>NC_080539.1:160699235-161074235 GCF_028640845.1 Ahaetulla prasina
CATTCTCATTCCTCCTGGCATGCAATTAGCACCTGGAGAACAGCATTATGGACTTATCAGATTGGGCCATCTGTGGTTTTGGAACGCTGCCTGCTTCTTCCAGACGTGTTTGCCTTTGGGTCTGTCCCCTGAATAGACATTTCAAAGGCTTTCAGGATATAAACTATTCCTTCCTTTTCATCTCTGTTGAAAAACAATTACATTCCAGAGGAAATGTCAGCATGACAAAATTGCTTTTAACTGATTTATTTTGCAGGTGAGTATTGGCTTTTTTGTTTTTTCCTCTTCGAAGAAAGGATGCATTATAAATGTGATCAGATTGAGGGGAAAGAGAAGAAAGTAAATTCACCGCTCACTCAAAAAAAACAACCCCAAAAACCTAGCAGTTGAATGCATGATGGCATTAGGAATGAAACAGCATATTAAAATAAAATGTCCACTTCATGCAAAAACAACACAAGATCTTAAACTGAAGAACTAGAGGTTCATCCAGTCATTTTTGCTTAAAACTAATGATAAAATTTCCTACCATCTTCAGAGCAAATGCATGAAAACTTCCACAAACACTCTCAAAATAAGCTTAGCACAGTTAAAAGCAAAGAAACAACCCGGAGCTCCAGCCTTACAGGACCCTATTTACTTTGTATCTTCCAGGCCCATACCAAATGTGAAGGCTGACTCTGGCCTCCCGAATTAGACTGGGGCAACCCATTCACATCGAAAAGGTAACCAATAGCCACTTATCTCTCATGTCAGTGCTTGAGTCAACCCTTGCATCTAAAGCAGGGGTCTCCAACCTTGGTCCCTTTAAGACTTGTGGACTTCAACGCCCAGAGTTCCTCAGCCAGTTTTGCTGGTTGAGGGACTCTGGGAGTTAAAGTCCACAAGTCTTAAAGGGACCAAGGTTGGAGACCCCTGATCTAAAGCAGTTTTGGGAGCTACAGAACTGGTCATCTGACACACAAAAATCTATTCCTGCTATATCATGCTATACAATCCTTCCATAGTATTTGCTCCCTAGGGCAGTACCTTGCCTCATTGATTAATTGATTAATACCTTGACTTAATTATAAACTTGGTCTGATAAAGGAATTATCATGTTCCCCTTATTTCACTGCGCAGAAGGCCTCTGAACAGTGTGGGCTAGGAACAGCTGCCCCAAACTTGATATGTTTTCTAGAAGATAAGTTCTACATGCTGTAATTGGGACAAGTCTGGATCGATCAAATCGATCACCAATAAACTGGTGAACCAAGAAGAGTTGAAGAATGCAGAATCCTCAATTACTTAAACATATTGCAGTTTTTTTATGTATTCCAGTATGAAATTCACACAAAAACGAAGCATTTTCCCATGAGTTCTTTGAGCTACAGAATAGATTGTTTTCTCAGTAGCTCTTTTAAGATGATATCTTATAAGAAGAAAAGCTCGGGGGAAAAGAGGACTTTAAAATAGGTAACCAGAGCAAGCCTTTATTAGCCAGTAAATAAATCTCTCATCTTCTCTTTCCATACTGTCTGAAGCTTTCCTTCATAATACAGAAGGAATCTAAGGTATTTATTCACAGTTTGAAAGTGCAGATAAATGGCTAATAATGATCCTGCTCCATTTCTGACCGTCTTCCTGCTGTGGAATTCTGCTCTTAGTTAAGTTCCAGAATAATTCACCTTTATGTAGTGAATGAAGACAGCCACTGGACTTGTGCCATAGTGCCTACATGCCTCATTGCTTGCAAGTGTTTGGTAATTTATAGTGTATGTTGGGCTCCAGCAAGAGCCACCATATGAAGCACTCAGTGACTTCACTATTCTGCTTCTCAGCAAGACAGATTTAAAGGCCAGCTACGTTTAAAAAAACACTCTCTAGAGCCACCTGGAATCCCTTAGGTTTCTTCATTGTCTACAAATGACCTAGCCTAATTTGACCTCCTCCCCTTGAGAAGAGACTAGGCTGCAACCTTACTAGGTAGTGATTCATAAACGTCATGAGTATTACTTCTGATCCTATGTGGTGGGAGGCAAAAAAAACCAGACCAAGGCTATGACATGTCTCATGATTAGATCCTGAAACAATTTCTGTGAAATCTATAGAGAAATTGGAGGCCATGAACTTCTGAACGATGCCTGTTAAATCACCCACAGCATGAATTCTGAAGTCCCTCAAAACATAAAGGCCGCTGTTTCTCTAGCACTACTTCTTAGAGAAAAGTTTTTCACCCTTAGTTGAAGGGTTAGTGGACTTCAATTCCACTCATGAGGATGAGTAGACTTCAATTCCCAGAATTCCCCAGTCAGCCATGAATTCTGGGGGTTGAAGTCCCCACATCTTCAAGAGTTCAAGTTTGAGAAAACACTTCTTAGGCTGTTTGGATCAGTTCCCTCAGAAACTCTGCTGAGGGTCAGAAAGAATTTTCTGTCTTAACTTGATCATGAAATTGAAAGTGCTGAATCCCAGGGAGTTAGTTTAACTATGGACAATCCCAACACCCCCTTCCTCTCTAACAAATCTGTACCACTTCATTATGGCATAGCTCAGTGGTGGGATTCAAATTTTTTTTACTACCGGTTCTGTGGGCGTGGCTTGGTGGATGTGGCATGGCATAGGTTGGTGGGCGTGGCAGGGGAAAGATACTGTAAAATCTCTATTCCGACCCCACTCCAGGGGAAGGTTACTGCAAAATCCCCATTTCCTCCCTATCAGCTGGGACTCAGGAGGCAGAGAATAGATGGGGGTGGGGCCAGGTAAAGATGGCATTTCCCGGTTCTCCGAATTATTCAAAATTTCCATTACTGGTTCTCCAGAACTGGTCAGAACTTCCTGAATACCACCTCTGGAGTAGCTGGTTAAAAGTAGGTATGCCCAACCAGGTTTCTCCACCACATTCTAATTTGACTCTGCCTGATTGTCAGGAAGCTCATGTGCTTCCCATCAGAGGTGGGTTTCAGCAGGTTCTGACCAGTTCTGGAGAACCGGTAGCAGAAATTTTGAGTAGTTTGGAGAACCGGTAAATACCACCTCTGACTGGCCCCCATCTATTATCTGGCCCCCATCTATTCTCTGCCTTCTGAGTCCCAGATGATCTGGAGGAAATGGGGATTTTGCAGTAACTTTCCTCTGGAGTGGGGTGAGAATGGAGATTTTACAATATCCTTCCCTTGCCACGCCCACCAAGCCACGCGCACAGAACTGGTAGTAAAAAAATTTGAAACCCACCACTGCTTCCCGTTATTAAGCAAAAACATACACAGCAATAAGCAATACAGAGCAATGCTTTGTCATTTATTTCCACTCCTTGCATAAACTGTCAACAGTTCTTTCTCTGGCTGCCAAATCAGGAAAACAAACCTGACTTCCAGTTATATCATGGTCGGATGAATACAGACATGAAGGCTAAAGGCCTGGCCTAGGCCCTATAAAGCTAACACTCCTTAGGGATTTTGCTGATGAGGGTTTTTTTTAGTGAGATCATCTACTTAAGTTAAATATCCTCCCCAACCCATTTCAAGTTTCTCGGACTGCAGTTAGAAAGAATAAAGCACACATTAAATTATCTATTTATCTTGCATGACTCATTGCTGGATGCAGAGTCGTGGAGTGTTCCTTCCTTTCTTTTGGAAAGGAAACTAGACGAGTCATCTCGGATCTAGCCAGCTTGGAACACAGAGAGAGGGACAAAAAAAGAGGACAATGAGGTAATTTTGAAAGCCACTATACTTCTTGAGAGAGGGCGGTTCAACTGAGCAGAAAGTCACACCCAGCTGCTGTAACCGCTTCTGTATAAATTCAGCATGCAAACAAACCCCTAGATTGCTGCCTTGAGTTCTCAGCAGCACACAAAGGTTCTAAGAGGCAAGGAATTAGAATATCCAGGGACATTGTTTTCAAATCTCTTTGAGCTTGGTCTGAAGTCCATGAAACTAGTGATCCGTTGAGATCTGGCGGCTGTTCAGTCAGGACATCTCTCGTGAGATGAACAAAAGAACTCTTCCTTTGTACCATTCTGGAACGCTATTCTTTTGATAATTGGAGACAAGTACCCCTCTTTGCGTTTCAGATCAAACGCAGTTATTCATGACATCATCCCTATCTGATGCCACAATTACTGAAGCAACCCCTGTGCCAAAACGAACCAATAATATTTTTAAATGCTTTTCTCCATCAGGTCATCAACATGTGGATGAATGTTGTGTGAAACATAATAAAATATTTGCAGATCAGTACAAAAATCACAATGACTTCTGTTAAATGCAGTGGTAGTCAACCTGGTCCCTACCGCCCACTAGTTCCAGCTAGTGGTGGGCGGTAGGGGTTTTGTCTGATAGCACTTTCCTTTTTTTTTTTTAATTTAATTGACTTTTTAAAAAAAAATTATAGCATTATTTAAAAACATTTTCATAAGGTTTTCATAAAATTCCTCATGACAATTTAAATTTCTGAAAATATACTATTTGTATTGCCTGCGCATAAGTTTAGTTCATGTTACATAAGTGAAACTAAATGGCGCTATAGTGCGACAGCAAACAAAAGAGCCTTGTCCCCAAATAGCTCGCACATCTCCCCCCACACCACCCAGCTGTAACAGACAAGCAGAGCGGATAGCTGGTGCCCCCCCCCCAAACTCAATCCACAATGCGCAAGAGGCATGCACAGACGACAATACACGGTGCATTACTGTGGAACCGGTGGGTGGTTAGAAAATTTTACTACTAACAGAGATACAAAAGTGGGCGGTAGGTATAAAAAGGTTGACTACCCCTGGTTAAATGTATCTCAGAGCAGAACTTTGAACCTAGACAGTAGCAACAAAAAATAAGAAATCATAGGAATTTGCCTGATTGCTTCGTCATACAAATCATTTCAGCATTATGGTGGATTGCTGTGGATAATATAGATTCAGATGACAATAGTAAAATATCTATACATTCCTTATCAGCATTTGAAATATTGAATGTTTTGGAAGAAGCTAAAAATTCACAAAGTTTCTGAGATTTTGGTCCTGAGTTACTTAGGACTTTAAAAGAACTAAGTCCCATCTTGTATGGAACCAGAAATAATTAAGCAGGGAATCATTTTTTAAATTGCCATGCTAGACATAAAAGGGTCCACCCTAATCCAAATTCTAGCTACCATGCTTGGTATTATTTTAAGCTTCCGTCATCTAAGACAGTCCATGTATATTGCTTTGCAGAAATCCAACTGAGACATTACCTGATTGTAGATGACCTTACTTGCAATCTTGCTTCCGGGCAAAAAAAATTTTATTTTCCATAATAATTCCCACAATTTAACCAGTGTACAGTACAATCACTTATCCAACAATCGATCCTATACTCAGATTATGCTCAATCAGGCTTGCTCGGTCGCCACTTCCTTCCTTAATCCTTCCTACCCTTCTCATCCTTCTTCTACTTTCCCCACCATCCTCTCCTTGATTTCCCTGCAATCTTGCTTCGAAGCTGATCTCAAATAGGTCAAAAGGACCAGCAAAATATTTTCGGTTCAACAAAGTGGCTGAAAAATGATACAGTTAGTGATCATAGATGCTCACCTTAGTCTAAATACCAGCATGGCATAGATAACCTCAAGGAACAACCAGAACAAACCCCAGAACAACACAAAAATGCTACAACCACCATCAATGCTATAGCTCAAAGACAATCTGAAAAAAGGAAAACAAAACTCCAAAACCAAACTGCTCAAGCTAAAGTCCAGAAGCAAAGAGGTACCTGAACCTGAATGGGTAATGAATACATATCTAGCCAATCACTATCCGTTGCAGACTACAATAACCTCCAGAAAAGTCTCAACTTTAACACACACAATATTGATCAGTCAAGAGTTCTTTGCAGCCTTGCAAGCAGCATTTACTGTAAAACCACAGGACCTGTCACAAATATCCAGAAATCATACTTTAGATTGGAAGCAAAACCAACACAAAGCTGTGCTCAAAATCTAAAGAAGGACCAAGCCATTACCATCCTCCCAGCAGGCAAATGCTGAACCATGGTTATCATGAATAGAACATAATACATTCAGAAAGGTGAAGAATTAGCGGGATACAAAGAAACCTACATCTCAATAAACACCAATCCAGTACAAAAGCTGGATAACCTGATCAAGAGGTTGATCAACAACCCAACCCAGGAAAGAATCATAAAAGAACAGGGCAGGTGAAAAACAATGGACCCTTCTGGCCACACCTCTGTCGATATCCCAATATATACAAGCCTGACATACCACTTTGCCCAATTGTATCATTACCAGGGACCCCAACATATAACATAAGAAAATAACTTGTTGTTAGTTGCAAAGTCGTGTCTGACTCATCGCGCCTCCATGGACAATATTCCTCCAGGCCTTCCTGTCCTCTACCATCCCCCGGAGTCCATTTAAGCTCACACTTAATAACTTACAAAATAACTTACAAAAAGCTTGAACAGAAGGGAGTGAATGTTCCATCAACCCCCCACCACAGCGCCTTCAGGAAAATCAATGAGCTAATAATAGAGGAAGATGACATTATTGTTTCATTCAATGTCTCAGCACTCCTTGCATTTATAGATCCAGAACTAAAGAAACCATGGTAGTAGTACCAACACAGCACACTCAACCTCACCAAATACACCAAGCTGAAAATAACCAGACTCATGGATCGCCTCAATCTCTGCCTCGCTACCCACTTTCAGTGGAAGGACAAATATACCAACAAATCAGAGGAAAACATGGGACCATCATTCATAGCAAAGACCACAATACAGCATCTAGAAATTATAGCGCTCCTACATATATAACCAAAAGTATGGTTCTGAAGAAGCTTCTTGGATGAGAAAGGAACATCCTCAAGGAAAAAACCTAGAAAGTCCAGTTGCCCTTTGAAAAAGCACCTTTGGGACAACCATGACCTGGATGACTGAGAGTCTCCACAGACAAATCAAGCAGAAAATAATACCCTAATCAAGGAACTACCAAGGAGAAATATACTTTCCCTACCAAAATTGTCAGGGCAAACTACTGTGTATAAACAAGGAGAAAACCCACACTCATTTGTACTGATAATGTTACCTAGTTAGGCAATGAAATGTTTGCAAGCAAACCAACCTCAGAATACCAAGAACTCCACAATTCATCTCTGACCTACATATATTTTCTTCTGTTGGGAAATATTCTTGTTCCAGAGCTTCTCGGAGAATATTATAGAGAATTTATTGGGAATGTACAGCCGGAATAAATGAGTGAATGGTGAGTTGTTGTTGCTTTAATGTCAGATGATTTGTTCTTTTATCTCAGTATTGTCTGTCTCGCTCTGAGATGGAAAACTTTCGTATCAACTGCTATGCTATGCTCAGAGGTACCTCGAATTAAATTTGGGACCTAATGCACACAAAACAGGAGCTTTGATGCCTCCTGTTAGTAAAGGACAAAACCTAATCAGACTACAGTACTCTTTTTTAGATTGCTGCTATAACTTTTCCTACTTATCTCATACAACTGTATGATGAAAAAACTCAAGATTCGAAATTAATTCACTATAAAAGTAGATGCTTGGGATCTATTGAGGGAAATCACTGGCTGCTTGATCAAAAATAATGAAGCGTGTACTTGCACGTGTGTGCGCTGAGCTCCCTGGAGCTCATAAGAGCATCTCTAGATCCATAATCCTGCTATTGCATTCATAATACTATTCTTCTTCCCACATTCCTGGGAGATCCATTTTAATTTTCACAGGCTTTGATGGTCTCTTTCCATATCAGATTAGGTCTGACTGATAAATCTGTTTCAATTTTTTCTTTCATTTTTGGGGGGAGGGGTTTCTACCCATCTACTGCATCAGTTAAAATTTCTGTTCTGAAATTGTATTAACAATGAAGAATGAAGGGAGGGAGGGAAGGAAGGAAGGAAGGAAGGAAGGAAGGAAGGGAGGGAGGGAGGGAGGGAGGTATATATTTAAAAAATTAGCAGTGTTAGTCTTCTGCATATGTGTGTACACATATGGATAAGGAGCGGGGAAATGTTTAGGAAGCAATTATCTCTCCAAACAGGTTGACTAATAATGTTCCTCTTTTATTTCACATGATATAGCATATAACAAGACTGATACAATTTCAAAAGCCTTTTCACTAGCATTTATCTTGCTGCAATAGGACCTTACAATAAGATGCAATAGAGGTGTCCTGACACCATCAATAAATACATCCGTTACTGGAAATACTACTTTGGATTCGAAAATCTCTCCAAGTCAATGGCAAAAGATTAAGGGAATGCAGCAGGTGGCACTGAGTTAGTGAGAATTGCAAAGATGCCTAACTGCTAATGAAAACTTTCAGTGGTACAAAAGTGCCAAGAGTATCAATAAAAGCGGAAGAGCCCTGTGATGAGATTCAAACCTTTTTAACCTTAATTTAAAGCTTCCAACCTGCTTTCTCCAACCTGTCACCCTCCAGATAGATTTGATGTCAACTGCAATTACCTGAGACAGCACGGTCTCTGGGAATGAGTGTTTGATGAGTCCAGGTTGGCAGGACAGGAGGTTACTTCAGTTACATCTAATTTACCTCAGCAACATGACTGAAATGTCTTCCCCGCTTGACAGATATCTGAAGGCCCAGCTGAAATCCTGCTATTAGTGCAGAAACAACAACAGCCAGGCATGTGCCAAAGGGACATTGTCGAAGGCTGGAAATTGTTGGTTTTTTGAAACTAAATAATACTAGACAACCCGTGACGCTTCAAATCTTCATTTCAGGGGTATTTCCTTACCAGATTCCTCAATGCGTGCAAGAATGGCACAGCTTCTAATTTACCTGAAAAGTTCTTAACAATCAGGGAGATATTAAAAAATGTATTTGCCTTGAAAGTAGTCCCAGGTTGAATTGTGCAGCACAGTTAAACATTCAGGAGTTGACCACAGGAAATACTCTTTTCCATAGAATTGAAATTTGTCAAATTTAATGAAACATTTAATGACATGAAATTACCGTAAAAGGTTTTATGACATAATACAAAATATCAAAGAGTCATGGCTCCTGGATTTTGGATGCACTCTATAAATTAGGCCATCTAAACAAGGGCAAACTTAAGGAAAGAACTACCAAAATACTTTCAGCATGTCAATTGTCCCACCAGAGGCAAGAATACTCTAGACCATTGCTACACAACACTAAAAGATGCCTATCGGTCTTTACCACGTGCAGCTGTAGGACACTCTGATCATTACATGATTCACCTTGTACCTGCTTACAGGCAAAGACTTAAAGCCATAAAACCAATAATTAAATCAGTGAAAACCTGGACGGAGGAATCAGAATTAAAGCTACAGGCATGTTTTGACTGCACTGATTGGAATATTTTTAAAGATACCTCTGCAGACCTGGATGAACTCACAGATACTGTAACATCATATGTCAGCTTCTGTGAAGACCTATGTGTACCTACAAGGAACTTGCGAATACACAGTAACAACAAACCTTGGTTTACACCTAAACTTAAGCAGCTACGACATTCCAAAGAGGAAGCCTACAGAAAAGGTGATAAAATGCTGTACAATCAGGCCAGAAATGCACTAACAAGGGAGATAAGAGCAGCAAAAAGAAGCTACTCTGAAAAGCTAAAGAATCAGTTTTCAGCAAATGAACCAGCAAACATGTGGAAAACTCTTAAAAATATCACCGGCTATGGCAAACCTCCTTCCCAGGCTGAAGGTAATCAACAACTGGCAGATGACCTGAATGAGTTTTACTGCAGGTTTGAAAGGAAACTACAGCCACCTATCTCCACAACCCCCATCTCAGACACACCAACAACAGCCAAGCCTCCTACAACTGACCCCATTTCATTGGGTTCACAACCCTAGTGATCACAGAAAAGGAAGTGCAGGACCTATTTCACAGACAAAAGCCAGGAAAAGCTCCAGGCCCAGACAAGATAACTCCTTCTTGCTTAAAAGTCTGTGCTGACCAATTGGCCCCCATCTTCACCCATATTTTCAATAAATCACTAGAGATGTGTTATGTTCCTTCTTGCTTCAAACGCTCTACCATCATCCCAGTGCCGAAGAAGCCCACCATCAAGGAACTGAATGACTACAGACCAGTTGCTTTAACATCTGTAGTCATGAAAACCTTTGAAAGGCTAGTGCTTTCCTACCTGAAAACCATCACGGATCCGCTGTTAGACCCCTTGCAATTTGCATACCGAGCAAATAGATCAACAGATGATGCTGTTAATATGGCTCTGCACTACATCCTACAACATCTTGAGTCTCCAAAGACCTATGCAAGGGTCCTTTTTGTAGACTTTAGTTCAGCATTCAATACCATCATTCCAGACATTCTTCTAACTAAGCTAAACCAGCTACAGGTACCGGAACAGACTTGTAAGTGGATCACAAGCTTCCTAACAAACAGGAAGCAGCAGGTGAAGCTAAGCAAGATCACATCAAATACCTGTACAATTAGCACAGGGGCCCCCCAAGGCTGTGTGCTCTCCCCACTTCTCTTCTCTCTGTATACCAATGACTGCATCTCCAATGATCCATCTGTTAAGCTACTGAAGTTCGCAGATGACACAACAGTGATTGGTCTCATTCGAGACAATGACGAATCCGCATATAGACGAGAGGTCGAACGACTAGCCTTGTGGTGCAACCAAAACAATCTGGAACTGAACACACTCAAAACCGTAGAAATGGTGGTAGACTTTAGGAAAAACCCTTCCATACTTCCACCTCTCACAATACTTGACAACACAGTATCAACAGTAGAAACCTTCACATTTCTGGGTTCTATCATATCGCAAGATCTCAAATGGACAGCTAACATCAAAAACATCATTAAAAAAGGACAACAAAGACTGTTCTTTCTGCGCCAACTCAGTAAGCTCAAACTGCCCAAGGAGCTGCTGATCCAATTCTACAGAGGAATTATTGAGTCTGTCATTTGCACCTCTATAACTGTCTGGTTCGGTTCTGCAACCCAACAAGAAAAACACAGACTTCAGAGGATAATTAGAACTGCAGAAAAAATAATTGCTACCAACCTGCCTTCCATTGAGGACCTGTATACCTGCACGAATCAAGAAGAGGGCCGTGAAAATATTTGCAGATCCCTTGCATCCTGGACATAAACTGTTTCAACTCCTACCCTCAAAACGACGCTATAGAGCACTAGAGCACCAGAACAACTAGACACAAGAACAGTTTTTTCCCGAAGGCCATCACTCTGCTAAACAAATAATTCCCTCAACACTGTCAGACTATTTACTGAATCTGCACTACTATTAATCTTCTCATAGTTCCCATCACCAATCTCTTTCCACTTATGACTGTATGACTATAACTTGTTGCTGGCAATCCTTATGATTTATATTGATATATTGATCATCAATTGTGTTGTAAATGTTGTACCTTGATGAACGTATCTTTTCTTTTATGTACACTGAGAGCATATGCACCAAGGCAAATTCCTTGTGTGTCCAATCACACTTGGCCAATAAAATTCTATTCTATTCTATTCTATTCTATAACTGGGTTAAAAAAAATCTTGCCTATGACACACCGTTTCACCAAGTTAAAGGTTACAGACACAAGAGTTTTAGTAAATACATAGATGAAATACAGTATTTGGAAGTCCCCCTTCCCCAATACTGATAGTGTCTTTTGAAAAGAAAAGAACAGGAAGCTAATCAGGAGAGATGGGCTTTCATGGCACAACTAAACTGTAATCTGTTTATAGATGTCCAGATAAGCTTGATATTACCTCTTTTGAGCCTGTGGTTCTTGAACAGGTTGTTCCACCCCTTGGCTATTCTAATTACCGTATATACTCGAGTATAAGCCGATCCGAATATAAGCCGAGGCACCTAATTTTACCACAAAAACTGGGAAAAACTATTGACTCGAGTATAAGCCGAGGGTGGGAAATGAGGCAGCTACTGGTCAATGTAAAAAATAAAGATAGAGCCAAGTAAAATAACATGAATATTTATTTGAACGAAAAACAATAAAAGTGCAAAAGGGGGAAGGAGGATTCCCAGCTTTAGAAAATTTAGAACTACGCCACCTTTGGTATGACCTGAGCATAGCTCATAAAATTATCTGCTACAATGTACTTCCTATCAATGACTACTTCAGCTTCAACCACAACAATACACGAGAACACAATAGATTCAAACTTAAAGTGAACCTCCAATCTAGATTGCAGAAAATGTGACTTCAGTAACAGAGTTGTTAATGCCTGAATGTGCTACCTGACTCTGGTCTCTTCCCAAAATCCCCAAAGCCTTAACCAAAGACTATCTAGTATTGACCTCACCCCATTCCTAAGAGGTCTGTAAGGCGTGCATAAGAGCACCAGCGTGCCTACCGTCCCTGTCCTAATGTTCCTTTAGTTGTATTCCTTTTATGTATTCAATTCATGCTTATATTTATATAATTATTTAATATGTATTTGACAAAATAAAATGAATGAATGAATGAATAGAATAGAATAGAATAGAATTTTATTGGCTAAGTGTGATTGGACACACAAGGAATGAATGAATGAATGAATGAATGAGTGAGTGAGTTACTTCAACAACATTGTCTCACAGAAATTGACAATACAACTGCAAGCATGAAAATGAGTCCTCCTTTAGCTTCCAAGGGACCAGGGTGCCTCTGAAGGTCAGTGCTCTAAGCACTAAGAACCCAGCACAAATCTAAGCCTGTATGCACACCAATAGTGAAAATACCCTGCACAGTGTCTCTTGGCAGAGAAGGTTAATTTTCATAGACGTTGGGGTGGCTCTTTTTTTTTTTTTGGCAGGGCAATAAGGATCTCTAATATCATTAAACCCAAGTGTGAGGAAAAAGACAGCAGCTAAAATGTTAAGGCCAGTTGTGTGACCTTCTCCAATACAGTTGGCCTGGCTGTTTGCCAAAACTTAAAACACCCTCCCATCCCCTCCTGCTAAAGCTTCTTTCTTAAAACAATTGTGGTCTTTGCCTTTCATGTCGCTCAACCTTTCACCTGCCAGGTTCCTAGCCTTCACCCTTGACCCACTGCTGTGTTTGCTTAGCATTGTGCCAATCGACTTTAGAAGTCTGTGTGTGTGTGTGTGTGTGAGAGAGAGAGAGAGAGAGGGAGGGAGGGAGGGAGTGCAAAAGGGGGAAGGAGGATTCCCAGCTCTAAACAAAGGGAAATCCCGGAATGCCAGCGCGAAAGGCGGTGCTCGCGTTCCTCCTCCCTTGCTCAAAAGCCCCAATAACCTTCACCAGCAAGGCAGACCCCCACGGGAAGGAAGGGGACGGGCTGACTCACCGAGCATCTGGCTGAAGAGCAGCTGCTCCAGGTCGCCCAGCACGGTGAAGCACGGAGGGAGAAGAAAGAATGAAAGAAGGGGAGGAACGGCCCCTCCTTTCTCTCTCTCTCTCTTCCAGCGCCACGGAACAGAAGGGGACTAGGCGCACACACGCCCAGCTTCTGAAGCACGGAGGAGAAGAAAGAATGAAAGAAGGAGGAACGGCCCTCCTTTCTCTCTCTCTCTCTCTCTCTTCCAACGGAAAACGCTCTTTCGCTATGGGGAGAGGAGGGAGGAGGGAGGAGGTTGGCTTGCTTATTCAACCCTTCCCGGCTAGCCATCCAGCCCTTCCCAGGAGAAGGCGAGGAGTTTTGGGCGGCGACCTTTTGCTAGAAAGCGGCAGCTGCTGCCCCAACACCACCAGTTGGGGCGGAGCCGGTGAGCTGCAGTAACTCCCGCCAGGCTATGCATTGGCGGCGGAAGCCTGGCGGTGCAGTCCTTCTCGGCTGAGGGAGGGAGGGTTTTCCCCCCCTCTTCTCTCTCCCGTTGCGCCTGAACATCTGCCTAGCAACAATGACGACACGGGGAGAACCTTTTTTTCTACTGGTTGAGCTTGGCCAATCGCCGGCTTGCTCTGAGTTGCTGCATTGTTTGTTCACCCGGGGCGTCTCCAATTTACCAGAAAGCGGAACGCGAGTTTGAGGGTCGCGGGCGGGATGGCGCTGCGCTCTGCGCCGCCGCGAGAGCCACCCCAAAGGCCAGAAGAAAAGGTCATTCCATCGGAGTAATGGAGCGAAGGCTCCTTCCTCTCCCGCCTTACCCATGCTGTAGCACTCGCACGGCGCGATTCGGGCAGGAGGAGTCGGGCTCGCTCCGTGGGGAGCTGCCGAGTCCGGCCTGAGCTTGGCGGCTGCTAGAGCGCGAGCCCCGGGAGGCTGAGGAAGGAGCGGCGGCGGCGGGGTTGCAGCCCAGCCGGGCTCGCACAGCATGGGTAAGGCGGGAGAGGAAGGAGCCTTCGCTCCATTACTCCGATGGAATGACCTTTTCTTCTGGCCTTTGGGGTGGCTCTCGCGGGAAGCCAGCGCTGGTCGGGAAACCCTCCTCCTCAGCCGAGAAGGCTGGCGGCTCCCCTGCCCAGCCCTCTCACTGCACCACCAGGGCTTCCCCGCGCCAATGCACAGTCCGCCAAGTTTGCGCCGTCCGCCCACCAGACACGGGAATGGGGGCCGGCCTGGGGGCGACAAATCCCGCGAGACCTCGGCGGGCCCGCTCCCCGTCCCTCCCATGGGAGTCCGTTCGGTACCCCCTCCTGTGCGGGGTTCCCGAAGACGTAGACTCGAGTATAAGCCGAGGGGACGTTTTTCAGCACAAAAAACGTGCTGAAAAACTCGGCTTATACTCGAGTATATACGGTACTTTTTCTTTGTCCTTGGGAAGCTTCCAAATTGTATGTAGCCTACTATGGCCAATATAAAATAGAATATTATACCCCCTTTGGTATTAGCAATGCTAATACCAAAGAACAATGCCTTCCTCATATTTGAACCACTACATGAATTTCTGCATGTTTATAGTTCCTGATGGGCTGGCTCCACATTAAGATGTGGATTAGGGGAAAACTGGTTTATGTCCATGGGTGACTTTGGGCCATTGGCTCTTGCTCAATTTAACCTAGTTTATGAGGTAGGGTTTGAGGGGATAAAATGAAGGGAGTTCATCCCATAAGCCACTTGGAGCTCCTGGAAAATAAGAATCCAACAAACAAATGAATACTTGGTCTATAGAAGACAATATATTTAGCTCAGCATTAAACTGTGGTCCTCTCTAGGTGTAGTTATTTGTTTGCAGACATTTTGTTACCAGACTAGGTAATACCCTTCAGGACTAGAAGGGAATAGGGTTTTTCTCTGTTTATATACAATAGCTTGTCCTATGAGTGTTGGTGGAGGTTTTGTTTTCTCCTTCGAAGATCCTTGATTAGGCTGTTGTTTATTGCCTGATTGTTTGTCTGAGTTAGTAGTTACTTGATTAGGGTAATCAGCAATCAATCCCTAGATAAGCAGGGATTAAAACTAACATCAGGATTAACACTGTACAAGCAAGGAAGCAAGGAAGCAATAAACACTAACCTAATCAAGGAACTACCAAGGAAAAAACAACCAACCCTCACCAACAATGACATGTCAAGTTACTGTATCTAAACCAGTGGTGGGATCCTACCAGTTATACCCGATTCGAGTGAACCCGTAGCTTTGGGAGTGGGAGGCTCCGCCCAACCACCCGGATGTCATCACAGACGGGTTGCACATCCGCAGAGGTGGCACACACGCTCACATATGTGAACCAGTAGTGAAGGTAAGTGAATACCACTACTAATCTAAACAGACAGCAAACCGCACTCCCTTCTAGCACTAAAGATGTTAACTAGTCTGATAATGAAAGACTGACAGCAATCAAACTCTTTGAGTATTGTATGTTAAAGGAATTCCAAAATGGAAAGAATAGTCAAAACATTCCTTATTTATGAAGCAGTACATCTGCTGCTCTCATTTGGCTTGCTTAAATTAAGAGAATGGTCTGGAAATTTTTTTGCTCAATGTATAGTACCTACTCAGTTTCACTCCCATAGTGAGAAACTCAAATATGACATTTCCAGTTTCAGCTGGAAATTGCAATAACCCAAATCGTATTTTCCTTTTCCATTATTTAATTTCCACTCTTGATTGATTCAGAATGAGGGCTGGAAGCCTGAATAAAGTTATTTTCAAGGATATCCTAAAATAGTTGTCTGTCCCTGAGGTTGCCTAAATCCCTTTATGAAAGGGGAAAAAATGTCTGTAGAGAACCAAAGGATTTTTCTGAACAATATGAATGAAATGGAGTGTGGAGCAAAAAAGCTTTACTTATCAGAGAATCTAAATCTGATGGGAAGCCTTTCATCTCTTTCAGCCATTCCCATTTTTATATTATTCAGATAGTAACCCACAAGTGAGTGGCAGGAAAAACAAAACAAAAAATGGTCAGGCCTTGAATTCTTCAAATTCAGTTATCTAGCCTCTGAACTCTAGGAATTGTCAGGATCCTAAACTGTTGAAAGGTATGGACTGAAAGAGATACTATATTAAGGAAGTACCATGTTGAAGGAAGATTCAAACTAACCTCAGAGTGCAAAAGAACGATCAACCTTGAGAAAGGCAGAGTCCATTGGAAAGCTACAGAAATCTTCCTAAGGGCAAAAATTGCAATAATCCAAATCCTATTTTCCTTTATGATATCCTTTATGATTCTTTAAAGAGATGCGGGCTTCCCTTTGTTGAATATGCCCAAACTGAAACTAGAAAATTATCTGTCGTGGGATGCTTTAATCTGGATTCATTGAGAGGGAGGATTAGCTTTGATGACCTGAGGGGGCCTTCCAGCTCTGTGATTACACTTGAAACCTAGTTATTAAGTGCCCAGATACTATGTTTGTAAATTTAATGGGGTGTGTGGGTGTGGGTGTGTGCGCGCGCACCCGTGTGCGTGAATACAGGTTGGAAGATAATTTCACAAAGGCTATTGCAATATAATTCATCAAACAAGAGAAATTTCCATGAATCTCCCACTGTCATTTGTCTAGGAAGATCTAAGGATTCCTGCACCTGGCAGAGGGTTGGACTTTCAAGATCACTTCCAATCACCCAATATTTACAAGGTCACCTCTAATCTTATGATTCAATGATTCTCCATTAATTGCAATAGCACTTAGACTTATGTACCGCTTCACAGTGCTTCTCAGCCCTCTCTAAGCGGTTTGCAGAGTCAGCATATTGCCCCAACAATCTGGGTCCTCATTTTACTGACCTCAGAAGAATAAGAAGCTGAGTCAACCCTGAGCGGGTGAGAATTGAACTGCTGCAGTGAGTTGAATTAGCCTGCAATAATGCATTCTAACCACTGTGCCACCACGGCTATGAAAGAGTCTATCTGTGAATTTTATACAGATTAACCATTCTGCATTATGTTTAAAATTGATTAGGTGTATGCAAAATCCAATCTGGATCAGTCACTGGGACCAGAGGTTTAGTCTTCCAAGCTTGTGCCAGAGCCCTTCCTCAGGGAACTTCTCTCTAACAGTGTGTGTACTTTGGGTTATTCTGTGTGTGGTATTTATATAGTGGAGTGGTGGTGAACCTATGGCATGCATGCCACAGATGGCATGCAGAGCTCTGTCTGTGGGCACGCGAGCTGATGCCCCAACTTAGTTCCACCGCGCATGCACGCACACCTCCTGCCAGCCAGCTGGGCTTTGGGTCTCTGGGGTGCATGCATGGGGCGCATGTGGGGTGCCTCAGGGCACATGCGTGGGCCTGGGATGCATGCATGGGGGCACAAGTGCACACATGTGGATGCATGTTCATGTGGGGGGGGGCACATGCACAGGGGGTGGGGCACATTGCATTCTGGGGATTCGTATGCGGGTGCGCTTTGGGCACTCAGAGCCGAAAAGGTTAGCCATCACTGATATAGTGCCTGGTTGTGTGTGGCTTTTTAGTTGTTGATTGGGATATTGATGGCTGACTATTAAGTAGCTGGCTGTTGTTTCTTTGTGGTGCCAAGAACATGCTTCCAAAATAAATAAGGTTTTTAAGAAGAGACTGGACAGTCACTTGTCTAAAATGGTATAGCATCTCCTGCTTGAGCAGGGGCTTGAACTAGAAGACCTCCAAGGTCCCTTCCAGCTCTTTTCTGCTTGACTGATTGAATTGAATTGGTTGGTTGGTTGGTTACTTGATAAACTGGTTCACTGCCAAGGGGCCCTGTTGCCAGGTTTCAATCCCTTCCCTGATATCAAATATACACCTTCCCTGATTAAGAGTATATATGATATTCTTCTGTAGTGGTGCTCCAATACGGTGCTTTATTAGTGTTGTTATTATTATGTGACCTAAAAGACTGATGTATTTCATTGGGCAAATTTAGAACTGTTAAGTTCGGGAAGTAACGAGGCTGGAGACCAGGGTAGTGACAACAGCTCTTTAATATATGGTGAACCCAGCAACAGGCTGGGGGAAAAACCTCTCCTTTTATACCGTTCTGCTGGAGGCTTCGTCCAATCAGCAACGTGCTGATTTCCCGCTCAAATATTTAAAGGCACAACTGTTAATACATAACACTCCTCCCCTCCCAGAAAACACTTGGTCTTATTTACATATTTATTTACATGTTATTTTTCGACGTAGTCACGCAAATAACCTGGGCGTCTCCTAGTTCTTTCTGACCTGCGCGGTTCAGTTCTGGGTGGTGTTTTGAGCTGGTCGGAGGGCTGTTTTCTCCTCCCAGCTCTTTCTCTGGGCCATCGGGCTCTGGATTATTGGCCGACTCTTTTCTTGGCCATCCGGCCTTGGATTAATTTTGGGATTCTCCTTGCTGTTTGCCTCGGGGACCTGATGGCGTCGCTGGAACTCTGGGACCTCAGCTAAGTCTTGCGCCTCCCCCGGGTCATTGTCAGCTGTGGATTCAAAGTGGTATTGGTCATTACCTGTCTCTGCTGGTTCGGTTTGGTCAGTTGTTCGTTTCCTTAACTGATCTATGTGGCGCCGCCACATTCGGTTGTCTGGTAGCTCTACCACATACGATTTTGGCCCTGTTACTCTTGTTACTTGTCCTGCGAGCCAACTAGGGCCGTCCCCATAGTTTCGGGCCCACACCTGGTCGCCTATGCTCATTTCCCTTGTTTTTTCTAGCTCCCCCTTGTAACCCTCGGGTGTGTAATGGGGGTTCAAACGGTCAAGTGGGCACCGGAGTTTTCGTCCCATTAGCAATTCGGCTGGGCTTTTCCCAGTGGCTGTGCTTGGGGTTCTATGCTGGACGGCTAGGAAAAAGTCTATTTTTGTTTGCCAGTCACCTGGCTTGAGCCTGGACAATGCCTCCTTAGCGCTCCGGACGGAACGCTCTGCAAGGCCATTCGACGCAGGGTGGAAAGGTGCAGAGAGGGCATGTCGGATGCCTTCCTCTGCCAGGTACTCTTCAAACTGGGCTGCCGTGAATTGGGGCCCATTGTCGGACACCAGAGTGTCCGGCAACCCGTGAGTTGCGAATAGGTGGCGCAGGGTTGCGATTACTGTTTCGGCTGTGGTGGACTTCATAAGTATGATCTCTAACCATTTGGAAAATGCGTCCACCACCACTAGGAATGTTTGGCCGTGAAAGGGGCCAGCAAAGTCAATGTGGATTCTTGACCAAGGCCCTTGGGGCTTTTCCCATTCTCTGACTGGGGCTGTTGGGGGTAGCGGTCTGGACTCTTGGCAAGCTTGGCATTTCCCTACCCTCTCAGCAATCTCTGCGTCCATGAGTGGCCACCATACATAGCTCCTAGCTAACCCCTTCATCCTCACGATGCCTGGGTGACCCTCGTGGAGGAGGTCCAATACCTTGCCCCTTAACTTAACAGGAATTATTACACGATCACCCCATAACAGGCACCCCCCTTGAGCCGAGAGCTCATCACGTTTCTTAACAAATTCTTTGAACCGTTAAGCCCGGGCGCAGCGGCCACCCTCTGTACCCAACCGAGTACAGTCCTTAACACAATGTCCCGGTATGATGCCGAGCCACTTCCTTTGATGTGACTGGGCCAGAGTCCAACGAGTCAATAAGGAGGATGGGTGTCCCGGAGTGGGGTCTTGATCGCCCCTGGCAGTGGGCATCGGCTCAAGCGTCTGCATGCCCCACTTCTTTTCCCGGTCGATGCTGCAGCTTGTATGAGTAAGCGGCTAAAAATATAGTCCATCGAGTCAAGCGTGGCGAAAGTGCCACAGGCGTTGGCGATCGCCAGCCAGTAGTCCCAATAACGGTCTGTGGTCAGTCACGATTTCAAAATTCCGCCCAAAGACATACTCATGGAATTTTTGACCCCTGATACAATGGCTAATGCTTCTTTGTCTAATTGGCTGTAGTTCCTCTCTGGGGAGGACATCGTTCTAGAGTAGAACGCTATAGGGGCTTCTGTGCCGTTTGAAGTCTATGGCTGAGTACAGCCCCACCCCATAAGGGGACGATCGCAAACCAGCACTAGGGGTAGTGAGTCGTGATATTGGATGAGCAGGCTATCACTTGAGAGCAGGTTCTTTACTGCTTCAAAAGCCCTATTTTCTGACTTTCCCCAAGACCAAACAGTATTTTTCCTAAGAGCCTATGCAGCGGTTCCATAGCAGTTGCTTTGTTCTTTAAAAGACCGCGTAAAATTAACCAATCCCAGGAATGCCTGCAGCTCTGCTTTGTTTTTGGGCGCTGGAGCCTTCCTAATTGCCTTAACCTTGCTCTCAGTAGGGTGAATTCCTTTCTTGTCTATCCGGTAGCCCAAGAAATCGACCGATTCGACCCCTATCTGACATTTATTTGTCTTGACTTTTAATCCGGCTGTCCGGAAAATGCTCAAGACCTTTCTTAACCGCTCCCCCAATTCCTCCATGTTTTCCCCTGAAATTAGGACATCATCAAGTAGGAACTACCCTGGGAGCCCTTGCAGTAGTCGTTCCATCAGGTTTTGGAACAGCCCTGGTGCCACACTAACCCCAAATTGCAATCGGGTGCACTTGAATGCCCCCTGTGCGTCAATCGTTTGGGCTTCGCTGTGCGGGCGTCTACTGGCAGTTGTTGGTAGGCTTGGGCCAAGTCTAACTTTGCAAAGACTTGCCCTTGCCCCAAGGAGTGCAATAAATGTTGCACCACGGGAACCGGGTGCGCTTTTCTGTAAGGCTTTGTTAAGCGTCGCCTTGTAGTCAGCGCAAATTCTAATTGACCCGTCCGACTTGATTGGGGTGACGATTGGCGTCTCCCACTTTGCGTGATCGACTGGCACCAAAACCCCTGATTTATGAGCTTGTCCAGCTCCTTATCAATTTTGGTTTTAGGGCAAAGGACTCTCCTCGCCTTAAGCCTAATGGGGGCTACCTGGGGTCTAAGTTGAAGGAAATAGGGGTCCCCTTGTACTTGCCCAGGCAGTCCTTGAAGACATCTTGAACTCGTTAAAGAGAATGTCTTTCAAATTGCAGTCACTTCTGTAGATGCCAGTCACTCCCATGCCCAGGGCACGAAACCAGTCTAGTCCCAACAGACTGGGCAGAGTTCCTTCGACGATCGTGATGGGCAGGGTCTTTTGTGAGGGCCGTACTCGACTCGGACGGAGGTGGTCCTCGAACAGGGATGCGATTCCCTGGTAGTCGTGCACTCGTAGCCGCTGTGCTTGCAAATGGCGCTTCGCGACGGACGGCAGCGACTTCGCCAGGGTGTCCCAGGACATGATGGTGATCGCTGATCCGTGTCTACTTCAAGCCTGCACCGTACTCCCTCGATCTTGGGCTTTGTAAAATCTTCTTTTCCACTTTGGTTGAGGCGCGCCTATAATGACAGTCGTTTGGTTAGACTTCGCCTTTCTTGTTTGAACCAATCGCGGGCCGCCTTTCCGGTTCCGCTTTGATTGGCCGATTTGAATTTTCGGCGGAAGGTTGGGCGCTCTGCAAACCTGAGCTAAGTGTCCTTTCTTCCCACACCGCCGGCATGTTGCGTCTTTAAACCTGCAGCGTTGGCGCTGATGCTGCCCTCCGCAGCTTCCGCACTCGTCACGGTCCTCAGTGTCGCGCTTCTCGGTCCGGCAGACCTCTTCCTCATCCTCGCCCTCACCTTCGGATTCGGACTGAATCTCCTCCTGGTGTACTGGCGTTGGCTTTGCGCTCGCCTTGGATTGAAGAGGCTTTTGCAGAGTCTCTGCTGCTTTAGTAGACATTTCGTGTGCTCTGGCCTCGTCCAGAGCGGTGGCTAGTGTCAGGTTACTCCTGGCTAGCAGTCGTCGCCGTAGGCGGATGTCCTTGACCCCTCGGATGAGTTGCTCGAGTAGCACTTCGTCTAAGTCTCGGTATCCACAGTCCTTGGACGCTCTTCTCAACGCGGCCATGTAGTCACCGATGGACTCGCCCTCCATCTGTCTACGTTCTCCGAATTCGAACCGCTGCACGTATTTGGACGGCGTCGGTGCGAAATGGTTCTTCAGCAAAGTCTGCAGAGTCGGCCACGATACCGATTGTATCGGCGTTGGCTCTGCCAGGGCTTCCCCAATCTCGATTACCTCCGGCCCGCAATGGCTTAGGGAGTAAGCCCGGTTGCGGTTATCAGATCCTGTAGTTCGTTGGCTTCTAGAAAGCTTTCGAAACGGGTCATATATGTTCCCCATTTCTCCTTGCCCGGGTTGTACGGTGCGGGTGGCGTGTTTGCCATTTCCGCGTTTCTGCCCTGAGTTTGCTGGGTTCGGAACTAGCGTGCTTCAGCTCGGTTCTGGTTCTCCTTAGCCTCGAGATCCCATCCTCGTCGCCAATGTTAAGTTCGGGAAGTAACGAGGCTGGAGACCAGGGTAGTGACAACAGCTCTTTAATATATGGTGAACCCAGCAACAGGCTGGGGGAAAAACCTCTCCTTTTATACCGTTCTGCTGGAGGCTTCGTCCAATCAGCAACGTGCTGATTTCCCGCTCAAATATTTAAAGGCACAACTGTTAATACATAACAAGAACTGTAACCTGAGTACCAAATTTGTTACTCACTTAGTGGTTCCAGCAGGGTTGGAATTACATATTCCTTCACCATCTACCAACATGGTCAACAATTAACAACAATCCAGCAATCTCAACTTGGTTGAGATGATGGGAATTGTAGAAAAATGCATAGAGAAGGCATCTGATTAGGAAAAGAGAAATAAAGCAACTAAGCTAATGAAATGTAAATGTAGTAAAATTAGCCCAGAGTTGGGGACATAAAAATAAATGTAGCTGGTCCTCAGAAGCTATGAAAACAATCTTGTTGCAAAAGGCCTCCTTTTTCTACATTCTATTAAAAAAATAATCTGAACATCCGTTAACTTTAAGAATTGGAATGTAATATTGGTATTAAATTGGAAATTAAGAAATTTCTTACTAAACAGCTCAGATAATATTCTGATCATGCTTCTATTCCCATTTACAGATGATTAATTATTATGCCGCTTGTGGGTTTAACTCTATAGGCTTATACTAATATTTTGAAATGATTACTGTATTATAACAGCTTTTATTTTTACATGTTTTAGAACCTTCAATAGGCTGTCTTGTGAGAGTACTTAATTTTTTTTAAATTAATAAATAAATAACAGGTACATTTATCTGAAAAATGGAGGTTTGAAATAATATAAGCTGTCACTATAATTCAGGGTACAGTTCTACATTTTGAGAATTTTGAGAAGTTCGGAGAATTTTGTAAGATGCCAGCTTTTAATACAAATATAAATACAAGTAATAATTTTAATACAAATTTATGAATGGTTACATGGATTTGGAAATCATATTCTTCCAGTACTAAAAATACTATTATTACAGTTTCTACAAGAATACAAGAATGCATTCTGCCAATCTAAATGTGATTCCAAAAAAGGGTAATAAACTGGAATTAATTAAAAAATATTTTCAACTAGACATATATTCAAAGGTTAATTTTTTAAAAAATACAGCACCTAGGCCCTGCCCAAGACCACTCTGTTCTTTTTATGCTAACTTTCAAATATGAACCAGTTCAACCAAGTAGCTTTCCCTGTTTCCAGATCCCAAGAAAATATACTTTCATTGTCCTCCACATTCACAGGCACATAGTATCTGGGCCACAAACCCATGGAGAAAGCAGCAGAGATGTGGAGATCTCAACTCCCTTGAGTTTCTGCAGCTCAAATAAAGTCTGCCTAAGATGAGCAAGACGTCATCTGCAGCTTTGTACCCAGTTTTAATTATCACAACTTCAAGAAGGGTGGGATGAAAATAACAATAGTTTCAAAGGAGGTGAATGGTATAAAATAGCCACCTGTTGGGGATGCTGTAATTCTAGATTTCTCTGGAACACTTCCTTCTCTTGTGTGCCATGATGCTTGTCTGCAGTGGTTGGTTTCAAAAATTTTTACTGCCGGTTCTGTGGGTGTGGCTTGGTGGGTGTAGCATGGCTTGGTGGGCATGGCTTGGAGGGCGTGGCAGGGGAAAGGATACTGTAAAATCTTCATTCCCTTCCCAATCCAGGGGAAGGATGCTGCAAAAATCCCCATTTCCTCCCGATCAGCTGGGATTGGGAGGCAGAGAATAGATGGGGGTGGGGCCAGTCAGAATTTGTACTACTGGTTCTCCAAACTACTCAAAATTTCTGCTACCGGTTCTCCAGAACTGGTCAGAACCTCTGCTTGTCTGTCATTGTACAGCTTCATCCTGGAATCCTCCTTTCAGGCATCAGAGATTTAGGCCCGCCCCAGGAAACCTGAAAACCCCATTTGTCTTATTTTATGTTGACATTCTTAATCCTGAGTGCCTGCCGTCCCTGTCCTAATATTCCTTTTTACTTACTCTTTTCGTGTATCCAAATTATGTTTATACTTTTACCTGTTATCTTAGATATGATTGACAAAATCAATCAATCAATCCACTCTGGGAGTTCAGCTTCACCGGGTGGATTACGCAGCTCTTAAAAGAAAATAAAAACAGTTCAGCGAGAATGCTTGTTGCCCCGCTGTGTAAAAACTTAGCAATGATCACTCGGCGAGAGAGTTTGCTTCTACTTGAACCCAAAATCTGCTCGGTTGCCTAAATGAACATTTGGGGGAGGGGCAAGGGGGAGAATTCCGGAAAAGGAGAAAGTCCAGCAGCTGCCTGTCTTGGCCAGCAGCATGAAACAGCAATTATAGTGCTGTCAGACAGTGTGGAGCCTCTGTTTTTAACACCATTAGTTCTGTCATGGCTTAATAAATGCATTAGAATGTAGTATGGGAGGGGGTGGGGAGATTTCACCATCTCAGTGCTTGGAGAGGTGGAAAAAATAATACAGGTTGCATTGTTAACAAAGAAATGTGTCTCACTCAGAGACCTTGTTACTGGTTAAGAGAAAATGAGATGCCACTGCTAGTTTACAGGATGAGCAGGCAATCTTTCCACACTAGCCCCCCCCAGGGTTCATAGGGGTCATGGCAGGACAGTAATAGAAGGAGGTCGCCCAAAAATGTGGAGCTGAAACCTTTTGATCATTCGGGGTCTTCTGCAGGGCAGGCTGGGAAAGTTTCTTCAAATAGGTATAGTGGGCTTACCAGACTGTATTTAAGTGCTTTGGGGTTTTTTGGGGAGAGGAGAGGAAGTAAAAATGAAAAATCTCATAGCCCTAAGTTGCCTTTTCTCGCTGAATTTCTGCATTTGTGAAGTTTTGAGGCTTGTTGAAATATCACCAGTGTTCTCATGTGGCCTATGGACTCCTTACTTCTGAATCTTGAGTGTTGATGCTTCTTTGTGGTGTCCCACAAAGACCCAAAACATTATCCCAAACTTGCCACATATATTTTCTGGAAACCACCCTGGTGGTCTTCGTAGAATGCTAATCTATTTGCATTTAGACTCATTAAATCTGATTCATTAAAAAAAAACCATATTTCCTCATAAGAGTTGCTAACTGAAAAAGCCCCCGGTGATTCTCCTAGGTTTATTTGTGAGCAATCATATAAAGGACATATTAAGCATTTTATTTATGGACTGGAAAACTAAAGAGCCATTGTGTGGCAAAGAAGAATAGACTTTGCTCAACAAAATGAACAATGTGGAAAGGAAATTCAAAGCAATGTTCCAATTTTACAAATCAAAATAAATGGAATTTCAGTGTAATGTTTAACTGTGTATGAACAAAATAGAAATGCGGTGGAACAAAAAGGATGCTGTTTCTATTTAGCTCCAGGCCTCATCTGATGAAGGTTGGTTGTTTTTAATTCACTTCTAAGAAGCAATTGAAAATGTGGAGGATTCAGTCATACACTTTCTACTATTTTATCCAGTTTTGTATGATCTGAACATGGGTATCTATAAGATAAGGCAAATTACCATATTTTTCAGAGTATAAGATGCACCCCCGCCTCAAAAGTGGGTAGAAATGTCTGTGCGTCTTATACAGCGAATGTTGCTAAAGCCCCGCTCACCCGCCGGTCCCCACCCTTTGGCCATTTTCGGCCTCCGTGCGTGTGTTTTCTGCCTCCGCACACTCCATTTTAGACTTGTTCCAGGCTGCAGGGATCGCCACAGCACATTGCCTCACCACTGCCTGAAACCAGCCAAAAACGTGACGCATGGAGGCCAAAAACAGGGTGTGCGGAGGCCAAAAACATGATGCGCGGAGGCGGTGATTGGCAGCGATGGTGTGTGGTAATCCTTGCAGCCTGGAACAGCTGATTGACGGAATTCCAGGAGGCTGATCCAACCACCAAACAGCTGCTCGTGCTGAATCAGGCTGCGATAACATGCTGAAGCTGACCAGGCTGTTTGCTGTTTGCTGCAAGGACACTAGCCAGATGAATACTGATGGATGCTGGGAGGCAGAGGCAGAATTTTTTTTTCTTGTTTTCCTCCCCCAAAACTGATGTGCGTCTTATACTCCGGAGTGCCTTATACTCCAAAAACTACGGTACATCAATCATGATGACACACATCATTCATGATAGCATTGCTCCAATATTTGAGGGGCTGCCACAAAGAAGAAGGGGTCAACTCATTTTCCAAAGCACCAGAAGGGCAGGACAAGAAACAATGGATGGAACTAATCATGAAGAGAAGCAACCTAGAACTAAGGAGAAATTTCCTGACAGCACAAAGGAATGCCTTGCCTTCAAAAGTTGTAGATGCTCCATCACTGGAGGCTTTTAAGAAGAGATGGACAGCCATTTGTCTGAAATGGTATAGATCAGCGGTCACCAACTGGTGGTCCATAGACCACTGGTGGTACGTGAGAAAATTTTGGTGGTCCCCAGAAAAATTATTTGCATTTTTTTATATTGCACTAAATCAGGGGTCCTCAAACTACGTCCCCTGGGACAGACACGTGCAATGAACATTTGTGTTGCTGCAGAGTCTCCCCCTTCAGGGTCTTTTTGTGTGGGTCGAAGAGGGGCAGAAATTCCAGCTTGGGGTCTGCTTCAGCCTCCTGGTGTGGGGCTTTGGGCAAAGGCTGGAGGGATTAATTAACAGCTATTAATTAAGATTTTCCTCCCACCACCCTTGAGGAAGCTTTTCCTGACTTGGTGCTCTCCAGACACATTAAAAACTCTCACAATCTTCACTTAAGTATAGCTAATGAAAGTAGTTTCAGTGCTACGCCTCTGTTCTGCCTTCTTATAAAAATCATGTTATAATCTAAAACTCTATTTCACAGCCTTCAGAGTTGGCTGGTGCATGTACCCTGTTTTTGCCTAAGGATCTTCTAAGAACAATTGCACTGTCAGGAATGTATTGTTTATGTTGTTATTTTAGCCTGAGGAAACAATAACAACCCACTGAAAAAGCAAATGAAACCTATCTGCTTTGGCCGGATTTCTATAGCAGTTTTGACATTCTATTCTACTTGATCTGGCTTACTATTGATCAAATGTCATGACTTTAATTGTATATCCATTGCATGGATTGAAAAAGACTGCTGTTTAGAAACTCACAAGACAGCAACATAACAAAAACCCTTCACAGAATTATCATTGCATTTGCACAGCCTTCTGCTAGATTTGAGTCCCAACTTTCCCTTCTTTTTACAATTGTGTGGTGTGTGACATATAATTTTAAGCAATGTTAAATTTTTATAGTTTTATAAGCATTTATACAAAAGTTTATGCTGATGTTTCCCTCTGATCCTCTGACTGATACTGGTTTTGGTGGATCAGGGTTCAGTATTTCAATTTCATTGACACCAGTTTTAAAAAGTTTCAGAAAGTTATATACACTAGACAGATTTCTTCATTCTTACTCATATTTTATAATTTCAAAAATCAGTTACTAACCATATCAAATAACGCAATCATTTTTTAAAAAATGGATGAAAGCTACAAAAGAAATGATGTAACCTACAGTTTAAGTCAAATTGTCCAGTTGTCAAAACACAATTCACAATTCACAAAATTGGTCTTTTGCTCTTTGAAGCATATCATTGCAAAAGTTAATAGAGAGTATATCAAGCATGTACAAGTTCTGATCAGATATATCTGATTTTTTAAACTGTTAAGGAAAGCTGTATTCTACGTTTTTTTCCTAAAAAATTCTGC
The DNA here is from genome assembly GCF_028640845.1 of Ahaetulla prasina. Classification (NCBI taxonomy): domain Eukaryota; kingdom Metazoa; phylum Chordata; class Lepidosauria; order Squamata; family Colubridae; genus Ahaetulla; species Ahaetulla prasina. The sequence continues at coordinate 160,727,607 of NC_080539.1, forward strand.
AAGACTAGCTAACTTATTCTATTAGTTTTTCATGTTGCAGATTATACATGCTGGTGACCATCAACAAATTTAATATAAGTTGTCAAGTTATAGATTCTACATTTTCTCTTTTAACAGTAGATCCTGGTTGCTATCCTATATTCATTTATTGGGAATAAAACCCACTGAATTCAATGAGCCTTACTTTTATACAGTTGAAATACAAAACTATTTACAATTAATTGGTATATTTAATCTTCTAAAACTGGAAGTTGTCCATCTATCCGTAGAGTTAGGCAGCCTTAAAACAAAAGCATACAAACAAGTCCATTGTCATCCATTTAACTGACTTTTAACGAACTTCCATAATGTTTTGATACTGGACATACCCTTAAATGCGAAGTTGTTTTATCTTAGGAACTTGAAAGAAATTGAAAGATTCATAAATTTTGTTTGATTTCCTCAGTCAGGTATAACTGATACTAATTAACATGTAAGTTATTTTTCTGCTGATTAAATTAGCCACACCTTGTTAAAAACCCAGAGCCATTCAGATTCACGTACAGTACTGTGTGTTTAAATCCATGTCCTTTTTCTTCCTTTTACCAGTTTGTTTTCTGTAAACCACAAAACGATGTGCCTGTTGCTAGTCAGATTCTAAATTGTGTGAGCTGGGTTTTTGTTTTGTTTTTTCAAATTTATCATTTTCATGATAACAATGGTGAAGTACTTTGTCACTGATTTCTCTGGGATGGTGTTATTTTTTTCCAGTGCCCGGATTTCATGGTAGCCTCCCGTTCAAATGCTAACCAGGCCCAATCCTGCTTAGCTTTCTTGGGATCTAGCTGCTGCCACCTGCTGTGAGAATTTCCTCTCACAAGAGTCCTTAATTTACAATGAGAAATCATGCTATCATGAATGACCCAAATTTGTTTTGAGAGGAAAATATTATCCTGTAAAGATAAGACTTTCCCTAGCAATTGATTTAAATTAGTAGTTTGCTATATAAATAATTATGTTGTTAGTGATAGTTCAGAGCAATAAAGAAGCATTCAGAAATTATTTATTTATTTATTTATTTATTTTGTTTATTTATTTTGTTATTTTGGATTTTAGGACAGATACAAATGTCAATATAATTATAAATACATGAAAAGGATACGAATAAAATAAAACATTAGGACAGGGACGGTAGGCATGCTGGTGCGCTTATGGATGCCCCTTACAGACCTCCTAGGAATGGGGTGACGTCTACAGTAGACAGTCTAAGGTTAAAGTTTTGGGGATTTGGGGAAGAGACCACAGAGTCAGGTAGTGCATTCTAGGCATTGACGACTCTGTTACTGAAGACGTATTTTCTGCAGTCTAGTTTGGATTGGTTTACCATGAGTTTGTATCTATTGTGTGCTCTTGTATTGTTTTGGTTGAAGCTGAAGTATTCATTGGCTGCTAGGACATTGTAGCAGATGATTTTATGTACTATGCTTAGGTCACCGAAGGCGGAAAAGTTCTAAGTTGTCTAAGCCCAAAATTTTGAGTCTGGTGGCATAAGGTATTTTGTTACGAGCAAAGGAGTGGAGGACTCTTCTTGTGAAATATTTCTGGACTCGTTCAATTGTATTAATGTCTGATATGCAGTGTGGGTTCCAGACAGATGAGCTGTATTCAAGAATTGGTCTGACAAAAGTTTTGTATGCCCTAGTTTGCAGTTCAATATTACCAGAGAAGAAGCTATGCAAGATTAGGTTAATAACCCTTAATGCTTTTTTAGCAATGCTATTACAGTGAACTCTGACACTTGGATTATTTGAGATGAGTACTCCAAGATTTTTGACAGAGTGAGGGTCATCTGTTAGGTCGTATCTGTCAAGCTTGTATTTTGTGTTCTGATTTTTTTTGCCAGTGTGTAAGACAGAGCATTTGTTGGTTGAGATTTGGAGTTGCCAATTGTTTGACCATCCTGACACATAGCTGAAGTCTTTTTGTAGAGTAGCAGCATTGTCAGTGGTGTTGAATAGTTTTACATCATCCGCAAAGAGAACACAGTTGCTTATAATATGATTATAATTATAATATAATGATATCAGTGTATTATTTGCAAACACTTGTTCCTTTATGAAATATTATTTTCTTCAGCTGTAATCAATTTATCAGATCCAAAATATTTTATTTATTTATTTATTTTGTCACAACATCATACAAAAAGATTATATAGTATATAAACATATATATGCGTAAATGTTAGGAGGTATAAGCATATATATATATATAGGAAGAAGAAAAGAAAAACAATAGGACAGGAACGGTAGGCACGTTTGTGCGCTTATGCACGCCCCTTATGGTCCTCTTAGGAATGGGGTGAGGTCCATAGTTGAAAGTTTTTGGTTAAAGCTTTTAGGATTATGGGAAGAGACCACAGAGTCAGGTAAAGTATTCCAAGCACTGATGATTCTGTTACAGAAGTCATATTTTCTGCAATCTAGATTAAAGCGGTTAACATTAAATTTAAATCTATTGGTTGCCCTTGTATTATTGCAATTAAAGCTGAAGTAGTCTTTGACAGGAAGGACATTACAATAGATGATTCTGTGAGTTAAACTTAGGTCTTGTCGAAGGTGACGGAGTTCCAAGTTTTCTAAGCCTAGGATTTCAAGTCTGGTGGGAGCCAATTTGGTATAATGGTTAAAGGAGCCAGGCTAGAAACTGAGAGACTGTAAATTTTAATCTTGCCTCAAGCACAAAGCCAGCTGGGAGATTATGTGCCAGTTCCTCTCTTGGCCTCCGGAAGCAGGCAATGGCAAACCACTTCTGAAAAATGTTGTCATTTGAAAAATGTTGTGGGAGACTTGTCCTTTGAGACTGATTCAAACCCAGGAAAAAAGTGTTTTGAAATATGTAACTTTACAGAATCAGACCAAAGAAGTCCACTGCATTTTTGAAGTAGTACTATTGAGTTGAATTCATCTAAAATGGCAAGTGTGTTTTTGCCATTTATTGACAAATTGATAGGAGTCCAGTTATAATAACAATAACAAAATAAAAACACTGAAAAAATGTTGGAAACAAGTTCCTTGACTGGAAATTGATAAGATCGGGTTGGATGTTTTTCTTTCCCTCTGTAATTATTTACTGACAATAAATTTTACCAGCATACATACATAGCATTACAATGAGGTCCTAGGTCAAAATAGCAATATTTTCCATTTTGTATCAATCAAAAAATAGGATTGTATAAAACTTCACATTCTCCTTAAAATAAAGTTATGCAACATCTCTACTGGAAGATTTTTTAAAATACCCTTTTCATTCTGTTAGGATCTCAAGAAAAGTAGATCTAGTAATTGAATAGGTAGATAAAAATGATATTGTAAAATGCCTTAATGAAATTTAAGAGAGATAAAATGATATCAACCATACCAAGGTAGCTTTAGAAGGTAAATACAATAATTAATTAATTAATTAATTAATTAATTAAATACATATGTACAAGGTAAATACAATAAAGGCATAAAAGTAAAAAGGTAGTTATAAAAAAGCTATGGAAGTAGCACTTACCCATCAAAATCAGATATAATTATTATGGATGGTCAAGCATTCAGCATGAAATCTCACTCAGGATAAATTTAAAAGAGGAAACTGGTCTTTAGATTATTCACAAAAACTGAATGTAATGAAGTTTGCCAAGTGCGGAGGACAACTAATTCCACAGGTATAGGCCAGGGGTGAAATCCAGCAGGTTCTGACAGGTTCTGGAGAACCGGTAGCGGAAATTTTGAGTAGTTTGGAGAACTAGCAAATGCCACCTCTGGCTGGCCTCAGAGTGGGGTGGGAATGGAAATTTTGCAATATCCTTCCTCCAGTAGTGGGGAGGGAATGGAGATTTTGCAGTATCCTTCCCCTGCTACGACCACCAAGCCACACCCACCAAGCCACACCATGCCCACCAAGCCATGCCCACAGAACTGGTAGTAAAAAAATTTGGATTTCATCACGGTATAGGCCCACTACAGAAATAACTCTTTTCTCCTATGGGAATCCGCTATATCGCTGGAAGACATCGGGATAGAACAAGCTGATTTATCCATGTGTGACGTAGGCTAAATACAGTAAATATTAGTCTTCTAATACATCCTTTTCCCTCTAGACACAAGACAAAGGACTTTTTCATCTCATTTCTTGGAGACTTACTTAATTTACATTTGCTGAACAATCCTTTTGAGTCACTTACCAAACACCTTCCCCTTATCATTTTTGTCACCATTTTAACCTCCAACGATGTGGCAAGTTTAGCTTCACACACCTTTTGGCAAGAATTATTGGCTGTTCTTAAGATGATGTAGACCACTTAGTATTTTACACTCTTGTCTCAAAATCTAGTTCAGTATTCTGCCCCACCCCCCATCTTTTTTTAAATTGGCTTGTCTTATTGCTGTTTGGCCTATTCGACCTTAGGACCTTATTTTCCAAAGATATTAAAACATTAATATTCTACTACGGCATAACTAGCCACTGTGAATGCTTAAAGTACCGGCTTCATTAACAGAAGCTGCATCTGTGAGGTGTGCAAAATTGGAAGACATTGGCCTTCGGTGCCCTCATTCATACAGGAACAACATGTGTAAAGCAGCAACCATAGCCCTGTTGTCTTTAAATCCATTTTCTTTATCTTGCTTTGAGATGAGGCAGCTCATTTTTCTCCAAATAGCTGATAACGTTGGATGCTGGACTTCCTGACCTTCTGGTGAAACACAGTGAAAATATTAAAGAAAAGAAAATCCTAACCAAACAAGGTTTATTTTTTTCACCTGCAAGGCTTTATAAATGTTAATCTATTGGATGATAATTAGGTATGCAAAGGGAATACAGGTAGTCCTCGACTTACAACCGTTTGTTTAATGACTATTTGAAGTTACAGCAGCACCAACTCACCATGGCCATCTCGCCACAGGACAACTCGCTGCAGGACAAAAGTTACACTAACATGAAAGAAATTGTGGAATAGAATCATTAAAGGAAAGAAGGGACAGAATGAACGAATGAATGAACGGCAAAAATTAAAATACTTTTTATTAATTTTCAGTAATGAAATAGAATAGTTAAATTGTCCCGTGATGAGTTGGCGGGTGGCGAGATGGCCATGGCGAGTTGTCCTGCAGTGAGTTGACTGTGACAAGTTGGCTGTGGCAGGTTGTCCCATTCCCTGAAAAAGTGACTTATGACTGATTTTCAGATATGTGAATGTCATGGCATCACCACAATCACTTAATCAAAATTCAGGCACTTGGCAGCCAGCATGTTTTTATGATAGTTACAGCATCTCAGGCTCATGTCATCACCATCTGGGACCTTCCCAGCCAGCTTCCAACAAGCAAGTTAATAGGGAAAGCGCGATTTGCTTAACAACCACATGATTCACTTAACAATTTACAATGATTTGCTTAACAACCTTAACAAAAAAAGGTTGTCAAAGCGGATGTGACTCACTTAACCACCTTGCTTAGCAATGGAAATTCTGATCCCAATTGTAGTCATAAATTGAGGACTACCAGTACCTAATATGTATTGAAGTCATCTATCAGCTCTCCAAATTGCTCTCTTTGAGCTGAACAATTCTCACCTTTTCCAGTCAGCACAGACACGTAGAGGATACCTGTAGTGCAAGACCAATGAGAGATATGCACCACCACCCAGCACAGATCAACTCCGTAGCCAAGACACTCATCTCTAGAACAAAACACTTAACTGACGAACAACACCTAAAAACCGAACTACACACTCTCACAAACATACTAACATCCAATGGATTCCAGAGAAATAAGATTACCAAACTAATCCAAAAAGAACCCCCCACTAAAACCCAAGACAGACAACAAGAAAATGGCACAGCCCTCCTCCCATATATAAAAGGCACCACAGACAGAATCAGCAAGATCCTCCACAAACATAACATCTAGACAGCATTCTGCACAAACCAAAAAATATCCACCATCCTAAGAAACCCCAAAGACAAAATTGAGTTAGAAAATCAAGGAGTATATGAAATCCCATGCACCACCTGCCCCACCACATACATCGGACAAACCAACAGAAGGATAAGTGCATGCATTGAAGAACACAAGAACTCAGTCAAAAAAGAGGAACCAACTTCTTCCCTGGTCCAACATCTTAAAGCCACAGGACACGATATTGACTTTAAAAAGACCAGAACTATCGCCAAAACTGAACACTTTAACAACAGAATAATCAGAGAAGCCATCAAGATAGAAAAACGCCCACACAGCATGAACAAACGAGATGATACCTCCCGCCTACCAGCCATTTGGAAACCCGCCCTTATTGACAACCAAGTCCTTAACACGAGGAATGACACCAGACCCACACTCACGAGGTCCACACAGGATGTCACCACCACACATCCACCCAGAAAGCTGACCCAAACCCACACTGATCAGGAAGCACACCAAGGACCAGAAGCCAGACTGCAGCTGCAACATTAGCCATTTCAAACCCCTCCAATCCATACATGCAGCAGACTGACACCCACTATGAAGATGTAGCACGACCACGAACACGAAGCCAAACAGCAGCAATGCAGCTCACCAGCTCAAATCCCCCTGCAACTCAGACTAATCTGAGCACAACCAAGCCCCCACCCAAACAGGACACACTCCCAGCCAATCAGAGCACAAAAAAAACTCCATCCAATCAGAGCACAGCCAAGCTCCTACCCAATCAGTTCAAACCCCCACTAGCAGTTAAAAAGAAGAAACAGCTGCAATCACACATTGCTCCCAGAAGCACGAAGCTGAAGCCTGAAGATGACAAATGAGACTTCGTCGAAACGTCGCCAAGACACTTCCAATTTTACGCGGGAGAAAACCTGAATAACCAGAGACCTACACACACACACACACACACACACACACACACACACACACACACACATATATATATATATATAAGAAGGATGCAGTGGCTTAGTGAGTAAGATGCTGAGCTTGTCGATCAAAAGGTCGGCAGTTTAGCAATTCGAATCCCTAGTGCTGTGTAACGGGGTGAGCTCCCGTTACTTGTCCCAGCTTCTGCCAACCTAGCAATTCGAAAGCATGTGAAAAATGCAAATAGGAAAATAGGGACCACCTTTGGTGGGAAGGTAACAGTGTTCCGTGCGCCTTTGGCGTTGAATCATGCTGCAGAGACATCTTCGGACAGTGCTGGTTCCTCAGTTTTGAAACGGAGATGAGCAGCGCCCCCTAGAGTTGGGAACGACTAGCATGTATGTGCAAGGGAAACCTTTACCTTTACCTTATATTTATAAAAGCCTGGAAAAGGACATGGATTTTTGCAAATGATAGGGAAGCCACATATACCTGCTGAAGATTACAAATCAGAGTTGGGGTAACAGTGGCAGCTGCAACAAACTCCAATGACGCCAGAATGATGATGCCCGTGTGATGACACAATTACACAAACACTGCCAAAGGATATTTGTTTCAAGAAGTCCCGATGCGAACATATTAGCGTAATTAAGACATCACATGTCATCCTTTGTTCCCCGCCCTTGGATGTCCATGCCTGGGAGCAATGGAGAAGAAGAGTCTTTCTTTCATGTTGAATTCAAATTGGGATGCAAAATAAATAGCAGCTCACGAGAAGAAAGTTGATGTGAGCTGAAGATTTAATTCATTATTTTCCGATTTTGTTCATTTGAATTTGTGATTTTTGTTTGATGAATAAAATAAAATATATTGGGGGGCAGAAGAACTCTAACAGGACCTCACGTGGATTCTGGTCAGAACTAAATTCTCATCGTTTCAGTAAGTCAAGATCAAGTCAAGATTTTTTAAAAAATTTATAGCAGGTAAAATGATTGATTTGCCCCAGAGTTCCCACATTTAACCAATGATATAGGTGCTGGACCTATTTCTACTTGTAGTGTTTATTCTGCACTGCAGATGAGCCAAGAAGCATGTGGATCTTAACAATGGGTTCTAATTTCATCTCTTTTTTCCTGAATTCCTGGTTAGAAGACAATTTTCTAAATGTGGGAATGGTCTTCATAGGGTTTAGGTTAAAAAGAAAAAATCTGGCAAGCCAGGAGTTCCGATTATTTCAGCAGAAAAAGGAAGCTCATGCCTCACAATATTCCACTTCCACCGACTTCTTTTTCAAGAGGATTTGGCAATTACAGCTTAGTAGAGAGAGGGAATTTCTCTTCCAGAGCCATTTTGTACTCTGTATTTTAGATTTATGGCCTGCTGTTATTTATACTAAGCTTACTGGTGCAGAACTTCTTTTCTGAGAGCCCAGATGGATGGCGTACCCAGGATGGAATAGCACTGTATAAAGGCAGCAGAAGAGAATGTTCTAGCTAGACAGAAGGCAAACAGTAAAAACCCACATTTTAAAGCAAACTTTTCAAACATGGGAGCCTTGCTTTGGGCACACCAGTATGAAGAATTGTGCCCGTTAAGCTCCACTTTAGAGAAGAAAGTGCACAAGAGATCCAAGGGTAGAATGGCTTGCACATGTTTACCTTATTCAGTCATCTAAACTGAAATACCACTAAAGGTAGAAATGGATCACTTGGAAAACGAATTTATTTATTTATTTATTTATTTATTTATTTATTTATTTATTTGATTTTTATACCGCCCTTCTCCCGAAGGACTCAGGGCGGTGTACAGGCAAAATAAAACAGATAGTACAATATACAATTTAAAATGCAATTAAAAAAAACTTATTTTAAAAATTGGCCTGAAAAGTATACAATGAACTAAAAACCCCATTTAAAATTAGTTAATAAGAAATTAAAATTTAATAAAATTCAATTTAAGCCAGCCCCGCGCAAATAAAAAGATATGTCTTCAGTTTGCGACGGAATGTCCGAAGGTCAGGTATTTGGCATAAACCCGGGGGAAGTTCGTTCCAGAGTGTGGGAGCCCCCACAGAGAAGGACCTTCCCCTGGGGGCCGCCAGCCGACATTGCTTGGCGGACGGCACCCTGAGAAGTCCCTCTCTGTGAGAGCGTACGGGTCGGTGGGAGGCATATGGTAACAGCAGGCGGTCCCGTAAGTACCCAGGCCCTAAGCCATGGAGCGCTTTAAAGGTAGTAACCAAAACCTTAAAGTGCACTCGAAAGGCCACAGGTAGCCAGTGCAGTCTGCGCAGGAGCGGTGTTATATGGGAGCTACGCGGAGCTCCCTCTATCACCCGCGCAGCTGCATTCTGGACTAACTGAAGCCTCCGAGTGCACTTCAAGGGGAGCCCCATGTAGAGAGCATTACAATAATCCAAGCGAGAGGTAACGAGCGCATGAGTGACCGTGCACAAGGCATCCCGATCAAGGAAGGGGCGCAACTGCCGAACCAGGCGAACCTGGTGGAAGGCCCCCCTGGAGACGGCCGTCAAATGATCTTCAAACAACAGCCGTTCATCCAGGAGGACACCTAAGTTGCGCACCCTATCCTTTGGGGCCAATAACTCGCCTCCAACAGTCAGCCGCGGCTGCAGCTGACTGAATCGGGGTGCTGGCATCCACAGCCACTCCGTCTTGGAGGGATTAAGCTTGAGCCTGTTTCTCCCCATCCAGACCCGTACGGCTTCCACGCACCGGGACAGCACTTCAACAGCTTCATTGGGGTGGCCTGGGGTGGAAAAGTACAGCTGGGTGTCATCCGCGTACAGCTGGTATCTCACCCCAAAGCCACTGATGATCTCACCCAACGGCTTCATATAGATGTTGAACAGAAGGGGCGAGAGGATCGACCCCTGCGGCACCCCACAAGTGAGGTCCCTCGCGGTCGACCTCTGCCCCCCTGTCAACACCGTCTGCGACCGGTCAGAGAGATAGGAGGAGAACCACCGATACACGGTGCCTCCCACTCCCAATCCCCCCAACCGGCGCAGCAGGATACCATGGATACAATTTGTGCTCATGGTCCATTGCACACATTTCAGAAACTCAACACTACATCTGGCTATATCTAAAGATGGAAAATAAACCCCACAGAAAGCTGAAGACTAGCCAAAAGTAGCCTCATGTAAGATACTGATTTATAAAGGCACACTTCATAAAACTTAAGCATGCTCTTTCCCTCTTTTATGTATATGCTGAGGAAGAATTTAAGCAAAATGAATATTAACAAGGTAACATAGAACTTCTGAGCATAGCGAGAGCTTCAAGTATCTCAGACCAGTGGTGGAATTCAAATTTTTTTTACTACCGGTTCTGTGGGCATTGCTTGGTGGACGTGGCTTGGTGGGCGTGGCAGGTGAAAGATTCTGCAAAATCTCCATTCCCACTCCACTCCTGGGGGAAGGATATTGCAAAATCTTCATTCCCACCCCACTCTGGGGCCAGCCAGAGGTGGTATTTAACCAGTTCTCTGAACTACTCAAAATTTCCGCTACTGGTTCTCCAGAACCTGTCAGAAATATCCTTGAAGAACATATGGATGATATTGGCAGTGAACATTCTGCTCAGTTAGTACTAATTCTGGAATGGCAGTGTGGAAGTTAAAAGGCCTCTAATCTGCCCACCCACCCCCTTTTTTTTAGTACCTCACGAGAGTCACACAATAGAACCAGCATATACACAAACAGGGGTGGGATTCTACTGGTTCAGACCGGTTTGGGCAAACTGGTAGCTCTGACAATCAGCTGGGAGAGAACCGGTTTGCTCCAATGATCAGCTGTGCCGAATTACCTGCCCCTTCACTTTACTTATCTTTATCTTCGCAGAGAGGATTGCCGCACCTCAACTGTTTTAATTCCCTAGCATTTATTTAATTTAATTTAATTATTTAATTAAACTTTTATACCGCCCTTCTCCCGAAGGACTCAGGGCGGTGTACAGCCTACATTAAAACAATTAATATACACACTAAAATAACAGTTAAAAAACTTATGAACCCGGAAGGTGATTTTTTGTTGAACTGCGCACGCACGAGCAGCGAAGCACACAATCACTGAACCAGTTGTTAAACCAGAAGGATCCCACCACTATACACAAACCATGGGCCCCCAAGCCATACCAAGGACCAATCCCTCTATAAAACCAAGTCTCTAAACCCCATTTTATCTGTAGCCTACTACCCTCAAAAACAAATCTCTGCTTTTGGAAATAAATGAATCTCCTTCTTCCACAGTAGGTCTGTTTCATTTTGATTCATTGGACTGAACTGAGATTTGATCTTGTGCAACCACAGCTCATAGAACCCCCAAATTATTCTTCTAACAGCAGAAATTGAAAAATATAGCCAGGAGACACAACAAAAGCCTACATTGGAACCAATAAAAGTCTTCACTGGAACCAGAAAGTCCCCATTGCTCAAGAAAACCTTCTCCTACTCCTCATAACTTGAACTGCTTGAGGATTTTTATGATCTTTTCTGTTTAAGAGAACCAAGAGGCCTGCCTAGTTGGGAATGACTAAGGGTAACTGCAAAGGTGCTTTTCCAAAAGGCAATTGGACGTTTTTTAAAATTTTTTATTTGGAAATGTTTCACTTCTCATCCAAGAAGGTTCTTCTGTTGTGGATGAATGGTGTGTGTTAGTGCTGGGTTTCAAATTTTTTTACTACCAGTTCTGTGGGTGTGGCTTGGTGGGTGTGGCTTGGTGGGTGTGGCAGGGGAAGGATACTGTAAAATCTTCATTCCCTCCACAATCCAGGGGAAGGTTACTGCAAAATCCCCATTTCCTCCCGATCAGCTGGGTGTTGTGACCCAAGTTCCTGGACCCGGACTCCTGGACTCGGATGATTCAGAAAGTGAGGGAGAAGACCTGGCCAGCCCTGCTTCTCGTGAGCCCTTTCCCTCCCTGGCACCCACTCAAAGGGAGGAGGAGGGGCCGGCAAAGCCTGATTCCATGGAGCCTCCTTCTGATTTGGCAACGCCCCAAGAACAGTTTTGGAGTGATGCAAGATTACGAAGACGTGACCGGCGTGCGCAGCAGCGGAAGAGTTGGGACAAAGCCAAGTCATAATTGTCATGCTGTGACATCTGCAGAGACTATAAATAGGAGGCGGGACTTCCTGGTTTTTTGTCTTGGACAAAGTAATGAATTTGCGCGGACAATCTGTATCAACGGAGGGAAGAATATATTCGTGAGTAATTCTGGCCTTATCTGTAATTTCCTTGTTATCTCCAGAAACTTGGCAGGCCCGTGGGTAGACGTAGCCAGGACATTTATATATATGTAAATAAATCAGAAAAGAGGCCTCTGACTGACTCTTTGCTGGGAGTATTGGGGGAAGGGAAACAGAACACTGGGAGTCAGGAGGCAGAGAATAGATGGGGGTGGGGCCAGTCAGAATTTTTACTACCGGTTCTCCAAACTAGTCAAAATATCCACTACCAGTTCTCCAGAACTGGTCAGAACCTGCTGAAACCCACCTCTGGTGTGTGTGTGAGGTGAGTAAGGGGGGAAATGGAAGTTCGCCGTGAACTTAAAACCTATTTATTTCATATGGCTGGACTGGCCTGATTTTAATTTTTAATTTTTAAATTGAATTGTGATGGGTTTTAAATTTCTGTAATTTTATGGGGTGTAATGTCATTTTAAATTTTTTGGCAATTTTGAATCAGTTTTTTAAGGGTTGTTTTAATTATTGTGCATGTTTGTTTGTATTTTATTTGCCTGTTCACCGCCCTGAGTCCTTCGGGAGAAGGGCGGTATACAAATTAAAACATCATTATTATTATTATTATTATTATTATTATTATTATTATTATTATTATTATTATTATTATTATTATTATTATTTGCAATCATCTGGTTGTTAGCACTCTGAGGGTCGGTCATTGGCTCTCTGATAGTCATTGAGCCTACTTGGGGGTTGATGATCACATGACCCCGGAACGCTGCAACCTTCACAAATGTGTATCAGTTGCCAAGTGATCTGAAACGATCACTAAACGAACTGTTGTATGTTGAGGACTAGCTATATTTTTAAACCTTAATAAAAATTATTCATTATTATTGCAAATTATTATTTAAAAAAGAGATGCAACTCTGAGTAGAAAAATGTTCTCCTCTGCAATTTTCTACAGAGGATCTCTGCCCAGCCCCACCTATTTCTAGTCTAGTGAATACTGACTGTAAGATGGTTTCGCCTTTCCAATTTCTGTCTTAGCTATTATTGAATACAGCCATTCTGTCCCTGGCAATGCCAGTCATACTAACCTCCCCACGGGAGATCCCTTTGGCATGAACATGGAAAGCAAATAGTTCACTTGGCATTGAGAAGTAACAGCACAGCAAACATGAGCAAATGTATGCATGCATATGTAAGCCTAAGGCTAAAAAGTTTATTTATTCATATTCAATAGGGCTTGTTTTCCTTATGTTCAATCATGTTTGATTCTCACTGCATGGACTCATCCCTGCAGTTTTCTTGGCAAGGTTTTTTAGAAGTGGTTTGCCATTGCTTCCTTTCTAGGGCTGAGAGAAAATGACTGGTTCAAGATTATCCAGTTAGTTTTATGCCCAAAATGGAACTGGAATTCACTCTCCAGTTTCTAGCCTGATGCCTTAACCACTACACCAAACTGGTTCTCGGTTAATATTTAGCGAGCGGTATACAACATTTAATGAAGAAACCAAGTTGATATTTTTTTAAAAATATATAACCTTTGAATCGGTCCTTAACTGTAAAGTTTTTAAAACCTAACTGTTGGCTGTGCTAATTTTCCAGCAAATTATAATTTGCTATGAGTCCCAATCTGACACATCATGGCTTGTATCGTTTATTATATGCTTGCTGTTTCTCACTCTAATTTGGAGACAAGTACCGGTAATGTTTTGCATAAAATGACAGGCAAATTATTAATTCCACGTGCCTCTTTTTTTAACCTCTGGAATCTGGAGTGCCTCAATTTGCACTTTTCTGCCCCCAGTTTCTGAGATTCCACCAAGCCCATCTCTTTAATACTAGTTTGTAAACTGGATGGAAAAAATCAATGTAAAAAAATAAATAAAAATGAATGGAGGAAAGGAAAAAATGTGTAGGAGTAGAAAAGCACTTCTGTGACACATTTTATTTTCTTTCTTTTGTGTGCGTGCTTTAGAAAATACAAACCTAGTTTTGGAGCAGAGCTGAAGTTGTCAAACTCGCGGCATCACGTTGCCATCATGTGATGTATTGTGATGTTTTTTCCCTTCGCAGAGCTAGGGTGGGTGTGGCCTATGTGTGACGTATCTGGCCCACAGGCCGTCAGTTTGACAACCCTGCCTTAAGGGCTGCAATACGTACCAGAGTCAAAGATATTTATCCGTTTTTCTCTCTCAGACACTCCTTTTCTTTCTTTTCTTCTGCTTTGCCTTCCATTTTCCTCTCTTTCAAATTCCTTTAATTGTTTATTTGACTAAAATTGACTCTGGGTAGCCGCATCATAAAAATAAATCAATAACAAAAAATGCAATCAAGAGTAAAAAGGGACTGAATAAATTCATGAAAGACAGCAGAGGTGGTATTCAGCTGGTTTGGACCAGTTCCGACAGACCTGTAGCGCTGATGATCAGTTGGCCCCTCCCACCTGCCCCTGCTCTACCCTGTTCCTTATTTCCTGCTTTGTAGCTCATCTCAATCGCACGGCACAGCTTATTCCCCCCCCCCCACTTGCAGTTTTACTTAACAATGCTGACTTGGAAGGTAAGCAGCTCAGCTTCCAAATGCTCCATTTTCAGCACTGTGCACAAGCACCTTAGCCAAAGCATGCATGCGTGTGCAAAGTATGCAGTCACTAAACCGGTTTTTAAACCAGCAGCATTCCACCACTGAAAGATAGGCCTTGGTTATTAAAGGAATGTTATCCAGGGTGTTATGTCCTCCTCGCCTCCGTCTGAACGATGGCTTAATTAGCCGGCTCTTATCACTCTGGCAGCAAAAGAGCCAGCGTCTGCCAAGAGCCCTCGTTGGCTGCCAAGACGCTGGTGAGTCACAACCTTCAGCTCTAGTCAATCTGTGGATTTGCCTGATACAAAGAGACACGCCAGCTCTTGCTGCCTTTTATATCCTGTGGGGTGTAGCTCCATGACTCAGCACTTCCTAGGCCTGCCCCTCCCCTGCTTCTGTTGTTCTTGTCTCTCCTGCCTATGAAACCTGGGATTGAGACAAGCCTGATTGCTGTCAGCTGGGTCTGCAGGTGTGGCCTGGATGGGGGGAGAAGAGTCAGGAGAAGGAGGCCTCGTTATCTCTTTCGCTTGGCCTGCTTCTGGCTCTTGGAGCTGATCCAGGGAGGCCGGTGCTTCTGAGGTAAGTCCTGATGGCCCTTCCCCCTCACTGTCCAAGTTGCTTTCTGGCAGCAGGCCTGGCTCCGAGTCACTTTCGGGCATGGGGCCAGGTTCGGGGGCGGGAGCCACAACACTGGGTTTGGGCAGAATCCCTCCAAATGCGAGTTTCAGAGAAATGGTGGTGGGAGAGGCTTTGATTGATCATTGTAAGAAACAAGATGCTGGACTAAACTCAGATATAGCCTGATCCAGAAGAGCTACTCTTATGTTTTAGATTTTCTGGAATTTTGTTGATGACATGGTTTTCCAGGCATGTTTCTCATTAAACCACCGTTCCTGCCCCAATAACAATGGAATCTGAATGCTTTTATCGTGATTGTATATTAGCTGTTGTTTTCTAAAGCACACAACTGGAAATGCTCTTCTACTCTAATACATTATTTCATTGCTCCATTCATTTTGTTTTTTTCCCACATTGCTTTTTTCCATCTTTCATATTTTCTCTCCAATACCTCTGCTTCACTAATTAGAGAGCTGTAGTGGTGCAGTGGTTAGAATGCAATATTGCAGGCTAATTCCGCCAACTGCCAGCAGTTCGATTCTCACCGGTTCAAGATTGACTCAGCCTTCCACCCTTCCGAGGTTGGTAAAATGAGGGTGCAGATTGTTTGGGGCAATATGCTGACTCTGCAGACCACTTAGAGAGGGCTGTGAAGCACTATGAAGTGGTATATAAATTTAAGTGCTATTACAAACTGGTATTAAAGAAGTGGACTTGTCTCCCTGTTATCATTTCAATAGAGTAATGGCAGTGTGGTTAAAAAAAAAGAAGAAGAAGGGTCTTTGCTTCTCCCTGTGGGATCAGTGGAACACAAATAAAAGCAGCTGAGATGTTCTTCAAGTATCAAGTCATCTATTTTCATCTGCAGCAAATTAGTATACAAGCAGATTAGGCTATTATGGTCCATCGCACCTGAGAACTCGTGCTCTTATGTTACACATGATCGCTGTGGTTCAGTATTTTCTCCTGGATCACATGCCCTCTACTTGATGCTCCCCAGCTGCTCTTGTACCTTCTATTTCAGGCCCAATCTCTGTTACTCCTTTCATGCCTATAGTATCCCCTCATCTCAATCCACATCAACTCCAAGTGCCCAGAGAAGTTGTAATGCAGAATGCCGTACTGATGGTTCTTTGGACAGCATAAAAGACATGTGCAGCCTGAATGTGGAGTGCAGTGCAGTGTATTGTGGCAGGGCCTCCAAAGAGCTATTCCTGTTCCCCAATATACTAGTCCAGGGGTCTCCAACCTGGGTAACTTTAAGACCCCTGGACTAGTCTGAATCAGGTCATAATCAAGCATAATCCAGAAACAGGGGAAACATTCCTCTAGAACCGTGATGGCACAGGTCAAATTTCTGTGGCATTTCTTTCGTCAGCTTCTGTTTCCCTGCAAACAATGAAACAGAGCTCAAGAAAGAAAAAGATCTTACGTCTTGCCGCGCTGCCGGTGTTGTGATGCCCCGCCTCCCGCTGGCCATCTGGTCTTCAGGTCTCTGTTGCGCATGCAGCTTTCAGTTTGGGCATGCGGGCATACGCAGTTTGGGCACTCGGTGTTTAAAAGATTCGCCATCACTGCTCTCGAAGTTCTAGCAGCCAATGATGTTTGATCCTCACCGAGACAGCCAGGTTATATTGAGAAAGCACTAGAGTGCCTGCCCTCAGCATTAGAGCAAGACCAAAAAAAGGACAAAAGTAAGTTTGCCTTCAAGAAAAGTACTTTGACTTTTCAGGATTTATTGTGTTTCGGCAAAGTACCAAGGCCCATCACATCTGACGACCACAATCTATGTGAGCAAAGATTCTGGCACTAATCATTCTAAAGTTGTTTAAAGTGAATGAATAACATAGCAGCCATCACTCAAATGAAAGCTATTTGTAATGTACTTCCTGGCTTTGACTGGGAGAAAAGTACAGCAAAGCAGCGATATGGATGAATCCTTTATAGGCTACTTGCTTATGCAGATTGGCAATCTTTTTAGAGTTTTTTGATGCCTTTATACAAATGGAAGGGAGGGAGCCAGGCATTCGTATGAAATCTTGGGAAATCAGTGAAATTGGTGGATTTCACTAATAGCATCCTAAAATTTTATGCAAAACGGATAAAATCTCAGGTAAGATTTCATGAGATATGGTGCCTTCCTGAGATTTCTCAATGACCTCCTCACTGTTTTAAAAATATTAATTTTAATTTAATTTAGGTAGGGAGATCTTTGGGAAGTCAACAGATGTCTAAGAATCCTTAAACTTTATTTTGATATGTGGTATACAAATCTAAGTCTAAAACAGAACAGATCAATCCAAGTCATAATATATTATCTGGCACAATGAATTAAGTTTTATTTAGGCAGAAGGCTCCCAGGGTTACTAATCAAATACACTGCATGACTTTTCATTCTCTCCCTTCTCAGCCTGTTTTCTGTAATTAAACAAACAAACAAAAAGACAAGGGAGAAGGGGAGACTTAAGAGTTACTAATGGAAAGTAATGACATTTGGAGCTTTTCTTATTGAGGGCTTTTATTCAAAATAATTGCCATTGTCTGATCCAGAAGAACTGAAAGTACAGGAAAAAGAAGTACTTCTTTTTGATAGAAAGATTGCTTGAACTTTTCTAACCTGTTTCCTACCCCTTTCCCTTCCTTCTTTTCCTCCCTGGCTTCCTGCCAAAGATGCCACTCAAAAATAATTCTCCGGGTGAATTGCAGAGTGAGCCAATGGTAACCTCCATGGAAGACAGCATTTTTTGTAAATGATGAGGAGGGATTGGAAATAATTCTGGGAAAGAAGAAATTGATTCATGCAGGGGCTAGATGGGCCTTTAATTAACATGCCAGAACCAGGTAATGCTGAAGCTAATGAGGTTTGAATGAAGCTAATTTAACTTCATTGGATCAAAGATTAAAGTGAAATTTAAGAAGTCAGATGGATCAAAGGAGAAATGTTTTAGTATTAATAACTCTAGGTTATTTTTTTTAATAACTGAATATATAATATTAAGTATTAATATTAACCCTTTTAACACTGGTACCTGATGCTAATTACTGATATTTACTCTGCCTCCACATTAATAATAGTCCTGTCCTAAATGCAACAGCTCACTCAACTCCTTATATTCTTTTGCCATTATATCAGAGGTAGATTTTGCCTAGATTTCTTGCAACTAATCATTTATCTTAAAGGATAGTGGTGCCTGAGGCAACTGATAAGAAAGTGAGAAAAGGATTGGATGCACGTTCAAGATGGATTGGTCCTGAATCCCACCCCACAAATTCGGCAATCGAAATCCTGAACTAGTGATGAATAATGAAACCTGTGCAATCAATTGGAGGGGGATTTTTTCTAGATATAGTCTGTAGGTCTTGGATGCTCATCATGCAGTTTGGATAGGAAATACCAAGAGCACGTGGAATCTTATACTAGCTTTCTAATCACAAGAGGAATTTGAAGATGCAACCAGGTGTCTCTGCAGGAAGGATTTTAAAAAATCAAATGGTGGGCATGATCATTCAATCAAAGCCCCAGCCCTTTTTACATGCATACAATGTTACAAAGGGAGCCACTATAGTCACTAGAGCAGAAGTCTCCAACCTTGGCAACTTTAAGCCTGGCGGACTTCAACTCCCAGAAGTCCACCAGGCTTAAAGTTGCTAAGGTTGGAGACCTCTGCACTAGAGAATATAGCAGGGATGGCTAACCTTTTCTGGATGGAGTGCCCAAAGCGTCTCCCCCCTCATGCACCCCAATCCCCTGCGCATGCGCATGTGCCCCCCTGCATGCCCCCTGCCCCCCTGCATGTGCGTGCCCCCCGTGTGTGCACCGCCCCTGGCACATGCATGGCAGAGACCTGAAGGCCAGTTGGCTGGCAGGAGGCGCGCGCACATGTGCAGCAGAACTGAGCTGGGGCGATGGCTTGCGTGCCCACAGAGAGGGGCTCTGCGTGCCACTTCTGGCACCGATGCTATAGGTTTGCCATCGCGGGAATATAGGATGCTGTTTCACACAGAACCAGATTTTTAATCCAGCGAACTGAATTTGACAGTGGCCTGTTGAGTTTCTAACAGGCCACTGTTGGAAATGTTTTGCTCCCTTTCTTGACATTTGCATCTTCTGCAGGCCTAGCATGTGCTCAGCCTCTGTGTTCTATCCCATCTGAAATCATTGTTTCACCAGCTCTCAAGAACTTTTGAGTTTTGTTTTGGGTTTTTGTTTTTTTTTGCTTTATTGGGTTGTTTTTATTTTTTGTTATTGTTTTATTTCATGCCAATGGCTGCCCTTCTAGCAGAAACAACCTAGTTGGCAAACACAATTAAAACATTAATATGAGAGTACCAGGAGTAATATGTGGGAGGAAGCTTCGTGGTACCTGAAGCAGAACATCTAGATTTAGCCACAGCTTTGTTCCATGTAGTATCAACCTTGGGAACGCTCAAGTTTCCTCTTTCAGCTATGCATTCAAAATGAACAGTGATTAACATATATATAATATATAGGTATGGGTAGATACCGGTATATATACTTTCTTTTTGAGAGCAGACAACAGAATTTAATTTTTAATGTGTGCCAGTAAAAAAATATCAATAAAGGTGTCTTGTCTTGTCTTGTCTTGTCTTGTCTTGTCTTGTCATGTCTTGTCTTATCCTATCCAGTGGTGGGATTCAAATTTTTTACTACTGGTTCTGTGGGCATGGCTTGGTGGGCATGGCAGGGGAAGGATACTGTAAAACCTCCATTCCCTCCCCACTCCAGGGGAAGGTTACTGCAAAATCTTCATTTCTTACTGATCAGCTGGGACTCAGGAAGAGAATAGATGGGGGTGGAGCCAGGCAGAGGCGGTATTTACTGATTCTCCTAACTACTCAAAATTTCCACCGCCGGTTCTCCATAACTGGACAGAACCTGCTGAATACCACCTCTGGTCCTATCCTATCTAAACTAAACCACGTTTGAAAAGATTTTTCACATTGAAAAGATTTTTATAATCTAGGCAGTAAAATAGAAATCTCAAGAGTTATACCAACATGGCAACTTCCCCACTGTGCTTGGTGTCCTGGGCAATGAATTCCCCTGACATTGGGGAAAAATGACATTGGCAGAGGAGGTGTGGAGGGGAAAGGGAGGGAGGGAGGGAGGGAGGAAGGGGGGTGGTTCAAATAGCCAAGAGCCTTTTA
This sequence comes from Ahaetulla prasina, assembly GCF_028640845.1. Classification (NCBI taxonomy): domain Eukaryota; kingdom Metazoa; phylum Chordata; class Lepidosauria; order Squamata; family Colubridae; genus Ahaetulla; species Ahaetulla prasina. The sequence continues at coordinate 160,748,050 of NC_080539.1, forward strand.
GATTCTTAAAAAGGCTTTAGAACCTAACACTTAAAATACTGGTGCTTGGCATGAAGGACTTGAGCCATTTGAAATCTCTCATTGGACACAGATCGTTGCCTTTTATTTGTTCCAATCTTCATTTTCATTATGTTACTTGGTGGCAACCATCTGTTATATTAATCAAGGAGTCGTCTCTAATTGCCTGAAGATTCTTTTTTTCCCCTTCGCAATTTGTTGCAGCAGTTTAACAATCATAGCTACTTCTATGCATCCGAAGAGAAGATTGGAGCAGATTTAAAACTGGAGCCTAACCCAGACGTTTCCCCTTCCTTTTTGTAAGGAAGGAAAAGTAACACCCAGGCTATGGACTTAATTATTATCACTACTGCAAAAAGCTGGCATCCAATTTAAAGTCAAGTAATTTGCATAAAATTATACCAATATTTCTACTGGAACCAGTTAGGTAAGCTGGATCTCATTATAGATGAGCAAGTAATGACAGAAGTAGTTCTTTGGAACATAGACCTATTTAATTTGGAAGACAGATTCTTAAATATTTAAATATAATAAGGATTGTTCAGAAATGGTTGTCTAGTTTAAGATCAAGAGCCATCAACACTGGCAAGATGGCAGATGAAATGTCACAATGCAAGTCCCACCTGTTTTTAACCTGCACTGACGCTGCATACACATACACGGCCGTCTCCAGGAGAGCCTTTCACCAGGTTCGCCTGGTGCGCCAGTTGCGCCTCTTCCTTGATCGGGATGCCTTATGCACAGTCACTCATGCTCTCGTTACCTCTCGCCTGGATTATTGCAATGCTCTCTACATGGGGCTCCCCTTGGGATGCACTCGGAGGCTTCAGTTGGTCCAGAATGCAGCTGCGTGGGTGATAGAGGGAGTTCCACGTAGCTCCCATGTAATACCTCTCCTGCGCAGTCTGCACTGGCTACCTGTTGCCTTTCGGGTGCATTTCAAGGTTTTGGTTACCACCTTCAAAGCGCTCCATGGCTTGGGGCCTGGGTACTTACGGGACCGCCTGCTGTTACCTTATGCCTCCCACCGACCCGTACGCTCTCACAGAGAGGGTCTTCTCAGGGTGCCGTCCGCCAAACAATGTCGGCTGGCGGCCCCCATGGGAAGATCCTTCTCTGTGGGGGCTTCTACTCTTTGGAATGAACTTCCTCCTGGTTTACGCCAAATACCTGACCTTCGGACCTTTCGCCGCGAATTGAAAACATATTTGTTCATTCGCGCGGGGCTAGCTTAAGCTTTTTTAAACTGTTTAGATTTTAAATTTTAAATTTTATTTATGTTTTAAATTGGGATTTTTAGATTTTAAATATTTTAATTTTTCGGCCAATTGTATAATAAGTTTCTTAATCTAGTTTTTAATTGTATATTGTGTATGTTTTATCCTGGCTGTACACCGCCCTGAGTCCTTCGGGAGAAGGGCGGTCTAGAAATTTAATAAATAATAATAATAATTGCATCGTGATGCTCCATCCATGTTTGTATGGACTTCAACCAACCTTTAGAGATGCTGTTGAGAAGTTGCTGCTGAGGAAGAATCTACATATACAATAAAAATAATTTTCTATATTTGCATATACACCACTAAAGTTACAAGTGTAAAATGTATGCCAAGGGATGCTCTTTCAATCAATCAGAACAGTGCTGGAAGGAACCTTGGAGATCTTCTAGTCCAACCCTTTGCTCAAGCAGGACACCCTACACCAGGGGTCTGCAAACTTGGCTCTTTTAAGACTTGTGGATTTGTGGACTTCAACTCCCAGAGTTGAAGGCTGAGGAACTCTGGGAGTTGAAGTCCACAAGTCTTAAAAGAGCCAAGTTTGCAGACCCCTGGCCTACACAGTTTGAGACAAGCGGCTTTCCAGTCTTTTCTTAAAAACCTCCAGTGATGAAGCATCCACAACTTCTGAAGGCAAAGCAGTTGCACAGGTTGCACTTCCTCACTGTTAGGAAGTTTCTCCTTAATTCCAGGTTGCTTCTCTCCTTGATTAGTTTCCACCCATTGTTTCTTGTATTTGCCCTTTTTGCCCTTTGTCACCCCCTAGTCCTTCTTTTTCACTAGACTAGACAAGCCCAAGTCCTGCAACTATTCTTCATATGTTTTAGTCTCCAGGACTTTAATCATCTTAGTTGCTCTTCTTTGCACTTTTCCCAGCATCTCAACATCTTTTTGTGTAATGTGGTGACCAAAACTGGATGCTGTGTTCTTACTAAGGTTTTATAAAGCGGTATTAATACTTAACATGACCTTTCCACTGACCTCAGAGTCTGCCTCCTTTCTTCTTCAGATGGCCTCCTGTTTATGCCTATAAAATCACATGAAAGAATATGAGGAGGCATTGGGAAGTCCGACCTATTGTGGGACATCTCCTGCCATCCAACTGCAGCCCATATGTTAAAGACACACTTTGTACACAGGAAACCTTCTATGTTCTTTGTGATGACATTTGCATGATTTAAAACCTTGGTTACATTAGGGATATAAATTGCTTAAGAAACTTATGCTGGGAAGAAAAATCCTGCATTTTTTCCCCTCTTTCCTCTGTTCGAGGAAAAGGAATATGCTTTAGAAAATTTTCCACTGCAGGAGCAGAGAGTGGTGCACATATATTTAGTCACAACTGACCAAGAACAAATTGTTCATTGTAATGTATCTTTAAATGGTTTTGGCGGGAAACAAGCACGTTGCTGATTGGTTAAAGCCGCCGGTTGAACTGTATATAAGGAGAGGTTTTTCCCCAGCCTGGTTGCTGGGTTCACCATATATTAAAGAGCTGTTGTCACTACCCTGGTCTCCAGCCTCGTTACTTCCCGAACTTAACACTGGCGACGAAGGTGGGATATCGAGGCTAAAGAGCACCAGGAGCGAGCTGAACGCACGGAAGAACCGAACCCAGCAAAATCAGGGCAGAAACGCGGAGATGGCCAGCTACACTCCGCCCGCGCCGTTTGACCCAGCCAGGGAGAAATGGGGAACGTACATGACCCGTTTCGAAAGCTTCCTGGAGGCAAACGAACTGCAAGGAGTTCCAGACAACCGCAAAAGGGCATATTTCCTGAGCCACTGCGGTCCCGAGGTCATCGACATTGCGGAAGCCCTGGCAGAGCCAACGCCGGTACAGTCGGTATCATGGCAAACTCTGCAAAATCTATTGAAGAACCATTTCGCGCCAACACCGTCCAAATACGTACGGCGTTTTGAATTTGGAGAGCGCAGACAGCAAGAGGGCGAATCCATCAGCGATTACATGGCCGCCCTGCGAAAAGCCTCCAAGGACTGTGGGTACCGAGACTTGGATGAGGAGCTGTTAGAGCAACTCATCCGTGGGGTCAGAGACATTCGTTTGCGGAGGCGACTGCTATCAAAAAGCAATCTAACGCTGGCAAACGCTCTGGACGAAGCCAGAGCTCATGAGATGTCCACCCAAGCGGCGGAAACCCTACAAAAGCCACTCACGCCAACGGCGAGCGCGAGCGCGAAATCAACCCCGGTCCACCATGAAGAAATCCAGACCGAATCAGACGGCGAGGATGAGGAAGGAGTTTGCCTCACCGAGAGAAGGGGCAAAGAAGACCGGGATGAATGCGGAAGTTGCGGAGGGCAACACCAGCGTCAACGATGCAAGTTCAAGGACGCTACATGTCGGCGGTGCGAGAAGAAGGGGCACCTGGCTCAAGTCTGTCGAGCACCCCAACCTTCCCACCGAAAATTCAAACCAACCAATCAGAGCGCAGGATCGGCAAGGCGACCCGCGATTGGTCAAAACAAAAAGGGCGCGAACTCAAATCGGACGACCGTGATCATAGGCCGTGCAGCAACCCGCGTCGAGAAGAAAATCTTCACTAAACCGAAAATCGAAGGAGTGCCGTGCCGACTAGAAGTGGACACCGGGTCAGCGATCACAATCATGTCCTGGGACACTTTTGCGAAAGCTTTGCCGAGAATCGCCAAACGCAAACTGCAAACACAGCGGCTACGAGTTCACGACTACCAAGGGAATCGCATCCCTGTTCGAGGGACCACCTCCGTCCGTGTCGAGTACGGACCATACAAGAAGACCCTGCCCATCACAATAGTCGAAGGGACCCTGCCAAGTTTGTTGGGACTAGACTGGTTCCGTGCATTGGGCATGGGAGTGACTGGCATCTACAGAAGTGACTTTAACCTAAAAGACACACTCATGAACGAGTTCGAAGATGTCTTCAAGGACTGCCTGGGCAAGTACAAGGGGACCCCTATTTCCTTCAATTTAGACCCCCAGGTAGCCCCCATTCGGTTAAAGGCAAGGAGAGTCCCTTTTGCCCTTAAACCCAAGATTGACAAGGAGATAGACAAGCTCATCAGTCAGGGGATTCTGGTGCCAGTCGATCACGCAAAGTGGGAGACGCCAATCGTCACCCCAGTAAAACCAGATGGGTCAGTTAGAATCTGCGCTGACTACAAGGCGACGTTAAACAAAGCCTTGCAAAAAAGCGCTTACCCGGTCCCCGTGGTGCAACACTTGCTGCACTCGCTGGGGCAAGGGCACGTTTTTGCCAAGTTAGATCTGGCCCAAGCCTATCAACAACTGCCCGTAGACGCCAACACAGCCGAAGCCCAGACAATTGTGACTCACAGAGGTGCTTTCAAGTGTACCCGGTTACAGTTCGGGGTGAGTGTGGCTCCTGGGCTATTTCAAAATTTAATGGAGCGACTTCTGCAAGGGCTCCCGGGGGTAGTCCCCTATTTCGATGATGTATTGGTATCAGCCGAAAATTTAGAAGAATTGGGGGAACGTTTGAGAAAAGTTCTGGGAATTTTCCGGTCAGCCGGTCTAAAGGTTAAAGTGAACAAATGCCAAATAGGGGTAGAATCTGTAGAATTCTTAGGCTACAGAATAGACAAGGAAGGAATCCACCCCACTGAAAGCAAGGTCAAGGCAATAAGAAAGGCTCCAGCGCCTAAAAACAAAGCAGAGCTACAGGCATTCCTGGGTCTAGTGAACTTTTACGCGGTCTTTTTGAAAAATAAGGCAACCGTTGCCGAGCCGCTACATAAGTTACTGGGAAAGAATACTGTTTGGTCTTGGGGAAAGACGGAAGCTAGGGCTTTCGAAGCAGTAAAACATCTACTATCAAGCGATAGTTTACTCATACAGTATCATAGCACAATGCCATTGGTATTAGTTTGCGATGCTTCCCCTTACGGGGTGGGGGCTGTGCTCAGCCACAGGCTTCCAAATGGCACAGAAGCCCCAATAGCCTTCTATTCCAGAACGATGTCCTCGACAGAGAGGAACTACAGTCAGTTGGATAAGGAAGCTCTAGCTATAGTGTCAGGGGTAAAAAAGTTTCACGAATACGTTTTTGGTAGAGACTTTGAAATTGTTACAGACCATAGACCACTGTTAGGGTTACTGGCGGGGGACCGCCCAACGCCCGTGGCACTTTCGCCCCGATTGACCCGATGGACTATCTTTTTAGCCGCCTACTCCTACAAACTGTGGCATCGACCGGGAAAAGAGTTGGGGCATGCGGACGCATTAAGCAGATGCCCACTACCAGGGGCGATCGAGGACCCCACTCCGGGGACGCCCATACTGTTGATTGACTCTCTGGACTCTGGCCCAGTCACGTCTAAGGAGGTGGCTCGGGCGTCATACCGAGACATTATTTTGAGAACTGTACTTGGTTGGGTACAAAGAGGGTGGCCCGCTGCGCCGGGCGAGCGTTTTAAAGAGTTTGTAAAGAAACGCGGGGAACTGTCGGCCCAAGGGGGGTGCCTGCTATGGGGGGATCGAGTGGTGATCCCAGAGAAATTGAGGAAAAGGGTGTTGGATCTCCTCCACGAGGGGCACCCAGGGATCGTAAGGATGAAGGGCTTAGCGAGAAGCTATGTGTGGTGGCCCTTAATGGACTCAGAAATTGCTGAAAGGGTAGGGAAATGTCAGGCCTGCCAGGAGTCCAGACCGCTACCCCCAACGGCCCCGGTTCGGGAATGGGAGAAACCCCAGGGGCCCTGGTCTAGAATACACATTGATTTTGCCGGCCCCTTCCACGGCCAAACCTTCCTGGTAGTAGTAGATGCCTACTCCAAATGGCTGGAAATCATTCTCATGAGATCCATGACAGCCGAGGCCGTGATCTCAGTCCTACGGCACCTATTTGTAACCCATGGGTTGCCCGACACGCTAGTTTCCGATAACGGCCCGCAATTCACGGCAACCCAATTTGAGGAGTACTTGGCAGAAGAGGGCATCCGACATGCCCTCTCGGCGCCTTTCCACCCTGCGACGAATGGCCTTGCAGAGCGTTCCGTCCCGAGCGCAAAGAGGCATTGTCCAGACTTAAGCCAGGCGACTGGCAAACAAAAATCGATGTTTTCCTGGCCGTCCAACACAGAACCCCCTGTGTCACAACCGGCAGAAGCCCAGCCGAATTATTAATGGGCCGAAAGCTCAGGTGCCCCCTAGACCGTCTAAATCCAAATTATACGCCGGAGGGTTACAAGGGGGAAATAGGAAAAACAAGAGAAATGGACATAGGCGACCGAGTGTGGGCACACAACTATGGTGAAGGCCCAACCTGGATAGCAGGACAAATCCTAAACAGAACAGGTCCAAAATCATACTTGGTGGAGTTAAAGGACGGCCGAGTATGGAGGCGCCACATAGACCAAATACGAAAACGCATAGCTAAACAATCTGAATTAATCGAAACGGGCCCTGACTATACAATGTTTGATTCCACAGCTGACTCAAACCCGGAAAAATCGCAGGACTTATCTGAAATTCCGGAGGTCCAGCGACGCCCACAGGTTCCAGTAGAACACAGCAGGGACGACTCTGCTAATAATCCAGGGCCGGATGGCCTACAGAAGGAGCTGAGAGGAGCAAACAGCCCCTCCGGTCAGCTCGACCCACTCCCAGGGAATGTACTGCGCAGGTCCGAAAGAGTCAGGAGACGCCCAGTCTATTTGCGTGATTACGTTGAAAAATAATATGTAAATATCATGTAAATATGGGTAAAGTGTTTTCTGGGGGGAAGGAGTGTAATGTATCTTTAAATGGTTTTGGCGGGAAACAAGCACGTTGCTGATTGGTTAAAGCCGCCGGTTGAACTGTATATAAGGAGAGGTTTTTCCCCAGCCTGGTTGCTGGGTTCACCATATATTAAAGAGCTGTTGTCACTACCCTGGTCTCCAGCCTCGTTACTTCCCGAACTTAACATTCATGCCCTGTGTTTATTCATTTATCTGAAAGCCCAGATTTTCCTCATACTAGAATTACATAACAAGGGATGACCATAGGAAGAAAATTCTGTAGCTCGTGTCACCAGTCTTATCCTTCAGAAATATGGAAGAAATTTTTACTTCCCCAGAGAAATTCAGAGGAGCCATCCACCCAATTCCCCTGCTCAGAAATGAGGAAGAATTTTGAAAGGCTCACTAGGTCCTGCTCTCATAGTGATGGCTACAAAGTTCCAAAGTCAGCCCTTTAACTCAGGAAGGAGTGATGATGGAATGCAAATTGGTTGGGTGGTGCAGTGCTTAACACGATATAAAGATAATAAAATGACCAGCACACTGTTTCCCAACATTAGCCTTTTAAGATTGTGGACCAACTCCCCAGTGTTGACTGGGGTATTCTGGAAGCTGAAGTCCACGCATCTTAAAATGGCTAAGGTTGAGAAACACTGACCTAGCAGAACCATCTCTAATTCCACTTTTTTAATAGGTCACATCATTTAGTCCAAAGAACTGTTTCTGTTAAATCTTGCCACCCAAATCTTTTGTGTGGAGGTGGGTTTCAGCAGGTTCTGACCAGTTCTGGAGAACCGGTAGCGGAAATTTTAAGTAGTTCGGAAAACCGGTAAATACCACCTCTGTCTGGCCATGCCCCATCTATTCTCTGCCTCCCCAGTCCCAGCTGATCAGGAGGAAATGGGGATTTTGCAGTAACCTTCCCCTGGAGTGGGGAGGGAATGGAGATTTTACAGTATCCTTCCTCTGCCACGCCCACCAAGCGACGCCCACCGGGCCATGCCATGCCACGCCCACCAAGCCACACCCACAGAACCGGTAGTAAATAAATTTGAAACCCACCACTGCTCTTGTGACAAAAAGAGGTAAGAAGAGGAGAAAAATACCAAAATATTCAAGATCGAGGCTTTGTTTTCTTAGATGTTCTTTCCCTGCTGCATATCAAAGCAATTTGACTTTACTGAACTAAAAAAAACAAAAATGATATAGTGGCTCCCTAATCACATCAGATGTTTTTCCAAACTGCCTCAGGGAACTAAATACGAGTAAACACAAAATAGAGCACACCACAGCAAAGATATACAAGGTGGTAATTCCTGCAGCACGAAGAATAGGAAATGTTTAGAAAAACAAGGTGGGTCAGAAATCAAAATAAAGTCCAGGAACTGAAAGCCACTAACCTGGAGTAGCAAAGGCAAACCATCCTCTAACCATGTTTTCCTTCCAAAGACAAAACAAGGCACAACAAGCGGACCAGAGCAACAGAGGACTGTTTTTTTAAAAAAATGTTTTCAGCTGATGTTCCAACAATTTCACTGCCTGCAGAATTGACAACTCTTTTCGTATAAGAAACCAGGTTACAAGTTTTTAAAACTCATTTTAAACATGAACTGAAAATAATCAGTATTGGTTTCAAAATGTAAAACAATCAAAGTTCAGTATTTGAAAGAGGACAGGACTGAGCTCCATCTCCCACCGAAACAAAACAACCCTGTGAGGGGTAAAATCCAGCAGGTTCTGACAGATTCTGGAGAACCAGTAGCGGAAATTTTGAGTAGTTTGGAGAACCGGCAAATACCACCTCTGGCTGGGCCCAGAGTTGGGTGGGAATGGAGATTTTGCAATATCCTTCCTCCAGGAATAGGGAGGGAATGGGGATTTTGCAGTATCCTTCCCCTGCCAAGCCCACCAAGCCACACCACGCCCACCAAGCCAGGCCCACAGAACCGGTAGTAAAAAAAAATTGGATTTCACCACTGAACCCTGCTAGACGTTAATAAATAACCCATGTTTTCTTTTTCTTAGCATTAGCATTAGCATTTCTTAGCATTTTCTTAAACTGCCCTCAGAAAGGATAAGGGGAGGTAGCTTCGTCACAGAATGTATACAGGACTTTACCTGTAAAATAGGATCAGTGGGAAGCAGAATTCCATCCACTGGATCCCTTCACAAATTTCTCACTTAACAACATAAATTTTGGGCTTCATGGTGATTGTAGGTGGAGGGCTGTACCTGTACTACGAATAGAATCAAAACCACGTGAAGTAATAGTACCACTTTATAAAGCCCTAATAAGACAACACTTAAAATACTGCATTCAGTTTGGTCATCCCTGTTACATATGTAAATAGCGAGTGAAGCCAGGGATGTAGGCTTCACTTAGGTCCGGGTTTAGCAGGACATTTGCATGCCCACCGCTGATTGGTGGATTCAAACGGTGGGAAAAGTAAAGTGTTGTCAGTGGCTGAATCTGTGGGACTGCTCCCTTTAAAAAGGAGCGCTGCTGGCTAAGCCTTTGCAGAAGTCACTTAAATAAAGAGCTGAAGTTACTGTCTGTTGTCCTGCCTCTTCATTGCCTCCCACGATCTAGAATAGAATAGAATAGAATTTTATTGGCCAAGTGTGATTGGACACACAAGGAATTTGTCTTGGTGCATATACTCTCAGTGTACATAAAAGAAAAGATACCTTCATCAAGGTACAACATTTACAACACAATTGATGATCAATATATCAATATAAAATCATAAGGATTGCCAGCAACAAGTTATAGTCATACAGTCATAAGTGGAAAGAGATTGATGATGGGAACTATGAAACGATTAATAGTAGTGCAGATTCAGTAAATAGTCTGACAGTGTTGAGGGAATTATTTGTTTAGCAGAGTGATGGCCTTCGGGAAAAAACTGTTCTTGTGTCTAGTTGTTCTGGTGTGCAATGCTCTATAGCGTCGTTTTGAGGGTAGGAGTTGAAACAGTTTATGTCCAGGATGCGAGGGATCTGCAAATATTTTCACGGCCCTCTTCTTGATTCATGCAGTATACAGGTCCTCAATGGAAGGCAGGTTGGTAGCAATTATTTTTTCTGCAGTTCTAATTATCCTCTGAAGTCTGTGTTTTTCTTGTTGGGTTGCAGAACCGAACCAGACAGTTATAGAGGTGCAAATGACAGACTCAATAATTCCTCTGTAGAATTGGATCAGCAGCTCCTTGGGCAGTTTGAGCTTACTGAGTTGGCGCAGAAAGAACATTCTTTGTTTTGTTTTTGTTTTTGTTTTTTTTTGTTTACATTTATACCCCGCCCTTCTCCGAAGACTCAGGGCGGCTTACAGTGTATAAGGCAATAGTCTCATTCTATTTGTATATTTTTACAAAGTCAACTTATTGCCCCCCCAACAATCTGGGTCCTCATTTTACCTACCTTATAAAGGATGGAAGGCTGAGTCAACCTTGGGCCGGGCTCGAACCTGCAGTAATTGCAGGCTTTGTGTTCTTAATAACAGGCTTTGTGTTCTTAATAACAGGCATTACCAGCCTGCGCTATTCACCGGCCCCTTGTTGTCCTTTTTTAATGATGTTTTTGATGTTAGCTGTCCATTTGAGATCTTGCGATATGATAGAACCCAGAAATTTGAAGGTTTCTACTGTTGATACTGTGTTGTCAAGTATTGTGAGAGGTGGAAGTACGGAAGGGTTTTTCCTAAAGTCTACCACCATTTCTACGGTTTTGAGTGTGTTCAGTTCCAGATTGTTTTGGTTGCACCACAAGGCTAGTCGTTCTAACAACTCCAATACAAAAAAGGTGTTGAGATTTTGCAAAGAAATCAGAGAAGAGCAACAAAGATGATTAGGGGCCTAAAAGTTATAACATAAGGTCCATCTGATTCGCCAGTTGCGCCCCTTCCTTGACCGTGACACCTTGCGCACGGTCACTCACGCCCTCGTCACTTCCCGCCTGGACTATTGCAATGCTCTCTACATAGGGCTCCCCTTGAAGAGCACCCGGAGGCTCCAGTTAGTCCAGAATGCGGCCGCGCGGGTGATAGAGGGAGCACCGCGTTGCTCTCATATAACACCTATCCTGCGCAGCCTGCACTGGCTACCGGTAGTCTTTCGGGTGCAATTCAAGGTTTTGGTGACCACCTTTAAAGCGCTCCATGGCTTAGGACCGGGATACCTTCGAGACCGCCTTCTGCCGCCGATTGCCTCCCAACGACCTGTGCGCTCCCACAGAGTGGGCCTCCTCAGGGTGCCGTCGACCAAACAATGTAGGTTGGCGGCCCCCAGGGGGAGGGCCTTCTCTGTGGCGGCACTAGCCCTGTGGAACGAGCTCCCTCCAGGATTACGACAACTACCCGACCTCCGGACCTTCAGACGGGAGCTGAAGACTTTCTTGTTTCAGCGTGCAGGACTAGCCTAAGATAAAAGGTTTTAGCATATTTTAATGGGGTTTTTATGGGTTTTTTTTATTTTTTAGTGATCAGGCCATGATATTATCTAGTTTTAATTGGGTTTTAATGTTTATTTATTGTACTGTTTTAATATGCCTGTGAACCGCCCTGAGTCCTACGGGAGATGGTGCGGTATATAAGTTCGATTAATAAATAAATAAATAAATAAATAAATAAATAAGAACAATTGCAGGAACTGAGTATACCTAGTCTAGTAAAAAGAAGAACCAGGGGTGACATGATAGCAATCATCCAATATTTGAAGGACTGCCAGAAGGAAGAGGGGGCCAACTTATTTACGGAAGCATCAGAAGGCAGGACAAGAAACAATGGATGGAAGATAATCAAGGAGAGAAGCAACTTAGAACTAAGGAGAAAATTCATAACAGTGAGGACAATTAACCAGTGGAATGGCTTGCTTTCAGAAGTTGTGAGTGCTTCATCACCAGAGGCTTTTAAGAAGAGACTGGACAGCCATTTGTCAGAAATAGTTTAGGTTTCCTGTGTGAGCAGTGGGTTGGATTAGATGGCCTCCAATATCCCTTCCAACAGTACTGTTACTCCGCAACATCATATCTTGCCCATCCTGCAGATCAGGACATGAAAACTCTCACTCACTATGCTTTTGAGAAAGGGCAATTCTTCTAAGTGTCAGCTTACTATAGATTTATTAAAGAGTATTTTTCATCCATTTCCTCATGCATGAATGAATAACCAATCCAACTCCCAATCAATCCTCTCACTAAATTGACCTCCTTTTTCCCCACCTGCCAATTTGCAGGTCAGTGCTAAAGATCTTCATCTCTTCCACATGACCTGACAATGACTTTCCCAGGTCACTGGTGAAAATCAAACCAACTGCCAGTCCAGTTCTGCACCTAGCACATAAATCAGCCAATGGACCCCCCCGCCCAAAAAAAGAGCTACTACTAATAGGAGAATGCCAGCTCTTTAAAAAAAAAACTGTGGAATGTAGCAAGGAATAAAGATAATTAAGATATGCAGGTATTTAGAAACAGCCAATTCAAATGCATTTTTCTGAAGTATGCAGATCAGATTTACACTTAATTTGGCAAAAGCTTGGCAATGTTTTCCACCTACAATTCCTCAAACATAATTTTTTAAAGAACTTTAATTACAATAGTAAAAATGAATCCCAGCTAAACTTCGAGAACGGTAAAAAAAAGTGTAAGAGAAGAGAAGAAGAAAGAAGAAAAAGAGAAAATGTTAAAGAAAAAGACATATATGTAAAAGTGATTTCCAGCCCTCATCACAAGTATAAATAAATCTAATAACTCTTCGCTCCCCCTATAATGTTCTTTTGTCTGCAGTTCCTCTCTTCCTTTGACGGCTGCACAGGGAACAGGGCCAGTGGGAGGCTGATGTTTTAGGCTCCATTTCCCCCCATTTCTACCTCTTTTGGTTAGTTTGAAGGATTAGTGTGTCTAAAGCAATCCTTGCCAAACTGCCACCTTCCAGATGTGCTGGGTTATTTGTATTCATTTCCTTCGTTCATGTCCCTGTTCATATTTATACCTGCTATGTTGTACATATTTGACAAACAAACAAACAAATAAATAAATAAATAAATAAGATAAAATAAAATAAAATAAAATAAAATAATCTTTATCCTGCCCATCTGCCCATTTTAGACTAGGAAGCTAGTCTAAAACAGTCTCATTTGCTGCGCTTGCCAGTAGTTTTCCAAGACCCTGAATGGGTCTTTCAAGGAATGTGGAATTTTGGGGATGTAAGGTGTGATCAAACCCAAACCCAATTTCCTTTTTAACCCCAGTCCCCTTCCCCGTAAGTATTGCCAATTTATTGCCCAGTAAGGATAAAAGCATTCTAGCTCAACACAACACCATGCAGAAAACATAGCTGTGTACCAATCTTTTCAAGAAGCATTTTTTAAAAAAAACGTATGCCGTCTCTACTTTTCCCCAGACAGCAACCATTGAGGAATGAGATTTGCTGCCTTTTTAAGAAAACAAATTGCTGAAAGGAGGAGGTGGCGGTGGTGGAAGAGGAAGCTGTCTTTTATTTGTAAGCCTTCTCTGTCCATTCCTTTCACATTCTCAATCTTTTTTTCCCCAGGAAGGAAGGAAAAATGAGGCACTAAGGAAAGAAAAATAACAACACTATTCCATTTTCATTGGTAAAATGCAAACCAGCCTCTGAGAAGCTCCCCTATTGCTCTTTAAACGCGTGAATATAGAAATTAAATCCCGGAGGGGAAAGCCACAGGAGAAAGTGGGAGTGTGGCATCCATTGTATAGGCTATGAATTGTTATGAATTCTGCTTCATTTGCGGGAGAGTTTAGTAACATACACAGGAGTTTTGTGCCACTAAAAATGTGGTTCCATTCTCAGCTAACTAGATGACTTTGACTCATTTGAAAAAATCAGAACACAAAATACAAGCTGGATGGATACGATCTAACAGACAACCCTCACTCTGTCAAAAAGTACTCATCTGGAGTACTCATCTCAAATGATCTAAGTGCCAGAGCTCACTGTAACAGCATTGCTAAAAAAGCATTAAGAGTTGCTAACCAAATCTTGCGTAGCTTCTTCTCCGGTAATATTGAACTAGGGCATACAAAACTTTTGCCAGACCAGTTCTTGAATACAGCTTATCTGTCTGGAACCCACACTGCATATCAGACATTAATACAATCGAATGAGTCCAGAGATATTTCACAAGAAGAGTCCTCTACTCCTCTGCTCACAACAAAATACCTTAGGCCACCAGACTTGAAATTTTGGGCTTAGACAACTTAGAACTTCGCCATCTTCAGTCTGACCTAAGCATAGTACATAAAATCATCTGCTACAATGTCCTACCAGCCAATGAATACTTCAGCTTCAACCAAAACAATACAAGAGCACACAGTAGATACAAACTCATGGTAAACCAGTCCAAACTAGACTGCAGAAAATACGACTTCAGTAACAGAGTTCTCAACACCTGGAATGCACTACCTGACTCGGTGATCTCTTCCCCAAATCCCCAAAACTTTAACCTTAGACTGTCTACTGTAGACCTCACCCCATTCCTAAGAGGTCTGCAAGGGGCATGCATAAGTGCACCAGTGTGCCTACCATCCCTGTTCTAATGTTTTATTCATATCTTTTTCATGTATTTATAATTATGTTGACACTTGTATCTGTCATAAAATACTGTACATGCTTGACGAAATAAAGAAATAAAATAAATAAATAAATTCTCACAATATTGGGAACTCTTCTCTATTCCTGCTTCCTGGATTCTGGGCATCCATGCCATTTCAAGGAGGTTGCAAAAAAGAAAAAGAAAAAAAGTCAAACAGCCCACTCCTCTATAATCTTCCTTGCTAAAAAGCAGATGGAAACAATCTACTCAGCTGTATTTGGAAAAGGAGATTCTGAAGCTTGTCTGCAATATTTAGGATATCCTATTCCCCACACCAACAGCAGCTTCTATAGCAGAGGATACTAATAGCACCAGAGAGCGCATCTGATTACAACACTACTGAAATACTAATATACAACATTTATTTGCAATACAGTGATACTGGTGTTGGAAGAAATGTCCATCTGGGTTCAGTTCCAAGTGGGGAAAAAGACACTGGATTCACTGAGGTTATTTGAAAATATGGTTTAATGGTGGAGTGGACAGGACCACATGGTTTGAGATCCTGGGCAAAAAGGCACATGGGTGATAGATAGATAGATATTTATACACTCTCTTGGGCCCTGCCTTAGTTTCCTGTTCCTGTACAAGAAATGTATCCCATTGGCTGTTGGACTCCCAGGGGGCGGGAGTCTTAGCTAACTTTGTAGGCTGTCTGTATCCCAGGCCTGGTTGAGCCTTGCTGGGTGATGTAATCTTCCCAGATGCCATGTGGTGAGATGTGCTAAACCTATCATGTCCTGAGGGCCATGTCTTAATCCCATCATTTAATCCCATCACCCTGGAGCTGAAGGTGGGGGGCAGGGAGCTGCAGGAAGTTGCTTTGTCTTTAAAAACATGTTTCTCCTTTTCTGATCCAGGGAAATATAATATTCTGCCTTTTTAACATTTCCCAGAATATTTCATTCTTCTAGGAGTGGGGGTGAGTGCTAACTTCCTACACTGGCTAGGTACCTCAGATGGTTTCTTTTTTAAAAAAAATATGTCTCCTGCATATTTTCCCAACATAGCATTGCAGGGTGAAGAGGACCGCAGTCATTTCTTTGCCTTCTCTATATTTCACTTCTCTGGAAGTCCCAACAGCTCAGGACACAGAAAAAAGGGAATTCTTTCCTTTGCTTTCTTCCTTGTTAGGTAGCAGGAAAGAGCACGGATAGCCTGGTGGTGAACTTAGCATTTTTCCACATTTCAAAGCCAGTGTAGCAATGATGGTGTTTGCTTCACTGGAGAAGAAGATGGGTGGTTCTATAGACGCCGACACAGATCGCTTATTTGTGATAGAGATGCGTTTACTCTCAAAATAAACCCCAAAGGGTACCCTGAAGGGTCATGTGAAATGCAGAACCTGGGCTCTGCCTGGTCTTAGTTCAATTTTCTAATTCCTCTCTGATGCAATAATAGAAAGTTTATAGTCATCTGGAATATTATTTGTAGTGGAAAGGCCAGATTCCAGTTGAAAACAGAACTATAAATCAGTAAATATCAGAAGCATTAAAATGTGTGGCTGTGTCAACAATACCATGTTTCCTTTCTTTTCTTTTCTTTTCTAATTTATCCTCCGTAAATGTGAAGTCAGAAGCTGTAATACTACACACACCAATGCTTTTGTGGAAAGCCCCCCTCCCCGAAGAATGAAATATTTTGGGGGATATTAAAAAGGCAGAATAGAATATTTCCCCTAAAGGAGTAATGGAAAAGAAAAACCTTAAGAAACCAGCCCCAGTTTCCCTGCCCCAAGCAGAAACTGAGGAGGCCAGCTTTTAGAAATGCAGATTTGGTAATCCATTCGGAAAGACTGGGTCAGGAAGAAACTCAGATAAATAACTAGCCAAAGGTTGACAAATTAGCTCAGACAAATACCTAGGTTTTGCTTTCCCCCTTTTGCCTATAAAGCCAGCCATGACTCCTACACGGCCCCATAGGAATCCAGAAGGTATATGTTGTGGTCCGTCAGCAGCCTACGAAGCTGGCAACGGAGTCAGACAGTGATGAGGCTGAGGTGAGGCCAGGGCCACCAGGAAGTGAGGTGCGGACTCCAGAGCTTCCAGAGCCTGACAGTAGTGAGGCAGAGGAACAGGAGGAGCCTATTCCTAATGCACGCATGAGAAGAGCTGCCAGAAGGCAAGAGCAGCTCAAGCAGAGAGGACAACTCAGGAGTAGGGCCAAGAGATGATTGGCACCTCCCATAAGGCTTAAAACAGACCAGAACCAGTGTTTCAGCTTGCCGGAAAACAATGTTGTAGCTGCGTCCTCTGCTTTGTGTATGTCTCTGTTTTTGTTGAACGAGGCTGGGAATGAAATAATTCCCAGCTGTTCGAATAAAGTTTATTTTATCATGGACTGAGTTTGTTGCTACCTACAGTATAAAACGCACCCATTCTAAACTCCATTTAGTCAGCTGTCCCAGAATCACATGTAGTTGGTGGTTTGGCTTCAACAATAAAGGGAACCTTTCTTTCCAATCAACTTCCAGCCACCATTTTATTTCCAGTGCCTTTCTCTCGGCTTGGAACTGAACTAGATGGATTTTCCTTCCCTTTAACACTGCTGCTTGCTCGATTCCCCTCTGCACAGCAAGCTACTCAGATTCAGACACCCCACCTGCCAGTCTATGCTGCTCATATACCACTTACTCATAAATAGGATGATTTTAAGTGGAATTAACTCTCTCCAAGTCGGTGGTATAGCTTAGTAATCGTCATAAGGCATTCTCTAGGATAGAATATTTCATTTTTAGTTTGAAAGATTCTTGTTATCTTTCCTCCCCATCTCTTCCTTAAAGAGATTGAGACAATGTATTGATCTGCCTGCACCATCATCAGGTATGTCTAGCTTAATGAAAAGAAGGACTAGGGGTGACATGTTAGTAGACTTCCGATATCTCAGGGGCTGCCACAAAGAAGAGGGAGTCAAACTATTCTCCAAAGCACCTGAGGGCAGGACAAGAAGCAATGGGTGGAAACTAATCAAGGAGAAAAGCAACCTAGAACTAAGAAAATTTTCCTGATAATTAAAATAATTAATCAGTGGAACAACTTGCCTCCAGAAGATATAAATGCTCCAACACTGGAAGCTTTTAAGAAGAGATTGGACAACCATTTGTCTGAAGTGGTGTAGGAGTTCCTGCCTAAGCAGGGGGTTGGACTTGAAGACCTCCAAGGTCCCTTCCAACTCTGTTTTCTATTCTATTCTATTCTATTCTATTCTATTCTATTCTATTCTATTCTATCCATTTTCATAACAAGAAGTGGGTCTTTTCAGCAATAGCACCAATCTATGGAGTACTTTTCTTTTTTTAAAAAAAGGCTCTCTGTAACTGATAATCAATAGGATTACAGTTTTTACTTTTTAGACACTAACCAAAGTTTTTGGCAGTGATTTGCTCTCTGAGCTTGTTTCAATTTGGTTCCCGAACATTTCGTTACCAGACTAGGTAACAGCATCAGCGGGATTTCCTTCTCCTATTCATGTTAACTTAGTCTTGTGTGCCGGTGTGGTCAGTTGATCTTGTGCATGGTTGGTTGTTTAAATTCCAAGCAGCCAATTGGTTCTCTTGTTGGTTGGTAGTCCAAATGGTCTGGTTTCTTATGTATTCATATGCTGGATCTAAATCAATATGCTTGTTAATTGCTCCTTTGGCAGAATACCAGGCTTCAATCAGTTCATATGTGCGGCAGGTGTTGGGATGACCAAAGGGTTTTTGTTTCTTCCCAATTGACCTGGTGTTGTTCATTGGCAATGTGGCTCAAGAAAAAAAACAAAGTTTTTTTTAATTCCTTTTGACTGTTGACGTTCTCTTTATATGAGGATTCCTACAATGTGATTTAGCTTTATCATCAAGCTATTGTTGGAGTTTCTTGCTGTAAAATCTGTTGTTTAGTTTCTAATTATGGGGAATGGATTGCTGCTTTCAAGCCTTTGCTTTCTTACTTTATGTTTGATCTGACAATCATGATTTTATTTGTGTTTTATTGTACAGCCTCTCTAGGCTTTTGTTATTAGTCATTAGTCATAATATACTTTATGAGTAGAGTACAGTGCAGCAGAACAAAACAAAGCAAAACAAAAAGTCCTGTTTGTAAGATGAGCTGAAAGTAGGAATACTGATATAATTCTCAGAAAAAAGGAAGGCGTCAAAATCTGATACGGTAGTATGGAAGTCGGTTAACTTGTTTTGGTTCTAGATACCATATCCCTAGAACTATATGAAAAGAGCCTGATTACTATTCATTTTCCTAAGCCCAGATATTGTCAGTAACTAGCTGACCAATTAAAAAACATATTAACAATTTTTATCAGCAAATGTATCATCTCACTGGATGGACAGCAGCGGGCACATTACCTGTTCTTTCATTTCTCAGGTGCCAAGAATGATGTAGTGTTGATTATCCAGGGTGAATTTTATGCACTTTTTCTGCAAATCAAATGGGAAGCCAAATAAATACCATCCAAAGGTATGGGATGAACTTTACAGTAATAATTGCATGCACTGGCAATATGGCACTCCATTAATACCGCAATAAATAAAGCATCTCATTTCGCTTCATTCATTTTATAGCTACTTGCATTTTCCAATTGATAAGAATTGGAAAAGCATGATAGAATTAAATTGCTGCTGGCTAATAATAGAGGTAATTAAATCCAGATTTTAAGGGCAAGCCTATATAAGTTGCAAGCACCCTCATTATCTGAAAATTGGAGAAACAAAAGCCATGGAGAGGTGGTGCCATAACTCAGCAGAGATTGTATCTTGGTCTTCAAAGCCTGTTTAAGCTAACAAGATACAGCTTGAAATCATTGGCATCCCTTTCTTGAATTTGTATTGATACTGAGTTCTGGCAAGACTACATGTAGATTAAAATCAGTCTTGCCACAAAGCAAGGCACCCCTGGAATTCAACAGCGTTTACATATGCAGTTTGTGAAGAGATATGCTGCAGTTTTTTTAGGTGGATACTTAATAGTGGTTCCTCCTCCACTCAACCCTTCTAACAAACGAAGAAAAAAAAAGCCTCTAGCAAAGGGGTGTCAAACTTAAGGCCAGCGGGCCGGATTCAGCCTGCGGGGTGCTTAGATTTGGCCCGCGGCAGGAGTGAAATGCTCGTGGTTCGGACCGGATCGATCAATCTGGTAGCAATGATGGCGGGTAGTTTGGAGAACCAGTAGCAAAAATCCCCGCCCCACCCCCCCCATGCCCAGCTGAGACATGCGATCATCAGAGACTATTTTTTTTACTTTTAAAAGCATTTTTTAAAAGGTAAAAAATCTGAAGCCTCCTAGGCAAAAAATGGGGGGTGAAGGCAAAAAATGGGGGGGTTCGTTAGAGAGAGAGAGAGAGAGAAAGAAAGAAAGAAAGAAAGAAAGAAAGAAAGAAAGAAAGAAAGAAAGAAAGAAAGAAAGAAAGAAAGAGGGAGGGAGGGAGGAAAAAGGAAAGGAAGGAAGGACTACAAACCTGGCACTAAACGCAGTTTCAGAGGATAATCCAGGGCTGGAAGGGACCTGGAGGTCATCTAGTCCAACCCTTCTCCAGCAGGACACTGTTAATTACCTGTTCTTTCATTTCTCAGGTGCCAAGAATGATGTAGTGTTGATTATCCAGGGTGAATTTTATGCACTTTTTCTGCAAATCAAATGGGAAGCCAAATAAATACCATCCAAAATAAAATAAAAATAAAATAAAAATAAAAATAAAATAAATAAATGAGTTTCTGTCTTTTGATCCCCCAGTCACATAGCCATGCCCAGCCAGTCACATGACCCCCAACAAGCCATTCCCAACAAGCCATGCCCACAGAACCGGTAGGAAAGAAATTTAGATTTCACCACTGGTCCGCGGGGCCACCCTGGAAACAGACAAGGACCGGGCGGCGGTGCTTCTGCTGGCAGAGGATTGCAGGAGGCCATCGCAGCCAAAAACAGAGCTCACAAGGCCATGGGCAGCCCTCCTGAGCTCCATTTTTGCTGGCAGAGGGTTGCAGGAAGTCACCACAGCCAAAAACAGAACTTGGGAGAGTGCCCAGCCCACCACAGACGCCCCAGACATGAATGGCGTTGAACTGGCCACACCCACTCTGGCCACGTCCACCCCGGTCCTGCTCTAGCATGACAAAAGGTGTGCACTCTCTGAAAATGCCCAGTTTCTAAACCATCAGTTCAAAGGAAGATGCCCTATTGAGCTTATCTGCCAGGCTAATTCTGAAGCAAAAAAGAGAGAGAGAGAGAGAGACTTCTCTGGGGCAGCATACCTAGCTGCACATTTTTTCTGGATCCAAGGATTGAAGGAATGCATGCCAGGTGGTTTTGAGGAACCCTAGTTTTTGTTTTTTTACCGGTACAGGCAAGGGAGGTGAAAAGGATGAGCTTTTTAAAAAAAACTAAATTTGAGATATTTCACCTTACAGACAAAGGAAAGCCTGCCTTATAGATTTTCTTTAGCATTGGGGTTTTTGGGTTGCGATAGAAAGAATATTTGAATTGGATTTTTGACTTCTTTTTAAAAAAACAAGTTATCTCGTTAACTGTCAACCGTGAAGGGGATTGGGAGCTGGCTGGCAATGTGCTTTCCTCCCACCCTGAGTTAGGAGAAAACAGACTACAGGTAGACCTCGATTTCACCATCACAGCTGAGGCCAAATTTTTGTTGCTAAGCGAATCAATTCTAAAGTGAGTTATCCTTTTAATGACACACAGAAATCCAGACATGCTACAAAGCAGAATTCCTTTGGATGCCAAAGGCGTTGCCCAAAAATAAGAAGTGTGGGTGGCTCTGGCTCAATGTTCTGCTTTGTTGGGAATTTAACCAAAGATAAAGACAAGGGAAGATCTAAACTGAGAGAACTGGTAGTTAAGAAAGGTGGCATAAATGCTTTCTGATATATGAATATGTTGACTATGTCATGACTTGTCATCATGGCAATCAAATCCAAATGTTCCTATCACTTACCTTACCTCAAATGTTTTCCCCTTCCCCTGCCATTCTAGACCTTACCTGAATTATCACTATCTGATATGTTATATGAAATAATACGAATTAGATTCATGTGTGTGTGGTGTTACTGGGATCAAGTCCTATTTCTGTCCAGGGATCAGATATTAACACAAAGACATCCATTGACAAATTTCGGTAATTATCAATTGATTAATAATGACTATAAAACATGAAATCAGATCCAACTTCAAGGCTACCTGGGTGGGCCTTTTCAACTGCTCAGAGCAGCCGCTGTCCTAGTTTGTTATTTAGCACAAACTCTCCCATCCTTCTTCTTTTCGTGTATAGTTTTAGCACTTATTGATGTTAGAAGAGCTCCACCTGGGCTTGATGTTAAGGATAACTAGAAAATGAAGTACTAGCAGCAGCAGTGGTAGTAATATTGATTTCCACCATTGGCTACACAGGCTGAAATCATTATTAGGAGCTATGGACTGGGATGTATTGTAACTCATTTTAAGTGACTAGCTCAGCCTTCACTGCAAGAGTTGTTAAAAGCCTTATTCAGTTTAGGTTCTGCTGACTATGTCAGGATGGGGTAAAGGGGCAATTGCAGCTCTTATGTTCTTTCTAGGAGTCATCAGATTCTGAGACTGATGATAGTAGCTGGATAGTCAGGGTATTTTATTTATTTTATATATCAAATTTGGAGACTGCTCATCTAACTCACGGAGAGACTCTGGATAGAAGATGGAGTTACATTGTGGCTACTGGAAGACTTATATCGGCTAGAGTCAACACTGAGAGCCATTGCTTCTCAGAATCTGCTGCCTCATTGCAGTGACAAGACCAACTGAAATTCCAGAACTTATTGGCTGTATTGGCACCTAACACTGTGCCATGATTCTTAATACAGATTGAATGTTCTGGTTCATGGTTAATGGGTTTGACCTTAAGTCAATAATAAACAAATGGTTATTATGGTGTAGAAAGGACCTTGATCATCTAACTGCTTGGTCTAAAATTTGGCAACTACAAATCTCAACCAGTAAATGCTCAGTCTTGCATATTGGAAGAAAGAACCCAATCACAAAGTACATGCTTGATGGACATTGCCTCGCAGATGACTCCCACCCTGTCAAAGACCTTGGAGTTTTTACATCTAACGATTTAAGTGCCAAAGCCCACTGCAACTATATAGCTAAGAAGGCTCTAAGAGTTGTTAACTTAATTTTACATAGCTTCTTTTCAAAAAACACCACGCTACTGACCAGAGCATATAAAACATTTGTTAGGCCAATTCTTGATTACTGCTCTCCTGTCTGGAACCCATACCATATATCTGACATCAACACAGTTGAGCGTGTCCAAAGGTATTTTACGAGAAGAATTCTCCACTCCTCCGAAACCAATAAAATACCTTATTCCACCAGACTTGATATCCTGGGTCTAGAAAACTTGGAACTTCGTCGCCTTTGACAAGATCTGGGTTTAGCATATAAGATCATCCGTTGTAATGTCCTTCCTGTCAATGACTTTTTTAGTTTCAATAACAATATCACAAGAGCTACCAACAGATTTAAACTCAATGTCAACCGCTCCAGTTTAGATTGCAGAAAACACGATTTCTGTAACAGAATTGTCTATGCTTGGAATGCATTACCTGACTCTGTGGTTTCTTCTCATAACCCCAAAGGCTTTACTCAAAAACTGTCCACAGTTGACCTCACCACTTTCCTAAGAGGACTCTAAGGGGCGTGCATAAGAGCACAAACGTGCCTACCGTTCCTGTCCTATTGTTTCTTCCCCTATGTATATATATGTTTATAGTACCTCGTTTCTCCTCATATATACGTTCATATATTATATAACCCTTTATGCAATGCTTGTATGTATTGTTACAACAAATAAATAAATAAATAAGAATGATGTCTACACCAATGGCGGGAGAATCCACCCATCTGGATGCTTCTACACATGTGCAGAAGCGTCGCACGCTCATGAGCGAACAAGTAGCAAACTAAATTGAAACCCACCACTGCTCTTTAGAAGGCCAGATCCTGAAGATGAAACTCAAATACTTTGGCCACCTAATGAGAAGGAAGGACTCACTGGAAAAGAGCCTAATGCTGGGAAAGATTGAGGGCAAAAGAAGAAGGGGACGACAGAAAATTAGATGGCTGGATGGAGTCACTGAAGCAGTAGGCGTGAGCTTAAATGGACTCTAGAGCAGCGGTTCTCAACCTGTGGGTCGGGACCCCGTTGGGGGTCGAATGACGATTTGCCAGGAGTCGCCTAAGACCATCGGAAATATGGGAAGTATACTTGCGAGTTGAAGAATCGTGCCCCAATGGTTGACTCCACAAGCCAGCTGCAGGCTCTTCAAATCGCTAGCCGAATTCGGCTTCAGGTGCAATGAATTAAAAAAGAGAGAAATCTTTGCTCTGATGTCTCTCTCTCTCAAACAAGCTGCAATCACTCCCAATCGCTAGCCTAATCTGGCTTCAGGTGTGATAAACTTAATAGGGGAGGAGTCTCCGCTTTAATGCCTCCGTCCTCAAGGCAATCGCAAGCAGTTCAGATCGCTAGCCAATACGGCTTCAGGCGCAATAAATTCAAAATGAAAATAATTTTACGGTTAGGGTCGCCACATCGTGGGGAATTGTATTAAAGGGGTCGCCACATCGTGGGGAATTGTATTAAAGGGGTCGCAGCACTATAAAGGTTGAGAACCACTGCTCTAGAGGATGGTAGAGGATAGGAAGGCCTGGAGGAACATTGTCCATGGAGTCGCGATGGGTTGGATACAACTTCGCAACTGACAACAACAACACTGGTCTACATCCATCCTTTGTGTTCACATTTGAAACATGGGACTGCTAGGAGAATTCCCCATGCTTTTTTGTCTGCTGACTGGCAGATGAAATAAATCTATTAGATATAATAGCTATGATCTAAATTTACATCTATCTCTCTATGTTGTACCACCAATGAACTGGCCATTTCATTAATCTTTTTAGGACCTTTAGTTGTGCTGAGGAATATAATAATGTTATTTCCTACTCCCTGCTTCATTATTATTCTTTTCTCTTAATGTTAGGCAGAATAATAACAAAAATAAACACTCACTCCATATATTTTTAATCAGTCCACTAATGTACACATTAAAGTTTGCTTACAAAATGTGTACTTGGAAACTGCAGGATTCAAAGTAAGTTTGGTGGTAGAGGATTTCTTACTAGAAACGAGGGGGGGGAAAAGGTCCCATTGTGATCAAAAAATGATGTTTCAATTCAATTTAGCGCAGAAAAGTTTGGGATCATAATTAAATTGGAATTTCTGAACTGTGGATAATGATCAGCAGAATAGCTAAGCATACAATACAGAATCGTTGGAAAAATTTTAAATAGTGTGAAATCTTTATTTATAAGTGTGTGATATCATTAAACTGGAGGGGAGAATAAAAAAAATATATATTTCAGGGTTGGTAACTCTGTATTTCCATTAAGAAACATTCGTTTTTTACAAACCACCCTAATCTACCCTTCTGATGATTTGGATTTTGCATAATCCATCAGCCAAACATCTGGGGTTACTAAAGTTCAGCTTCAAAATAACTGGAGGGCACCAGATTGCCAACCGCAGTTCTAAACCATCCCTTAAAAATGTACCTAAAACAGAAATTGGCAGAAAATCAAAAGCGTCTGATTCTCGCTAATGGAAAAAAAGTTTTTTTAAAAAAATAAGTTGAAAGTGCAAGTAAGTAAAACCACCCACGAGTTCTGTCAAAGTCAACTGGTCTATGCAAACAGACTTCTCTCGCTTGACAAGGGAAAATGGGAAAGATTACTTAGGTTGCCTATATTCCAGACTGACAAAATAGTCACGCGGTGCTTTATAAGTCTAGACAAATCAGAAGCTTGCATGTTTACTCGAAAGCATTGTAATTTTAAATGGCCAAATCCTAACTTATTTTTGGGGGGAGCATTGCCACAAAACCTTTCTCTTTAAAATATATATATATATGTTGTGACTCATCCTCCCTCCTCTCCTCAGCCCGGCCCCTCCCATCTCCAACCGGGCCTTTTATCAGACTCCGAGTCTGATAATGAAGATGAACGGCCTGCCTCCAGCCCCCGGCCCGGGCCCCATGCCCGGAGAGGATTCCAGGAGTGAAAGGACAAGCTCGATAAACCTCACTCATACAGCGTCTGTTCCTTTGGCTCAGCCTTCAGAGCAGGAAGCCAGCCAGGTGCTGGAATTACTCGGGCCTACTCCCTCTGACCCCTCCCTTTCCCAGAAGCTGACAGCAGATCCAGCTGAAGACAATTCAGAGTAGGAGGACCTTCGCTTCCAGAGATCTGAGAGGCAACGCCAGCAGAAGGATGGGTGGGGCAGGCCTGGATAAATGCTGAGTCATGGAGCCACACCCCACAGCCTATATAAAGGACCTGCTTTTGGCATTCCAACCTTGAGTCAAGCAAAGTCTTATCTAGTTTGCTGATATCGGACTCTTTTGCTGAACTCACAACTTGGACTCCTGCCTGCCCTGATAAACCTCAAAGGAACTTGGCAAGCTGCAAAGGCTTCGTTGCCAAATTTGTTACGGACTTCCTTGACTTGTTCGTTGGAGTGGGAGTGGGACACGACAATATATATATATATATATGGCTGATGTATCCAATCATTTATCCAATTTGGATTGTGCATACCGTATTTTTCAAAGTATAAGACGTACCTTTTTTCCCCAAAAAAGAGGGTGAAAATCTGGGTACTTATACTCCGAATGTAGCCCACCCAGCTTCTCAAAAGAAGCTTTCAGAGGCTGAAAAAAAGTATCAGAAATAGAACTTCAAAAAAGAAGCCCCCAAACAGAGCTTCAGAGGCTTTTTTTCTGAAGCTGTTTCGGAGGCTTTCAGAGGCAGAAAAAAGTTTTTTCTGAAAAGGAGTTTCAGAAGTTTCAGAAGCAGAAAAAAAAAAAGCAAGGCACAGAGCTCACAATCAAGGAACCTGTTGCTAAAATTCACCTCTGGGAACAGCTGACTGGGGGGATTCCGGGAGGCCAATCCACCTGCCAATCAGCTTTTTTCCTATTTCCTTCCCAAAAACTAAGGTGCGTCTTATACTCCGAAAAATACGGGTAGTTTGAATTGTTTTAACCAACATCCCTCCACATTTAAGGTCTGGCATTCGTTTAATTGTTTAAAACTTCCAAATAATCCAAACCTTTACAAACAAGGTATCAGGTGTCAGTCTTGATATTTGATAGAGAAAAAAAATTAGAAATTCTAGGATGGATGCATCCTTTTATTAAAAATGTCTGCTCATAAGCAGGAAGATCTGAGTGACCTTGTTTTAATAGAGCCACTTTATTTGAACCGTGCAGTGATTTTGAAGACTCAGAGCTCCAAATCTCTAATAGCTGCAAGTGAGCAAAATAGAACTAGGGATGGGAAAATATTTGAATCCTTTATTCATCCCATCCCCTTTTTTTCCTTAAATCTCCACAATTCATGTGGATTGCAGTTTATCATCTATTTACTGCAATACTTTGAAATAAATGCCAGGCAAAACAATTCTTTCAGCCAGTTTCTAGCATTGAGAGGGGTAGGACTGCTAAAAAGAACAGTCCCCATTTTTACTATCCTACTGGGTGCCTTTTTCCTCCTTGACTTCCATAGACTACAGTACAATGGAAAGAATTAAAAACTTTACTGAGTTGCCATAGAGATGGGCCATAGCAGCAGGTGTCAGGGAAAACAATGACATTTTGCAAGTAGCAATAGGCACGCCCACTGCAGCTCATCCGTTTTCCCCTTGTTCCACTAGTAGAACAAGTGTGTTGTTAGATCATTTGGTCAGCTTGCTGGGGAATTGCTCACAGCTTGGTTGTCGTTCTGATATACTTAGCTTCTACAACAAAGCAACATGCTTTCCTATAACCCCTTAGCCTGCATTTTGTAAAGCTTGACTCAAACACTTAACCCACACACAATTTTAAGTTTACTTTTCTTAGGAGAGACAGGAAGACTGTCAGGCTCAGCCCAAGAGCAGGGTGAAATGCTCCCAGTTTGGACTGGATTGCCTGATCCGGTAGCAATCGTGGCAGGTGGTTCGGAGAACCAGTAGCAATTGCGGTGCGAGGCTCTGCCCACCCACCCAGCTGTCATTACTTCCTGGTTTTAACCAGGAAGTAATGTGTTTTGTACCCTCTGCGCATGCGCAGAAAGGTTTTGCACATGCACAGAGGGTCTGCATCAGGGGTGAAATCTAAAAAATTTCCCTACCAGTTCTGTGGGTGTGGCTTAATTGGTGGGCATGGCTTGGTGGTCAGGTAAACAAAGTATACAAAACAATAAGAGGTATCAAAAACCAACTTTCACACTTTACACACACACAACACAACACAACTGACACACACACACACACACAAAATGCCACATACAGCTTTGTGAGTTTTTGTGTGTTTGTGTAGTTAAAGTGAAACACTACAGAAACACACCAAATCTCAGAAAGCTGCACAAATATTTTATTTTATTTATATTTTTAGCAGCTAAATTTAAAACTTCCTTAACTTTAAATTGCTGTCTAAAAAAAAAACTCCTTAAAAAACCCCAATTACCTATTTTTTAAATCTCCCCCCCCCCTTACTTACCTTATTCAAGGGAAAAGGCAGGTAGATTGAGTTGCTCACCGATGAGATGGATTGCAGGCAGGCAGATTCAGTTGCTAGCTGATGCAATTCATTGCAGCACCCAAAGCAAGGCTTAGCAAGCCCGAAAGAAGCAGCAAGTAGGCAAGTGGGGACCAGGCGATTGCGTGGGAATGGGCGGGGGCTGTTGTAGGAGGGTGTAAAAAAATGATTTTAAAAGCCTGTAATGATCAGGCAACTCAGTTGGGATCGCCAGAGGAAAAAAAGCTTTTAAAAGGCTCCTCTGATGATCCCAGCTGAAGTTGCCTGATCGCCAGAACCTTTTAAAAGAATTTTTTTAACAACCTCTTTGGCCGAAGAGGTTGTTTAAAAAAAGGGTTCTGAGGATCCCAGCTGAGCCGCTTGGTCATAAAAGGCTTTTTTTTTTACTTTTTTTTACTTTTAAAAGCATTTTTTCGGCCAAAGAAAAAATGCTTTTAAAAGTTAAAAAAAAATCTTTAATGATCGTGTGGCTCAGCTGGGGCAGGGAGAGGGGCCAGGGATTTTTGCTACCAGTTCTCCGAATCACCTGCCGCCATTGCTACCGGATCAGGTGGTCCGGTCTGAACCGGGAGCATTTCACCCCTGCCCGGCATGCACACATGCGAGCGAAGCGAGCGGCACATGCACTTCTGAACAGGTAAGGAAGGTAAGTAGATTTCACCCCTGCCCAAAAGCAATATAGAACAATCAAGCCAGAATTCAGTTCTTTATTTCCTTAAGCACAACAGACAGAATCTTGCCAGACTAAACTTATTAGTATCACTCCAATCAATATACTCTGGGAGATTCAAGGGAACAACTATCCTAACTCTCTCCCTCTGTTTCGTATCCAGCTCTGGGCTGGCTTGCTTCTTATCTCTCTCTCTCTCTCTCTCTCTCTCTCTCTCTCTCTCTCTCTCTCTCTCTCTCTCTCTCTCCCCCGCCTCCTTGGAATGTGCTCCCTCTTTCCTGGGAACCTGCTGCTTCACTGTAGACCATCACAAAGACAGCTTGAGGCCTCAAGGACTTATGTGGCATTTACAAGCCTTGAAAGTTCCTTCATAAGTTACTCTCTAATTGTAACTTTAAGGTGATAGCTTATCATATTTAAATAGCTTTAATTTAATTCCAACTAAATTGTCATCACATTTAGATTGTACCCTCTCCATGACCATTGGTTCTTTGCCTTCCTATTTCTATGGCATACCAGAAGTTTAATGTCTCACTTGTTTTGAACAGAACTTATTCATGATGCTGAGACTTTTCCTCTAAGCTCTTAATTGTTTGGGTGGAAACCAACCTTCACTGGATTCAGATGGGGGCATTATCTTCAGGTTTGTGATAGATTAGGGCTGCTGTGTAAGGGACCTTTGATCGTGCTGCACAATAGGTCATTGTCTAGGCATCTTGAAGACACCTTGGGAAAAGTTTAGAAGCCAGAGGCTCTGGAGCTGTGCAAGATTACTGGGAGAGAAGCAACTGAAACACATTGGGAACATATTGGATGTTCTGTTATTTGCCTTAAGAAGACTGGAGCCTCTTTCCGATCATTTTTTTTTCACTCACTGGTGATTTATAATGCTAATGTTATTCAATCGTTGTCATGCTGCAATGAGGACAGACTTTATGTTCTTTCAATGATGGCCGGGTATAGCTATAAAGATACCGTAAGTCCCTGTAAGTGAGGAACTGGCCTAAAATCAGCACTGGGTTTTATGTACCTGTTTGCTTTCCAGCTGTTTACTCCTTGCGGTTGTAAATCTTAGTGAAATCTTTCAGAAATCTTGCCTTTCTTTGGAACAATCTCTGTTCTAGTGATCTTGTAAAAAAAAAAAAGCTGTTCACCCACTTGGAAGAGTGTCAGACATAACCTTTAATAAAATTCAAAGAGAAATCAGAAGATTAAAATGTGAAGGACTGTTCTTCCTTTTAGAGAAGCAACAATGTGCCATTGCAGGATTGCTAATGGAAACATGAACATGCTCATAATCACATTTTTGAATGTTGCAGGGATCCTGCCTTCTCTTGTCTCGTTCATTTTGAAGGATGTGCTTTGCTTATCTTTTTGGAGGGTATCTTCCAGTCATTGTTGACTCCTGGCTCTATGGGTCCCCACAGTTTTCTTGGCAAGATTTCAGAAGTGGTTCACCACTGCCTGCTTACCAGGCCTGAGATGGAGGGACTGGCCCCAAGATCACCAGCTGGCCTTGCACCTAAGGCAGCACTAGAACACACGGACTGCCACTTTCTACCTTGGTGTCTTACTGCTATCCAAGCTGGCTCTTTTTGTTTGCCATGCAGAGTCACTTATTTAGACTTCAGTCCTGCAGGTTATGAGCCTCTTTCTAGAGCTGGAATTAACCCAACTGGGTTTTTGCTTTTAAAAATCAGATGCTTAATACCACAGCTGATATTTTTTCAGAAGAGGCTGGGAAGAAAATCTATTCTTTTCTAGTGCAGGACAAATTTGGGTTATTTTGCTGCCTGAGGCAATAACAAAACAGCACCTGTCCCTCATGGTTTGTAGGTGACTGGATTGGACTCTCGGTTGAATCTTAACTCAGTTTTGTACGATATTGTTTTATTGCCTAAATACCAAGGCAGAATGGGCTAGATTAAGAGACCTGTGACCAATTGTGTCACATGCCCTGTTCTATCCCCCTTGCACTTTGCTTCTGTCCCCACCACCGTTGTCCTTTGCCACCAAAGATGCCAGTTCACCACGGACAACCATTTTTCTGAAAGGGCTTTCCTGGTTGAGCAGGGGGTTGGACTAGAAGATCTCCAAGGTTCCTTCCAACTCTGTTATTCTGTTATGGTTAATAGTAGGCATAATGGGCACATTGCAAAGGCCCGCTGTCTTCTCTAAAGTCCCTTCTCGTAACTCTACTGTGTCTTCTCACAACTTCTGGGAAGAACCTATTTGATTGTGCAGTTACTGCCATTTTAGTTCAAGTACATCCTTCTCTAACCCCAGCCAATTCAAAGGAGACAAGCAACAATCCTCGTTCCCCCTTTTTCAAGAGCTAACTGGCCAGTAGAATGTGTACTAAGGCTGCCTGCCTTTTGTTCTTAGTGAACATCACTATTACTAAGAATTCAAGTCTTTGCTATGTATAGCAAGGTCAAAGTGCTAAAAGGGAGGTGGAAAAACAAAGGAGAAAGGAAAAGGAAAGAGCTGAACAATTAGTTTTTTTAAAAAAACTAAATTGAGTCAGCCTTTCCAGAACATATCACACCCAGCAAAAGACCCAACACTCAGGTCATAGTCAAATCAAATTCTAACCCACGTCTAGATTTCCTTGTCTCTATATTGTTGGATATTTCTACTGCAGATTTCTTTTTAAAAGCCACCTGAGAGAGGAATCTTCTGTTCCTGACTGGTTCCTCAGATTCTGATACTGGTGGGGTTTTGATATCCTTGTCCATTTAATGGTTAATCAGATTTTCCCCTTCAACTCTTGCAATGTCTGAATCCTATTCACTACAGTAGGCCAACCTTGGTTTTTTAATACATTAATGTTCGCCTAGCACTTAAAAAAAAAAGACATCTTTCAAATATCCCATTGAAATAAAAAGGGAGAGTGACATATCAGGTGCAAGTATGAAAAAAAATTCACCCACTCTGATCAGCAGGATTATCTGAAGGAAAACAAATATTTCATGAAATACGTAGCTTCTGTTTCTTGTGATTTTTTTCAATTTTTTGCTTTTTGCCCATAATAAAAAAATACTTTCTTCACTCCTCTTTTTCCATCACTACATGACTGATCTGAGGGTCTTAAGCAACATGATTTATACAAAAAGACACATCTGTAAATCCTACAACTAGTAAAAAAAAAAAAACCCAACAAAAGTCAGGGTGATATATCAGCACTTAGAAGAGTAAGGGGGTTAAAACAGTTTTGGAACTCTCCGCCCATAGATCATCCAAGGTTGTCAGAAATATGTTCCTATTTTTCTCAGAAAACATTTATCCAAAGCTTCTGCTGTTGGCCATTTTTGGAAACAGATTGAGAGCTGGGAGGATTATTGTTTTTGCTGATTCACACCAGTAAGCCTTATGTTGGAAGTGTCAAAAGGGAACAGAAATGGCTTTCTCATCATGCAGGAAGTGATGATCTTCTCCCTCCACTTTTTCATTTTGGCATTGCATTTATTTTTCTATTGGATTTGTGCTTTTCCTTTTTCTAGATAGGTAGGCCTTTCATCTTAGGTACGATAGGGTCTTTATCTAATTTCACCAGAGAGTTACCTCAAGGTCACTCAGAGGACCTCAAAGGTGAACAGGGATTTGACTTTCCTAGTTCGTCTTTATGACCACTATTCTATCTAGTTTTCTTTCTGGTTTCTGACTCCATCCCCATACATAGGGGGCAGGTCAAAATTAGCAAGATGGTGGACAGCACATAGTGAGGCAAGCTCAGAGCCTTTGAACATGCATGCAACATTGATAGATGTACAACAAGGGTAGGGCTTGTCTTGTGATGCTCTATCTACCCCCCTTGCTGACTTTAACAGTAACAGAGTTGGAAGGGAGCTTGGAGGTCATCTAGTCCAACCCCCTGCTCACGCAGGAGACCTGTATTAGGGATTCAAACCACCGAACTGCTGACCTGACTTGACCCGCTTCTGCAGACACTGCTGTCTGACACCAAATGTAGTCCCAACCTCTCAAGCTTCCATTCCATCTTTTCATTCCTTATCTTGTTTTGGTAGACATGGTTGGTTACTTAAGAGGCCAGAAAACAGAGAAAAGTAATGTATTTCTTTCCAGAATATTTGTGTTACCCTTCAAACAAGGGGGCAGTGAGCATGTGGCTCCCAGGCCTGTCTTGGAATTCCTTCTGAGGAGAATTATTGAAAATACAGGATAGACATGGAATGCTTGAAAATCTGGGCTATAAACTGTAAAATGTATCTGGGCTATAAACTGTAAAATGTAAACAAATGTAAATGTAAACAAACAAAAAACAAAAAATAGGCTTAATCTAGTTCTGAAAAAAAAGGGCGTGGGGGAGACAAAGACCTGTCTTTCCATCTTGTGGGAGAAGGCCTTCAATCACAACAATACAAGAACAAACAATAGATTCAAACTTAAAGTTAACCGCTTCAATCTTGATTGCAGAAAATATGACTTCTGTAACAGAGTTACTAATGCTTGGAACACACTACCTGACTCTGTAGTCTCTTCTCAAAATCCCCAAAGCTTTAACCAAAAACTGTCTACCATTGACCTCACTCTATTCCTAAGAGGTCTCAGATATGTTCCTATTGGATTCTAAAGAGGTCTCAGATATGTTCCTATTGGATTCTAAAGAGGTCTCAGATATGTTCCTATTGGATTCTAAAGAGGTCTCAGATATGTTCCTATTTTTCTCAGAAAACATTTATCCAAAGCTTCTGCTGTTGGCCATTTTGGAAACAGATTGAGAGCTGGGAGGATTATTGTTTTGCTGATTCACACCAGTAAGCCTTATGTTGGAAGTGTCTTGACGAAGTCTCATTCGTCATCTTCAGGCTTCAACCGTGCTTCTAGCAATGTGTGATTGCAGCTGTTTCTTCCTTTTAACTGCTAGTGGGGTTTGAACTGATTGGGTGGGAGCTTGGCTGTGCTCTGATTGGATGTGGGTTTTTGTGCTCTGATTGGCTGGGGTGTGTCCTGTTTGGGTGGGAGCTTGGTTGTGCTCAAATTAGTCTGAGTTGCAGGGGATCTGAGCTGGTGAGCTGCACTGCTGCTGTGGCCGGGTGGTGGTGGTGCTACATCTTAGTAGTGGGTGTCAGTCTGCTGCATGTATGGATTGGAGGGTTTGAAATGGCTAATGTTGCAGCTGCGGTCTGGCTTCTGGTCCTTGGTCGTGCTTCCTGATCAGTGTGGGTTTGGGTGTGCTTTCTGGGTGGATGTGTGTGTGGTGGCATCCTGTGGACCTCGTGAGTGTGGGTCTGGTGTCATTCCTCGTGTTAGGGACACGTTTGTCAATAAGGCAGGTTTCCAAATGGCTGGTAGGCGGGAGGTATCATCTCGTTTGTTCATGCTGTGTGGGCGTTTTCTATCTCGATGGCTTCTCTGATTATTCTGTTGTTAATAACTGCAATGATTCACTTAACAACTGTGTTAATAACTGCAATGATTCACTTAACAACTGTGTTAATAACTGCAATGATTCACTTAACAACTGTGTTAATAACTGCAATGATTCACTTAACAACTGTGTTAATAACTGCAATGATTCACTTAACAACTGTGTTAATAACTGCAATGATTCACTTAACAACTGTGTTAATAACTGCAATGATTCACTTAACAACTGTGTTAATAACTGCAATGATTCACTTAACAACTGTGTTAATAACTGCAATGATTCACTTAACAACTGTGTTAATAACTGCAATGATTCACTTAACAACTGTGGCACAGAGGGGTTGTAAAATGGGGGAAAACTAACTTAACAAATGTTTCACTTAATCACAGAAATTTTGGGGTCAGTTGTGGTTGTAAGCTGAGGACTATATTATTGCTCTATAATTAGCCTTACGTCAGTGGATTTTTCATCCAATTTTCTGAACCAGCGGAAGAAGTGTGTGATTTTAATCTTGGCTTTTGTCTACCATTCTTCACCAGAAGTGTGGATGGCTGTGCTCCCCAATAATGCCTTAGATCCAAGACAGCAACCCATCTTTATGGGCCTCAACGATGGATTGCATGCTCTGTCTTGCACATTGTCTAGTGAGGGTCACCCTCAGATACACTTAGTGGTGAGTTGTAATCTTAACTTGGCATTTTCTCTTCTGTACAATGGCAGCATTTATGCAACACACATAACTTGCTTATTATATTAACTAATTTTTAGGGTTTTCCAAATATAATGAGCCATGTACCTAGCAATAGCACTTAGACTTATCTACCATTTCGTAGAGCTTTACAGCCCTCTCTAATTGGTTTACAAAGTCAGCATATTGCCTCCAACAATCTTGGTCTTCATTTTACTGATCTTGGAAGGATAGAAGGCTGAGTCAACCATGAGCCAATGAGAATTGAACTGCTGGCAGTTTACAGAATTAGTCTGAAATACTGCATTCTAACCACTGAGCCACCATGACTTATCAGATGTGCTGGGCTCACTTGACATATTAAGTCCTCCCCCTCCTAAACACAGTATCAAAATCTAATTTCCTCTAGATCTTGCACAAAAACATCTGTTAGAGTTGTTACGTACGTATGTACATGAACGATTTGCATAGCTGCCGCTGATTGGTTGATTCAGCAGCGGGAAATTTAAAGCGCTGTCAGTGGCCGGCTGGCATGCCAGAGCTCTATCAAAAGTGAGACTCGGCAGCTTTCGTATTTGCTTTGCTGAGCGAATAAAGAGCTGAAAGTTCCTTGCATCTCTTCCTTGTGTCCTATCTAACACTTCAATGAGGATGGGATCTCAGGAAGGACAAAGGAACTGACAATCACCTCGTGGTAGCCATGGCCATCTTATCTCCCGGAGAGCCTCCATTGGCCAACCTAATGATGGCTGCCTAGACCTCGCCAGAACTGGCAATTTACGATCCCCAGACAGAAGAATGGCACACATACATGAGCCATTTCAGGATGTTCTTAGAAGCCAACAACTATCAAGATCTACCAGACAACTGCAAATGAGCCCTTTTCCTGACCTACTGCGGTCTGAAGGTCTACAAGATGGCACAGACCCTGGTCTCCCCAGCCAACATCGAATCCATCACCTGGGCGATGCTGTAGAACATGTTGCAGGACCACTATGCTCCAGCCGCGACCCCCATGGTGGTGAGAAGGCATGAGTTTTACCAGCAGCACCAACGCAAGGGGGAAACAATGAACAAATTTGTGGCACAACTAAGAGAAATCCCATCAAAGTGTGAGTTTATCAATCCCGAATAAATGATGAAGGACCGCATCATCCTGGACATGAGAGATCTAACCCTCTAGAAAGAACTACTGGTGAGACGAGGGGTATCCTTCAAGGATGCCGTTAAGGAAGTGAAAGTGGGACTTCCGGTTTGGCACCGTAGGTGATGGCGGTGATCTTTACGATCACCAACCTCTGGATTATGTGGAATCGCTAGGACAGCTTAAATCTGCTGTCCAGCGGTTCGGAAAACCCCCTCTTTGGGAGAAGGAGAAGGGGTGAGCTGAGGGCAGAGGTTGAATTTCCCTAAAGCCCCTGAGAAAAAAGGGGTTTGAAGGGTTAAGTTCCCTCCAGTAACCCGAAGTGCTCCAGATCCGAGGATTCTTCTGCTTTGGCGGAACCAATCACCATGACCAAACGCCGAGATTTATTTTGGACAATAAAGGATTATACCGGACAGAACGAAAGTGGGAGAACTTTATGCAAGTAGCCAAGCCGATTCCCCGATACCTTGTAACAAGCTTGAAAACAGTAAAAAAATGGAGGCGAATTGTTAACAAGTTAACGAGTGGAAAGCGAAAGTGATACTTTCAGCGTTTGCGTCTGCAGTTGGTAATTTGTATGTTACTTGCTGCTTTTACTCTTTAACTCTTTGCTGCCTGCTGATAGAATCTAGGGGAGATTTTTAAATACTGCTTTAAAAGACTGTGTTTCTTAGAGGTTAAGAAGATTTAAAGTGAATATTAAGTTGGAAATAAATAAATAAAACAAATGTGTGAAACAACTTTCCCACCCTCAAATCAACTAGAGTCATTTGAACAAATAATAAAATAAATAAATAAAACAAATGTGTGAAACAACTTTCCCACCCTCAAATCAACATTTGGCTCCTACTCCCTAGGCATTCAGAAAACATATATATATATGCTTATATATTATATAGTTACTTTCATGCTTATGCTTATATATACTGTTGTGACAAAATAAATAAATAAAATTAAATAAAATAAAACAAATGTGTGAAACAACTTTCCCACCCTCAAATCAACATTTGGCTCCTACTCCCTAGGCATTCAGAAAAACCATGAAGACAGGTTTTTCTTTTGGGGATGAGTGTGTGTCAAACTTTCAATTGCTGATTAATTTTAGTAATAATTTGTTTTGTAGTCTTTACCTTTTGTACTATGAGTTTCTAAGTACTCCCTATAAATTAGTACTCAAATCAACTAAAGTCATTTGAACAAATAATAAATAAATATCACATATTCCTGTCCCCAAGCCCAAAGAAACCCCCAAAGCCTTCCTCAAAACCATAAAAATCAAAGTAAGTAGAACTACATCATATGCATGACCTAGGAATGAGGGGAAAAAAATGAAAATCCTATTCCTGGTCATGCAGATGTCGTGCTTCTACTTATTTTGTATCATTCTTCTATTCATTGCAGATCTTGACTTTCTCCAAGACGTTAAATGTTGCCCCCAGCAAACAAAAAAATACCTACCTCAGCTAAATCACTTGCGGAATGACATAGAGTGAAGAACACAATTAAATCATTGAAAGTTTTCCAGACATTCTCTTGGGCTGTGAACCTAGTACTATTGGCAGAAGTCCTTTAAGATCTTCTGCCAGCATCTTGTTTCCCATGCCAGCTGATCTGTGGCTGCACTATATGTATTTGGATGGGGAGAATACCATGCAGAATTGTTATTCTCAATAATGGACATACTGTTTCCTTAACTCAGCCTTCCTGATCTGGTGCGGTCCAGATGTGTGGAATATCAATTCCTGTAATTCCCAGCCAATGAAATCATGAATGTAACAGAGGATCACTGAAGGCACTGACACAAACGCAGTTATATTAATGCGCATCAGAGCACTATGCAGTTATGTGTACATCCTGATCAATAGGAGCTCTGTATATAAACATTCAGTTGAATGGCTGGTATAGTTGAGTTACAGAAGGCTGGGCAACTGCTGGGTGGCCTCAAAAGAGATAGAGAAAACGCTAGAGTTATGCTCTGGATTTTTGCAGCCTGGATCTGGTAACCATAGCATCGATTTTATACCCAAAGTGGATAAAAGGTAACGGTAAAGGTTCCTCTCACACATATGTGCTAGTCATTCCCAACTCTAGGGGGCGGTGCTCATCTCCATTTCAAAGCCAAAGAGCCATTGCTGTCCCACGACGATTCTGTGGTCATGTGGCCGGCATGACTAAACACCAAAGGCACACGGAATGCTGTTACCTTCCCACTAAAGGTGGTCCCTATTTTTCTACTTGAATTTTTTACATGCTTTCGAACTGCTAGGTTGGCAGAAGCTGGGACAAGTAACGGGAGCTCACCCCATTACAAAGCACCAGGGATTCAAACCGCTGAATTTCAGACCTCTTGATTGACAAGCTCAGCATCTTAACCACTGAGCCACCGCATCTCCACTGAGCCACCCGAAGTGGATAGCAGAAGTCAAATAAATTAAGTCAATTGAACAAATAATAAAAATAACACGTAGGATCTAGTTCTAGGATCATATTCTTTCTTAGCCTAATTTTGTAAGTCCCTTGCAAATTGAAATCAAAATCCTTTCAAGAAAGCTCTCTTCTTCTCCCAGTAGCCTTTGAAGAAAATCAGGGTGGAAAATGCACATGAGAAAAGAAGGTGCCAGAAATGACAATGGCAGATTCCTCTTTTTTTATTATTATTCAGACCCACTGCAGACAGGCATCAAGTTAAAAACGTGATCCTTAAGCGAAAACAAATATTGTCTATCTGTGCCTTAAACAAAGACCTGCAAAAAAAACAACAACAATAACCCAGGACTAAAGGTGGTAGAAGGAACTTGCCCTAATGCAAACTTAATGCTTGATTGTGAACACACAAATCCAAGCTTCTCCTCTGGGCACATCAGCAAAGCTTACATACAAAAAAAGCTCTGGGAAAAGCAATTTCGGTTTAAGCCGCTGTCACATCCTGCTCATCTAAAACAATATATACATTATATGAGATCCGTTTTCATAAATAAGTGAACCGAAGAGGCTAAGACTGCAAAGTGTGTTAGAACATGTTAGCAAGCATTTGGGAACATAGGGATTTTGAAAACCAAAATAGATAAGAGGATGATAATTTGCTTTGCCACAGTGACCAAGAAGAATCTATTCCCCCTTCTTATCATTGCTCTGCTCATATTTAACTAATAGCTTGTGGGTAAAATGTTTCATCATTATCAATTTTTGCTGCAGACTCTATTCAACAAACTCTTTTTGTCAGGGGCACTGCATTCAGAATTCTTTGTATTCAGTGCAATGGACTTTAAGTCTTCATATTCTTAAGATTTTTGTCTTTAGTCTTAACTGTGATGTATATTTGTTTAGTATCAGGAAGGAAGCATGTAACTTCCACACTTTTTAAAGGTTTTGGCACACCTGGCCGCATTCATTTCAATGTATTGCATGAGGGGTTAGAACAGATGCATCCGTGGGAGAGAGGGAGCTTCTTCATTCTATAGGTCAGAGGTGGCAGCTATGGACCCTTCACAACTTGTGGACTCCAATTCCCAGAATTCCATTCTGGCTCAGGAATTCTGGGAGTTGAACTCCACAGGTCATAAAGGGCCCATAATTGCCTGCCCCGTTATAAGTCATTGAATGCTATCATTTTTCATTGTGATGATAGCTGATGGGCAAATGGATGATTTTAAGACAGGTTTTATCAGACTTCCTGTGACTCCGCTGGTCATTGAGGACAGTCTTTTTAGACCACCAGCCCTGGATCGCGTAGAGCCACTAAGACAGCGAAAATCAGCTGTCTAGCGGCTTGGAAACCTTTCCCCCGGTTGAAGAGGGAAAGTTGAGCAATCTGGTGGAGATAGAGCTTCCCCAAAAGCACCAGAAATGATCCTGGAGGCTTGAAGGGAAGAGCTCCCTTGGTAACCTGAATAGCTCCGGATCCAGGACACCTCTGTCTTTTTTGGCAGAGCAAAACGCCGCGACCACATCTGCGATCAATATTGAGATTAAATAGATTTTTGACTTAACCAGACAGAGCAATGTCAGGAGGCAAGGTAGATGTGAGTACCAGATCTCAACCCTGTGTGTGGATTCCATTTGAGAAGAAAGGAAATGGTGTCATAAAGGATTATACCGGGGGCTTCTGGGTGGCGCCACCCTCCTCGTTGGGTGCTAATTTATGGCACTCCGCATTGAATATGGTAGAAGCCGGATTTAACAACTGATCCCGGCTTCATTTCTCTCTCTGGTTGAAAGAGAGAGACAGAGCAAGGGGGAGGATTTGGGTAGATTCTCCTAGGGGCTTTGTTTTTGTAATACAAAGCCCTGAACGGTCGAATCCCCTTATTTACCCCTCCCCCACCTCCAGTATTCTCTGCGCTCCTGAAAAAGCAGGAAAAGAGGAGGGTGTCCACTTCTGCTAACAATTGATTTCTTTTTGTGGATACGAAAAGCAGGCGGAAGAGTGTGAGGAACAATTATTGGTTTGCAAGTATTTTTGATTTTCTGACTTCCTCCCCCCCTTCAGTTTCGTTTTAGAGAAACTGAAAGCAGAGCGATACATCAAAGGGAGCTTTGCTGTTGAATCGAAACTGAATGGAGATTTTATCTTATTGTGTTTGACCGTGGATTGTTGGATTATATTACGTTGTTTAAGTACGCTACAAGGGGATTCTCAGCAGGAATTTTGTTATGGAGGTTCTTTCAGAAGAATGGGTTCGGGACGTTATACAGGACTACACAGAAAGAATGTATTTAATTATTCAAAAATACAAATTGATAAAAAATGGGGACGTTTTGGATGAGAGTTTGGAGCAAATTAACCAGTGCAATTATTCGGAAAATGGAATGGAGGATATACAAATAAAAGTGGATAAATATGAAGATTTGATCGTGAAGAAACAAGGTGATCTAAAGAAGTTTTCTTTAAACAGTTTGGATGAGTTGCCTGAATTTGTGCTACAGGAGATTGTCCCTCAAATGGAAAAGACTCACAAGCTTAATGTTTCCCAAGAGTTCTCTTTTTGGACTGATGGAATATACGGCAGTAATTTTTGGATTTCTGGACATAAGGAATTACTAGGAAATATTGTGATTGACTTTTTAAAAAGAGCAACGAAGGAAAGACAGAGATTAATGCACCAAAAAATGGCAAGAGACAAAGTATTATTTTTGAAACAAGGTTTTTAAAATATTAATAGACAAAATATTTGTGTCCCCGAAGGCAATTTGTGATTATAAAAGACTAGATATTTGGATATACTGGACTTTGATGAGGAAGGACTAAAGTTGAATAGATATTGTAATTAATTAAATAATATTGTAATTTTCTCTATTGAAATTTTATAAATTTTATAATCTTTTGTATTGAATTTTAAGTAGAATATTCTTGAAAGATCTTATGTAAGAAGGACTTGGGGAAATTATATGGTTATATGGTTATAGAAGTTATAAGGAGATATTCTTTGAACTGGATTGGATTTTATGCTTTAGCTGGTTTTAAAATATTTTAGGATTAATTTGTTCTACTGATTTATATATTTTATTACTGTTTATTGTTAATTTTTTGAAGGATTTGGTTATGTAAGGAGGAAGTCAGAGTTAGAGAGGGAGAATTGGTATAATAGTTTTGGGAAAAAAAATTTTTTAGCATATGTTTGTTTTATTTTAACTATACCTTGTGTTTCTTCCGGGAAGCCAGGGGGGAGGGGGGAGGGGGTTTGTGAAGGGAGAGGGGTTGGTGGGAAAGGGGGAAAAAAATTTTTTGTAAAACTTTTTGAATAAAAAAAAATAAAAAAAAAAAATAAAGGATTATACCGGACAGAACGAAAGTGGGAGAACTTTATGCAAGTAGCCAAGCCGATTCCCCGATACTTTGTAACAAGCTTGAAAACAGTAAAAAAATGGAGGCGAATTGTTAACAAGTTAACGAGTGGAAAGCGAAAGTGATACTTTCAGCGTTCCGTCTGCAGTTGGTAATTTGCATGTTACTTGCTGCTTTTACTCTTTAACTCTTTGCTGCCTGCTGATAGAATCTAGGGGAGATTTTTAAATACTGCTTTAAAAGACTGTGTTTTTTAGAGGTTAAGAAGATTTAAAGTGAATATTAAGTTGGAAATAAATAAATATATAATTTTATAGAAGATGGCAGCCAAACAATTAAAGTCTACTGTAACAAAGAGCTCTGGAACTTTATCAGCTGGTGCCTCTCCAGCTCATACAGCAGAGACTAGAACATTGAATTTAGAGGCGTTACAAGAGAACTTAAAAGGCTTTATAGAAGAAAAATTTAAAGTAATAACTGATGAGATGTCTGAAATGAAAGAGCAGATATCAGAAATTCAAGTGGGAAATAAAGAAGTTAAAGAAGGATTTGTAATGGCAGTACGAAGTTTGGCAACGAATGTGATTTTATTGGAGGAGGAGGTTGAAGAAATTAAGCAACATAATTTAAAATTAGAAAATAAAATGGATGAATTTCAAAGTAAAATGGAAAAAACAGAGGATGAAATAGTTTTGATACAATATAGAAATATGGAATTTGCTCTTAGAATTCGAGGTTTGAAAGAAAATAAGGAAGAGAATTTAAGGGAAATTTTTTCTGAAGTATTTGCTGAGATATTAGCAGCTCGTCCAGCAGATGTGGCTTATCAAATTGATAAAATATATCGTGTGAATTCTTGGATAGCAAGGCCAGGGATGTTGTTATTTATTTTACAAACAGAACAGTGAGAAATCAGATTTTGCAAGCTTCATATAA
This sequence comes from Ahaetulla prasina, assembly GCF_028640845.1. NCBI lineage: Eukaryota > Metazoa > Chordata > Lepidosauria > Squamata > Colubridae > Ahaetulla > Ahaetulla prasina. The sequence goes on from NC_080539.1 coordinate 160,790,951, forward strand.
GGGGAGAAGATTCAGATTGCTGGTCAAGATATTTTGATATTAAAGGAAATTCCACCAAAATGTTAAGGGCTAGGAAGGAATTTGCCTTCCTGGTGAATGAACTTAAAAACATCAGATTGAATATAGATGGGATATTCCAACTGGTATAATAGTATATTATGCAGGAAAGTACATCGCTTCAATACGGTTGGAAAAGCAAGAGAATTTTATGTTGAGGTATTAAAGTTGGAAGTCTTCCCCATTGGAAGCTAGAAAAGGAGGCTGAAGTGAAGGAAAGAGAAGTGAAGCAGGTACAAGAACAGATTGTGATGGAAGAAGATTTATTACAAGTGTTGGAAATACCTACGACGGGTTTAGATTCAAAAGAACAAAGGTTGACAAGAGCTGCTGCTAAACGCAAGGAACAAGAGATGAAGGCACAACAACAACTGGCAACTACTACAACGGAAACAGTGGGAGGAGCAAGGCCTAAAGTAAAATGTGATCTGCGGCTGGTGTTCCAAAAGTTTCCTATCTTGGAATGTTAATGGCCTGAACTCACTGTAGAAGAGAAGGAAAGTATTTCATTATTTGAAACAATTTAAAAATGACATTACCTGTTTACAAGAAACACATATTAGATCTTGCTAAATGTTGGAGATGCGATTGTGAAGATGCTACTTATTACCATATATGGTGGACTTGTAAAAAAGTTAAAGCATTTTGGATTAAAGTATGGTGGATCATGCAGAATATTTTGAAAAAGAAGATTAAGTTTACTCCGCAGTTCTTTCTACTAGGAATAATTATGGACTACACAGCTATAGAGACTAAATTGATTTTGAACTTAATAACAGTTGCAAGACTTTTGATTGCTCAGTATTGGAAGAAAGAAGAATTACCTACAATCGAAGAATGGACACTCAAAGTATCAAATCTGGCAGAGATGACAAAAATCTCCGCTTACTTGAAAGACTATACACTAGAAAAATATATTCTAGAATGGAAAATGTGGATTGATTATATTTAAAATAAGTATCAGATAAAAAAAATATTGAATAGCATATGAGTAAATTTAGGAAATATTTTGTATTAGATATATTTTTGAAGGAGAGGGGAATTGAGAGTGTGACTAAGTGTGGTGTGACTAGAGATTATAATTTAGGAATTATTTTGGATTATGATTGTTAGTTTTGATACCCTGCATTTTGTTCTGGGAAGTCGGGATGGGGGGTGGGGGTAAGGGGAGGGAATTGGGGGTTTGGTAGAGATGGAGTGATGGTTAATGTACAGGGATTATTGAAGAAATATAATTAATGTAGGATCGGGTCTGCATAGTTACCATTTTAGAACGGTGAGGAGGGAGAAAAGAGAGAGTAGGAGGTAGGAAAGAGGAGAAGAGGGAGGAAGAGGATAGTAGAGGAGAAGGAAGGTGTAGGGTGGAGGAGGAGCGGATGTAGATAAGAGAAGGAGAGGAAGGTTTGGAAAGATAAAAAAATATTGAATAGCATATGAGTAAATTTAGGAAATATTTTGTATTAGATATATTTTTGAAGGAGAGGGGAATTGAGAGTGTGACTAAGTGTGGTGTGACTAGAGATTATAATTTAGGAATTATTTTGGATTAAAGTATGGTGGATCATGCAGAATATTTTGAAAAAGAAGATTAAGTTTACTCCGCAGTTCTTTCTACTAAGAATAATTATGGACTATACAGCTATAGAGACTAAATTGATTTTGAACTTAATAACAGTCGCAAGACTTTTGATTGCTCAGTATTGGAAGAAAGAAGAATTACCTACAATCAAGAATGGACACTCAAAGTATCAAATCTGGCAGAGATGACAAAAATCTCCGCTTACTTGAAAGACTATACACTAGAAAAATATATTTTAGAATGGAAAATGTGGATTGATTATATTCAAAATAAGTATCAGATAAAAAAATATTGAATAGCATATGAGTAAATTTAGGAAATATTTTGTATTAGATATATTTTTGAAGGAGAGGGGAATTGAGAGTGTGACTAAGTGTGGTGTGACTAGAGATTATAATTTAGGAATTATTTTGGATTAAAGTATGGTGGATCATGCAGAATATTTTGAAAAGAAGATTAAGTTTACTCCGCAGTTCTTTCTACTAGGAATAATTATGGACTATACAGCTATAGAGACTAAATTGATTTTGAACTTAATAACAGTTGCAAGACTTTTGATTGCTCAGTATTGGAAGAAAGAAGAATTACCTACAATCAAGAATGGACACTCAAAGTATCAAATCTGGCAGAGATGACAAAAATCTCCGCTTACTTGAAAGACTATACACTAGAAAAATATATTTTAGAATGGAAAATGTGGATTGATTATATTTAAAATAAGTATCAGATAAAAAAATATTGAAAATTAAAGATTTTGTTGCAGCTGAGGATGAAGAGATAAGAGAAGAAGTGGTGGCAGCATTTAAGACTTTGGTTGAATATATAAAACAATTGGATGAAAAGTGGAAGAGATTGATCAAGTTAATTTGAACTTAATAACAGTCGCAAGACTTTTGATTGCTCAGTATTGGAAGAAAGAAGAATTACCTACAATCGAAGAATGGACACTCAAAGTATCAAATCTGGCAGAGATGACAAAAATCTCCGCTTACTTGAAAGACTATACACTAGAAAAATATATTTTAGAATGGAAAATGTGGATTGATTATATTTAAAATAAGTATCAGATAAAAAAATATCGAATAGCATATGAGTAAATTTAGGAAATATTTTGTATTAGATATATTTTTGAAGGAGAGGGGAATTGAGAGTGTGACTAAGTGTGGTGTGACTAGAGATTATAATTTAGGAATTATTTTGGATTAAAGTATGGTGGATCATGCAGAATATTTTGAAAAGAAGATTAAGTTTACTCCGCAGTTCTTTCTACTAGGAATAATTATGGACTATACAGCTATAGAGACTAAATTGATTTTGAACTTAATAACAGTCGCAAGACTTTTGATTGCTCAGTATTGGAAGAAAGAAGAATTACCTACAATCAAGAATGGACACTCAAAGTATCAAATCTGGCAGAGACGACAAAAATCTCCGCTTACTTGAAAGACTATACACTAGAAAAATATATTTTAGAATGGAAAATGTGGATTGATTATATTTAAAATAAGTATCAGATAAAAAAATATTGAATAGCATATGAGTAAATTTAGGAAATATTTTGTATTAGATATATTTTTGAAGGAGAGGGGAATTGAGAGTGTGACTAAGTGTGGTGTGACTAGAGATTATAATTTAGGAATTATTTTGGATTAATGTAGGGTCGGGTCTGCATAGTTACCATTTTAGAACGGTGAGGAGGGAGAAGGAAGGTGTAGGGTGGAGGGAGGAGCGGATGTAGATAAGAGAAGGAGAGGAAGGTTTGGAAAGTAAAAGAAGGTAGAAGAGGAAGGAAGAGGATAGTAGAGGGAGAAGGAAGGTGTAGGGTGGAGGGAGGAGCGGATGTAGATAAGAGAAGGAGAGGAAGGTTTGGAAAGTAAAAGAAGGTAGAAGAGGAAGGAAGAGGATAGTAGAGGAGAAGGAAGGTGTAGGGTGGAGGGAGGAGCGGATGTAGATAAGAGAAGGAGAGGAAGGTTTGGAAAGTAAAAGAAGGTAGAAGAGGAAGGAAGAGGATAGTAGAGGAGAAGGAAGGTGTAGGGTGGAGGGAGGAGCGGATGTAGATAAGAGAAGGAGAGGAAGGTTTGGAAAGTAAAAGAAGGTAGAAGAGGAAGGAAGAGGATAGTAGAGGAGAAGGAAGGTGTAGGGTGGAGGGAGGAGCGGATGTAGATAAGAGAAGAAGTGGTGGCAGCATTTAAGACTTTGGTTGAATATATAAAACAATTGGATGAAAAAGTGGAAGAGATTGATCAATTTAATTCGAACTTAAAAAGCAAAATAGAGGAGTTTCAGACCAAGGCGGAGAATATAAAGCAGTTGGATGATAGAGTTGAAGAAATTAATCAAGTTAATTTGAACTTAAAAGCAAAATAGAGGAGTTTCAGACCAAGGCAGAGAGAGCAGAAGAAGAGCAGGTTTTATTGCAATACAGAGTTATGGAATCTGCATTGAGAGTAAGAGGTTTGAAAGAAAATAAACAAGAGGACTCAAAAAAGATTTTTGCAGAGGCTTTTGCACAGCTGATTGGACAGAAACCAGTGGACTTTGAAATCCAAATTGAAAAAATTTACCATGTTAATTCATGGGTTGCAAAGCAGAGACATTTGCCAAGAGATGTAGTAATTTATTTTACATCTAGGAAGATTAGGAATGAAATTTCACAAGTTTCTTATAAAAACAAAATTCAAATATTGGGACAAGAGGTATTGGTATTGAAAGAAATTCCTTCTAAAATGTTAAGAAATAGAAAAGAATATGCTTTTTTGGTGGATCAGCTTAGAAATCTCCAGATACAGTATAGATGGAATGTACCAGCTGGATTAACAGTAAACTATCAGGGAGGGAAATATTGTCCTAATACAGTTTTTTTTTTTGTTCAAAAAAGTTTTATTTTGACATTCTTATCCAATAACATATCCAATAACATATTTAATGTACCATCATATACAATTAATCGGATCTGCCCGGTCACCACCCCCTTCCTTTTCCTTTTACTCTCCTTCTCTACCTTCTTCTACTTTCCATAACCATCCTCCCCCTCTCTTATATACATCCTCTCCTCTTTCCTCCCTACTCCTTTCTTCTCCTCTTCCCTCTTCCTTCCTTCCTTTCCTCCTCCTCCTCTTCTCCTCCTCCTTCTCTCTTCTACTTCCTTCTTTCCCATCATTCTAAAGTAGTAGCCAGGCAGGTCCGATCTTACATTAATTATACATCTTCAATCATCTTTGTACATTAACTATCAATCCATTTTCTACCCCTCCCCTCCCTTCCCTTCCTCCCCACCCCCAGGACTTCGAGAACCGAATACAGGGTATAAAACTAACAACAAAATTAAAATCTAGCACAAATCATAATCCATAGTCATTCCTTAAAACCTCCACTCCTTCCAAAGACAAAGAAGATACTTTTCTTCCAATCCATTATATATCAGACCATTCCACTCCTAGAGTTCTCAGAAGTTTCCGATTGAGTTAGTGTTTATTCTTGAATAAAGTACATAGTTTTAATATCCAACCTTCATCAATCAATATCAAAACAACGTTCCATCTTCCAATATTCACCAAGGGTTCTTCTAAAATGTCTTTCTTCCTTAAGCAGTCTCTCAAAATAGTTCATATTTCCAACTTAGTCTCTTTAATTTTTCTGTCCAACCTTCAAGGGTAAACAATAATCCATCTTTTCACATCTTTAACATTTATATACAACAAATAATATTACAAATATCCAATATATCAATTGTAATAATTAAAATCTTCACTTTACCTTACTTATATCAAATAGCATTATTAAAATTACACCTATAACTTATCCAAAATATATCTATTATAACAATTACTTTCTAATTAAGGTTACATCCATCTCTTAAATATAATATTTAATTCAAATTCCTAAATTTTACTATCTATCCTCCAAAGTTAAACAATATTCCATTTTCCTATTCCTTTATACCTTAAATATATCAAATAGTACCCCTAAAGTTACACATTTATATCCACAATAAATCATTTACAAAAATTAACGATAATCAAATATAGTTAAGTTAAACATTCTCCCCCTTCTTCTGTCTTACACATTTTCCACCATCTATTCACCGTTCAGCTTTACATCTGTTAATGAAGGATTCCCAATCTTTAATACATTAGTATAAAAATCTCGTGCTTTACAAATTGTATTGAGAAAATACTTTCTTCCTCTATAATTCAGTGTTAAACCAGCTGGAACCTCCCATCTAAAATATATCTGATGTTTCTTAAGCTCATCCACCAGAAAGACAAATTCTTTTCTCTTTCTTAACATTTTAGGAGGAATTTCCTTCATCATTATTATATCTTGTCCTAATATTTGAAATCTATTTTTATAAAATGCTTGTAAAATTCCATACCTAGTCCTCTTATTTGTAAAATAAATAACCACATCTCTCGGTAAACACTTCTGCCTTGCCCACCAAGAATTAACACGATAAATTTTTTCAATATTAACTTCAAAATCTTCTGGTTCCACTCCTTCTATCTGAGCAAGGGCCTGAATAAAAATCTCTTTCAAATTTTTCTTCCTTACACTCTCTTATTCCTCTCACCCTTATAGCATATTCCATTAATTTATATTGTAATATAACCCTTTCTTCCTCTGCCTTATCAGCCTTAACCTGAATATCATCTATTTTATTTTCTAAATTCAAATTAATTTGAACTTCATCTATTTTCCTTTGCAAATCTGAATTAATTTGGTTAAATTCATTCAGTCTTTCTTCTGTCTGTGTACTAGATAACAATAATGGGGTAATTGATTCCTTTAATTTTTTCATCTCCCTACTCTGCTCTTCCACCAAATCTTTAAAATCCAGTATTTCTTTCTCCATTTCATTAAATTTTTGATCTATTTCTGAAAGATGAGCCTCCATAAGCTCCTGTAAAAAATTCCTTAGACTTTCTTTAATATCCTCTCTCAATTTCCGTACCTGAAGTGAAGAAATTTCCAATATTTTAGAAGTGGTTAAATCTCTTTGCTTAAAAGCCATTTTTAAACTAAGTAATATCAAGAAGAAGAAAAAAAAGGGGGGGGGGAATAAAAAGAAAAAAAACCAATAAATTTTTCTTCTTAAACACTGTAAGAAAAAGATAATAAAAAAAAGAATAGATTTTTAAAAAAAGAATTCCATTTAAAAAAAAATCTTGTTATTTTCTTCTTAAAGGTTCCACGCCAGCAATTGTAATCAGCATTTCCTTAGCTTTCACTTTCAAAACACAAAACGCCATCTTTCTTCATCTCCACTCTTAAATACAAATAACTTCTCTGTCAGGGAGTTAAAATCATCTTACAAACAAATGCCAGCCCTCCTGCTTTCGGCTCTTTCCGTGTTGACAATTTATCAATAATCCTCTTCAGTCACGGAGATGGACGCTGCGTTTTGCTCTGCTTTTGCAGAGGCGTTCTGGATTCTGGAGCTTTTTTTGAGCTATAGAAGGAGCGTTCCCATCAAACCACCAGAAATCATTCTGGGGCTTTTCTTGGGGGCTCAACTTCAGCTCAAATGCTCATCATCCCCCTCCTTGCCCGAGGGTAGAGATTTACGAGCTGTTGACAGCAGATTAACGCTGTCTAAACAGCTCTCACAGAATCACAAAGAACGGGCGGACTGAGATTGCCCGCCATTTAGCGCAGCGGAGCCACCCGGAAGTCGTCCTAATACAGTTTTTAAAGCAAGAGATTTTTATATTAAAGTATTGAAGGTTGGAAGTTTGCCATTGTTAGAAGTTAAGATAGAAGGAGAGGTGGGAATGGTTAAATAAGGGGAAAAGGAAGCAAAGCAAATACAATCTAAAATTGGGGCTGTAAATTTGGGAGAAGAAACACAGAAAGCTGCAGGGGAGAATCAAAGTATGATTGTAACTATTAAACGTAAAGAGCAAGAAGTAATATTATCAAATGAAAAAACTTTCCTTTCATGGGATAGGGTAAATTATAAGGGATATTTCTGAATATAAAAAAGGATAGCTAAACTAGATAGCACAAAAGTTTTTAGGGTATGATGGATATATAAATTTGAGGGAATATAAGATATATTGAAATCCTTTGATAGCGTAATATTGTGTAGGGATAAGAAATATAATTAGTTATGGATTGTATGATAAATAGGGTGTAAAATGTTTAGAAATTTATAGTATGGGGAATATGGGGAAGAATGTGAGGTAAATGTTAAAATTATATAAGAAAAGATGATGTTTATTATTATGTATGATGGATATACAAATATGGTGGATTATAAGGTATACTGAGGAATAATTTTTGATAGTACAACATTGGAAGATGGGATATTGTTTGTTATAGAAGATTGGACTTTAAACTTAATGGACTTAGATGAGAAGGTAGAATTATCAGCATATTTGAAAGTTTATTTTTGAAAGATATATATAATGGAGACTTTTTTAAAAAAAATATTGGATTGAAATAACAAAATACTAAATAGCTTTTAAATGAATAAATGAATACAACTGTAATTGTATTAGTATTAATATTTTCCTTTTTCTTCTTTTTTATGGAAAAGGGGAGTTGAGGTCAAGAAGAGGGATGGGAGTTTATGTTAATTAGCATATTTTAGTTTATGATTGTTAGATACGATACTCTGTATTTGCTCTGGGAAGTCGGGGGGGAGGGGATGGGGAAGGAGGGAGAAGGGAGGGGAAGGGTTAGAGTTGAGGGGAGGGGAGGGGGGATGTATGGGGGGGAAAAATTGTAAAACTTTTTCAATAAAAAAAAAAAGACAGGTTTTATCCACACATTATGGATGCCAAAGCACTCCAACATCTCTTGGTAGTATCTACAGAATGATAACATTAAAATATTAAAACAAATCTCACAAGACTGCTAAATCTTTCAAGATTTTATTCCTGATGTCTCACAAGTCTTCAGTAGTTTAGTATGAATTGATGGAGGATATTTGAGGGAGGAGGGTGAACTTACAACATCTGGCAATCTTAGGAAAATTTGGTGATTCTTGCAGATCTTTATAATATCAGTCTACTCATTCTCAGCTTGATGGTTGGTTCTGATGGAATATTTTTTTTCTATCTTTGTTGTTATCCCAGGTGGAATAAGATAAAATAAGAATGGAACATATATGATGGGAGTAAGGTGAAATAAAAGTTAGAATATGAACATAGTCTACATATAAACCAGGGCTGAAATCCAGCAGGTTCTGACAGGTTCTGGAGAACCGATAGCGGAAATTTTGAGTAGTTCGGGAAACCGGCAAATACCACCTCTGGCTGGCCCCAGAGTAGGGTGGGAATTGGCATTTTGCAATATCCTTCCCCCAGGAGTGGGGAGGGAATGGGGATTTTGCAGTATCCTTTCCCTGGAGTGGGGTGGAAATGGAGATTTTGCAGAATCCTTCCCCTGCCATGCCCACCAAGCCACACCCACAGAACCGGTAGTAAAAAAAATTGGATTTCACCACTGATATAAACATATGTGAATGAATGGGTGCATGTTTCTATGTGTTTTTAAGGAGTCAATATTTTTGGTTTGAAGTATGTATTGCATGAATAAATGTGTGCAAATGGGCATATGTGAAATATCAACAATGTTTCCATGAATCCAAATGTTGTAGTGGATAAAAGTAAGCTTTGTGAACCAAGCAAATTACTATTTATTCAACAAGTCAATACACAAATCATGCCTCAGCATGTGTGATTACAGCTTCTGTTTATGTGTGGAAGTGGATGTGGAAGTGTGCATGTCTGCACATAAGAATGTGTAAATGTCCCTCAACATCTTTATTTATTCATATGGCCTCTTGAACTGAAATATTTCAACTAAGTTGCAAAAATTGCTTGCACCTCCATTTTTCCATGAAACTGCATAAAGTAATTAATGTTGACACACTACTTAAATTAGATTGATGAAATAGATACTATACATGCCAGCAGTGTGTGATAGACACGCCCTTTAATAATCTTCAGATGATGTGGAACTATGAAAATTACTCCACATTACATGGATATTTTAAAACAATGACACAATAATAAGAGAATAAGAGCATAATATATGCTCTTCTCCACTGTCTCAAACTCAGGGATGTTGTTTTTATATCGTTGGTACTGAAAGTTTAAAAATATGCTCAATGTTGGAAACAGCCATGTGTGCCCTCAGAGAGACTTATTATACAAAAGATTATGAATTGCGCAGAAATGGACAAACTAACTCTGAGTCTGAAGGGTAAAGAGACATCAGTATTTTATGGTATATGGGAACGGTGGTATGGATGGATGGAAAGGAGATAGGAATATTTAGTTACTAAGCATAATCAATAGATAAAATAAGAATACAAATATGTAGAATTTAATGTTTGTCATTATTGCATGGATTATTGTCAGATGAAAAACACCACAAATAGCTGTTAAATGATATAAGCTTTTCTTTTTCCTTTTTTTATGCTTTTAATGTAAAAAAGTTCAATAAAGTATATTTAAAAAAAATAAAAAAATAAAAATAAGAAAAGGTAACGCAAATTAAATTCAGAAGAGAAAAGGGTTGGTGAAAATAAAGTTGTAATGTTGTCTTTTTCCCATCCAGGTCCACAAATGCCCTGAAATCGATCCACAGCTTCAAGTCAGAACCTGATTTTTGAAACAGTGGTTATCATTAATAAATAGGATGCAACAACAATGCCAACAAACTCAAATCCTTTCTATATGGTTGACTCAGCCTTCCATCCTTCTGAGGTTGGTAAAATGAGGACCCATATTGGGGGCAATATGCTGACTCTGTAAACTGCTTAGAGAGGGCTGTAAAAGCACTACGAAGCGGTATATAAGTCTAAGTGCTATTGCTGTATAAGGAAATGCTAGCTCAATAAACAATTCTTTATTAGACTAAATCCAACTTTTCCTAAATGAACTCAAAGATGGCCGCAGTTTCACCTTCATTTTCCCCCCAGAACCCTTTGAGGTCCATTGAGCTGAAAGGAGAACTTAGCCCAAGATACCAGTGAGCTTCCATGGAGGACGGGCTTAGTACCTTCACTGCTCTAATATGAAGCAGCATTTCTGAACCTCAGCAACTTGGAGATGCATAGACCTCAACTCCCAGAATCTCCCAGCCAGCATGCTTTAAGACATCCATGAGGTTCAGAAGCAGGTCTACAGTCAAGTATTATGTAATGCATGAGACAAAAAAACAGGAAACAAATCCAGAAACCCCTGACTGGTTTCAGCCTCTGCACTACATCAGGAATTCAGTTACTGGAATGGTTCTGTAGCCTCATGTTAATCTCGTGTTTACTTTGTAAGGGGAGGGATACGATTTTTGATGCCATGTTTATTTTTTCATTTTCTCAAACATTTAGTTACAGTACGGTATTGGAATGAGGAATCCAAGATGAGATGCCGAGAAAACATAGGTGCTGTTAAAAAAAAAGATTGCACTGAAAAATTCACCACTGTGACTTTCCTCATATGGTGATGAAAAACTGGCAAGCTGCAATGCCCCTTCTCTTGTCTCTTTTAAGTATTTCTTTAAATATTTAGATACTTAGATACTTAGTGCCATCCTCCAGCACAGGGGTGTCAAACTCGATTTCATGGAGGGCCGCATCAGAGTTGTGTTTGACCTCGGGAGGCTGGAGTGGGCATGGCCAGGGTGGGCGTGGCCAGCTCGACCTCACTCGTGTCCAGGGCACCTATGGCGGCCCATGTGCTCTGCCAGAGAAAATGGGCTCCTGAGATCTGTTTTTCAGCTGCGATGGCCTCCGCGTGCAGCTCTCCCGAGCTCCATTTTCGCTGGCAGAGGCACCACGGGCCAGTCCTTCGCTGTTTCCAGGGTGGCCCCATGGGCCAGATCTAAGCACCCCGTGGGTCGGATTCGGCCCCTGGGCTTTGAGTTTGACACCCCTGCTCTAGCACAACTCAATAATACCACCTAATGTCTGCATGGGGCACCGAGTCTTTTAATCTATCCAAGCATTAGGATCATCAAAAAAAAAGTTTATTTCATCTCATGAAATGAAAAACACCCTGGATATTTGATAAACTGATAACATTTAAAGAACAAATCACAACCAGAATGCATCACTACTTTGTTCTAGAGCAGTGAGGGCTAACCTTTTCCAAACCGAGCGGCCAAAGTGCGTGCACCCGAACCCCCAAAATACAATGCGTGTACAGGCCCCGTGCATGCGTCCCACCCCCACACACACCCTGCCCTTTGTGTATGTGCACATGGCCATCCCACATGGGTCCTGCCCCATGCATTTGTGCCCCCAAGCCCCTTGCATATGCACAGCAGAAACCCAGACCAGCTGGCTGGCGGGAGGCACACGCACATGTGCAGCGGAGCTGAACTGGGGTGATGGCTCACGTCCCCACAGAGAGGCCACTGCATGCCACCTCTGGCATTCGTGCCATAGGTTTGCCATCACGGTTCTAGAGCCTATTGAAAGTCATTTGGGCGTGTTTTTCCCCTTAGATTTTCAAGAAAAGTCTCAGTGGAGGCTTCCCTTCTATTGAATAAAATAGTTTTCATCAAAACATAGCAAAGGAAAAAGAAAAAGACCTTCACTTGGTTTCTCACAATTCTAAGACAGCTCAGGGTTTTTTTTTAAAATCCAAATAACAGAATTCCATACTAAATGCATTTGCACAATCCTACCTTGTCTACTCTGGCCTATACAGCATCCCATTAGTTCAAAATGTATCTACAATTAAATAGAAAACAATGTCTGGATTCTAAATCGATTTCTTCAAACTATTCCGCACAAGGCCGGCGTCTCTGCTGGAAGTTGCAAGCAGGAAGCAAAATCAGCGCATAGGAATCTATTATCAGGAATGAGTGCTGGGTGTTAGCATAAACAAAGCAGGTGAAATCAGGAGATACACTCACAAATCAGTGAAGGAAAGCCAAGGTCAACCTCTAGGAATCTATAGCTCAAAAAGCAACTGTAAGAAACTGAAGTATGTAATGGAGATTGAGTTTTGACTTGTTAATTCTTGGCACTTGACTGAGTTTTTACAAGACATGCATAGGGTTAGGACATCTCCTGAAGCTATAGCTACTCTGGTTCCAGCTTGTTCTGATTTCAATTAACTGTTTTCACTTGGCTGATTTAGTTGACTGAAAACTTTCCATCTTTGGCTTTCCATCTTTAAAAAATCCATTTTTGTTCTTATGGACTTTGGGGCATCCAACTTTTTTTCCCCTCCTTTGGGTCAGATATAAGCTAATTAAACTCCTCCTCCAGTTTCCAGATCAGACGGCAATTTATCTTGAATGTCATCCTTCATCCTTTATCCAAGTTGTCAGAGTGATGTTTGAAACCAGCACAAGATGGCCTCAAAAATGTTCTCCTAATATTTTTTTTTTTAATTCAACTTTCATGATCTCCAGTTGCCATGGCCTGTGTCCAGGGATCTGGAGACCTGTGGTTCAAAATGTCTAGAGAGGGAATAAAAACGTTCATTCTTCGTAGTACAGCCAAGAAGTTGTTGTTAGGAATCACCCTTCTGGAGTGTCTTGACATATCTGCTGACTTCAGAAATGGGATGTGCACAATCCCATTGTCATTTTTAAAAATGGCATGTGCTAAACTTTTGAGCATATAAAACGAGACACTCAGCAAAGGTGATCAAATAAAAGCTTAGCTCTTGCAAGTTATTTGAACATTTTCTTTCTGTGTAGGCATAAATCGCAGTGAAGAATGAGTAATGCTTCTGCCTGCCCTGCCCCCCCTAATATTATAGTTCCATAAAATTATGACTAACAAAGGAATAAATTGCACATCTGCTGGGATCATCAAAGCAGAGTCAAGAACTTTAGAATTGCATTCTTAAGTGCCCATTGAACACATCAGGGTTTATTTTTGGGCAAATATGCTCACTATTAAGCATAGGCTATGCGATTTTCCATGCAGGTAGAAGAGTTATGACAATAAACAGTATGACTAGATTTTATCATGCTTCTTTGTTCTTCCTATATTTTTCAAGACCTGTAAGACATTGTTATTCCCGACTCTCTTAGTTTTTAAGTTTGCAGTTTTCACATGGAATAATTGTTTTCTTATTTCTCTTACAACTTTTACAGTATCAGTAGAACATAATTTCTGGCTGAAAACGAGCCAGTATATTCAAATGTAATTAGAAAGCAAATTTGCAGTGGTAACTGTCAAGGAGGGACGGGATTTCTTTCACTGATGGAAGCATCTCATGAATAGAAATCCACTCGATACCTTTTCAGCAGGAACAAATTCAAGCTCCTAAAAAAAATGCTTTTTGCTTGGACAGGAATGGGCAAGCCATGACCATCCAGATGTTGTGGGGCACAACACTCTATCACTGTTATTCATGCTGGCTTAGACAGCAGACTTAAGCTATTATTTGCTGTCCAGAATGATATAGCTGAGCAAACCAAGAAGCGTTGCCACTAATTTTGATTTATTTCTGAGTACCATTTATGGCTTAATTCCACGTCTGCTTAAGTCGTAAATCATTAGTGTCAGTGAGCCATTGGGGCTCTTTTGAATGCCAATAGATATAACTTTAGGAAGCTGTATTCCACTCTCAGCTCACCAGTGGTTGTCTTGGGAAATAGTTTGTTGGCCTTAATTCCCTAGCTGCAATATGAAAGATTTATTTTATAATCCTGTTAGCCAAAGGACCTATAACAGAGAGTTCAGGCATGAAAAACTAAGCAGTGTTTGATCTTAAAAGGTCTGTTTTTCCTTATTCAGTATGATTAAAATTCTTTGTAGGAAAACTGCTCAGAGTGAACATCCATTTTCTAAAGGAAGCCTTGCTGAATTCAAAGGTCCTTACCTTTTGGTTCTAGTAGTCTCCGTTCAAGTTGCTCCACCAGTGTTGCTTGCGGTTATCACTTTGCAACACATAGAATAATGAATCACAATACCTGTTATCATCTTCTCCCCAGCTACTTTTCTGTATTTCACTTCCTTTGAAGTTTAAAATTGCTGTAACAACTAACTGTCCAACAATTGTTCCTCCCGTTTTATTTTAGTTGATTGGCCAAATAAATAATGGAATGCTATTTAATAGCTACTTGACTTTTAGGCATAGTTAACCAAATGTCATGAATGAAGTCTGTATTTTTATTTTACCCTATATGAATTAAGATCTTAAATCAGGGAAGGAGAGGTTGATGAGGGCATGTTGTGTTTTATCGAGTTAAACAACTCTTGCTTTGTAAATCTTACAACAAAGTTCTTTTTTGTCTTTATGGGAAAAAAAGGGGAAAACCAGCAAACAATGCTATAGGTAGTCCTTGACGTATGGCCACAATTAAACTCCAAATGTTCACTGCTAAGCAAGACAGGTAAATGAGTTGTGCAATCTTTTGGGCACACTTGCTAAGCAAATTGCTGAAGTTAAGTGAATCATTTCAGTTGTTCCCACATTGACTTTGCCTATCAGAAGCCACTGGAAAGGTTACAGAGGGTGATCATGTGACCCTGGGACACTGCAGCCATCATAAATACATGCCAGTTGTCAAATGCCTGAATATCGATCATGTGACTATGGGGCATTGTCGCATCCTCATAGTCACATGATCAAAATTCATGTAAGTGTGAAAACTGGGTCAGGATTCACTTTTTTCATTGCCATTGTAATTTTGAACAGTCATTAAATGGTTGTAAGTCAAGGGCCACCTGCACACAATACATAATCTTATATAGCTCTTTTTAAAATAAAAGAATTATTTCTTCCAGTTTAGTCCAACAACTTTTATTGTTGTTTTATTTATTCCAGCTCATCTCTCAAAGGCAAAATATAGCACAGAAATATACTTTATTATGTAAAATACGTTTCCAATGAAATATTCAGGGCAACATACCACATGTTGTATCCCGAATGTAAATCATTATTTTAAAATTAAAAGCCTTCAATAGAAACTTCAAGGAAATATAGAAAATCTTTAAAATAATTGTATGGTTATCATCAAGTCACAAAAGTAAACTAAAGAGTCAAATCTGTGGAATTCTATTTGGCATTTTAATATAATGATATAAAAAGTACAAATCAGATATCCTGTTGAAAAACAGAATTTTAAAGATTCTTCAGGATATCAAATATTTTGCAACATTATCACAGGAGAACAAATCCAATTATACTGTCACAAATCCATACATTCTACGGTGCTTGTGCAACCAACCATTTCTAGTTTTGATTTTGTATTCTTATTGGATCATTTATCTATGATTTGGTCTGATTTTTCACTCTCCCTACCTGACAGGAGAACAGGCAATAGCATAGGGCCAGAGAAACAGGTGAGTCTCATTTTTGGCACAGCCAAACCCATAAGACCTCTGAGAAGGTCACAGCTCTCTCTTGTCTATAACTACTTGTCTTCTTTCTCATGTTGCAGGTTGCTTCCCCAACTGATCATAAGTCAACTGCAGCCAAGATGTTTCTCAGCACTAACCCAGTTATATTTAGAAAAAACTACACCAACATATTCATGGTACCCCTTGTCTAGTACTAACATTTCTAAATTAGGGATTGTTTTTAAGGATACTGTTCTGTTTAGAATAAGTTAAATGTTATACAGCCCTCTTAGGACCAATGTCAAAAATACCTTTGAGAAGAATTGGTTACAGCTGGCATGAAAGAAAGGGATGTTTGAAATAGGAAAAGGGATGATGAAAAGAAGGCAAACGGGTACGGGCCACCCTTTTGCTGTAGAGCAAAAGAAAAAAAGGAGCTTTTCTCTCCTCTTCAATTCATTGCCCCTTACAATAAAGGAGAGAATTGTCCATTCTGATTGCAGATGAGAAAAGATAACAAATAGTACTCATCCTGCACAATTAACTTCTTTTCTTATTTTATTGCATCACCTTATATTTTGTTCCAGTTGTGTTTGTTATTTACTCCTCAAGGGACACGTTTAATACTGTATTAGTAGTGCTTAATCATTTCATTTTATTTAAAATAAAGCATTATATACTTATAAATGGAACACTATGCATTAAACATGTACATATTTTAAAGTGCTTTAACTGCTTTTTTTGCATTCACTCAGTTCTAGATTCAGAAAGCAATCCAGACAGGTTAACTAGTTATTAAATATTTGGTATTATGGCTTAATTTACTTTGTTGGGGCTGGGTCACCTGAGTGAAAAACATAGGATGTTCATATAAAAAAGAGTATGCTGTCAAATAATTAATTAGCTCTTATCCAATTCAACTATCATATATTTAATTCAACTATCAAAACTGAGGTGCTGCTGTTCATTTTCCTAATCCTGCCACAAACATTGGGGGTTTGGCACCTAACAAATGATACTTTTCTTCCCACCGAACAATAATGGGAGATGAGTCTTTAACATCAAAAAGAAGCACCCTTCTTAACGCTGATGATGGGACTGCCCCCAAATTACAAAGATATTAAAAACAGCCATCATTCACATCATTATTCTGGAATCTCTTGCAGACGCTTCCCCTGCCATATTCTGCAGACATTTCAAGCTGGCTCCAGCGTACCACAAAAAACCTACCATCTGATCAGAAAATTGAGAGATAAATAAGGCCATTCATACAGAAAGCACTTAGGCAGGCTCCCAAGGATCTAGACTCAATGCATTATAACCCTTAAAGGAGAAATATGACTCTGAAAAAATGCTTTTATGCATGTTCCTTGAATTTCAGTGATATTTTTCCAAGAAGTTTTGAAAACAATCTGGACATAAACCACTTCTATTCAACAACAACAATTCCAACCTAGTGTCAATATTTAATCCAACCATGCTAGTTCCGTTTATTAATTTTGACCTCCGAAACTTTTCAAGCCAAATAATAATCCATTTGCTCAAAGGTTAGCAACATTCTTTTTATCGGCTCAGTTCTGGCCACAGTCTTTGACATTTTTTAAAAAACAAGGCATTGTTAATTAAAACATCGTGGCTCTGTGGTAAAAACTTCATAACTTTTTGCAGAATTCTAACCCCAATATCAAATTCCATTGTTTTAAAACAAACCAATGGAGCCAAAGGACCAATCAAAAGGGCAACCAAGGACACGGGTCCAAGGCACGCTAGACATCCAGGACGCAGGTGGTAGATGGAAATCCTTCCGGTGGAAAGTCTACGAGCAGCAAGTGCTTCAGAAAAGGCTTGGCTCTGCACTACTGAGGGATTCATTTTCCTTAATGTATTTGAGAATGTCCATCTCATCCATGATTTGGATCTTCTCTTCCTCCGGCTGTCCCGTTCGGGTTGGAGAAGATGACAATTTTTTCTCAGGTATCACCGGTTTCCTAGGTATTGCTGGCTTAGATGCTGCGTTGGGTTTGGGTTTAAGCTTGGGCTTAGAGCTCACTTGCAACATTTTTTCAAAATCATCTTCGACTCTGAAAGAAAAAAAGAAAGTAAATGCCTTTTTTATTCTATTTGAGCAAGTCCAACACTTAAAACAGTTTGTTTAGTGACTGTTTAAAGTTACAGCAGCACGGAAAAAAGGGACTTATGGCCATTTTTCACACTTAAGACCATTGTAGCATCCCCAAGCTCATGTGGTTTACATTCAGATGCTTGACAACTGATTCAAATTTATGACCGCTCTAGTGTCTCGGGATCGTGTGATCCCCTTTTGTGACCTTCTGACAAGCAAAGTCAATGGGGAAACCAGACTCACTGAACAACTGGGTTACTAATTTAACAACTGCAGTGATTCACTTAACAAGTGTGGCAAAAGAAGTAATAAAACAGGGCAAAACTCACTTAACAAATTTCTCCCTTAACAACAAAAGTTTGGACTTTATTGTGGTCATAAGTTGAGGACTACCTGTAGTACATGCCAGTCTTTCTCTACCCATTATAAAAATGGCGAAGGGCCACATTTGCTTTGTACGTGGGAGTTTCAAATGCAAACTGCTCATTTAATTTTCAGGTGGTAATCAAGTACAGATAGTCCTCAACTTACAAAACAACAGTTCATTTAAAGTTACCACGACACCGCAAAAAGTGATTTATGACTGTTTTTTCACACTTAAAACTGTTACAGCATGCCCGTGGCCACGTGATCCCAAACTCAGACACTTGGTAACTGACTCATATTTATGACGGTTGCAGTGTCCCAGGGTCATGTGATCACCATTTGCGATCTTCTGACAAACAAAGTCAATGGGGAAGCCGGATTCATTACATAACAGTTCCATAACAAATGTAGCAAGAAAAGTCATAAAACAGGGCAAAACTCAGTTAAACAAAGTCTCGGCAACAGAAATTTTGGACTCAACTTATAGTGACCAGACGTCCCGCTTTTTAATGATTTGTCCCGCATCCCGCGGCATTTCAAAAAAAGTCCCAATTTTTTTTCCACTCCCATTCTGAAAATGGGAGGCGGCAACGCAGAGGAGGAAGAGGAGGAGGAGAAGGGGGAGTGGCGGAGAAGGGGGCGCGAGATCGCCCACTGCCTGGAAGAGCCAAGAGGAGAGCCGAGCCTGCCTGGAAGAGCCAAGAAGCAGCAGCCGCTCCTCCTCCTTCAGCCAGGTGGTGAGACTCAGCGCGCATGCGCAGCCCCCCCCCCGGTCAATGGTGTCCCGCTTTGCCATCGCTGAAATCTGGTCACTTTAGCTCAACTGTGGTCGTAAGTCGAGGATTACCTGTATACTCTTAAGATACCAGGAAAGTGGGGAAAGAGTTTTTCCAATATTCCTGATTGTAGCTGCCTGGAATCATTCTAATAAACAGAGCATAAAGTTTGGGTTATTTTTCCAAGACCAACCCAAACAACATGGGAAGGATGTTCAACAGCCATCTCCCAGTCACACCTGCCTCCTGATATCACAAGCCCTGTACCTTGTAAGGTTTCATGCTGTAATACTTGAGACACCCTTGGGACCAGAGGATGACATAAATATCAGGCAATTTCCTGGGCATCTGAATCCTGGCAGCTGTCTAAATCAGGGCTGGGCAAACTTTTGGCGGCCATGAGCTTTCTATCTTTTGAAAGGGAAAGACCTGCACTCAGAGCAGCTATGCTGCGAAGTGAAAACACATCTCAGTGGCCCCTAAGTGGGAATTTCCCCCAAACTTTGTTTTACTACCCACCTCCTTTTTTAAAAAAATGATATTCAGTTTATTTCAAAACTTCCTGTACCTTAAAGAAGGGGGTCTCCGACTTCGGTCGCTTTAAGACTTGTGGACTTCAACTCCCAGAATTCCTCAGCCAGCCATGCTGGCTGAGGAATTCTGGGAGTTGAAGTCCACAAGTCTTAAAGTGGCCAAGGTTGGAGCTCCCTGTATTAAAGTTTTTCACTATATTCCATCTCCAAATGGTAGAAAAGGGAGTCCCTGAGGCTGAATATGACCCTGGCTGTCAGATTGACCATCCTGTCCTAAACAGAGGAAAATGTAGGCTAAGATGAGGTTGATTCTTTCCCCCATCCTGAATAACAGGGCAGCAGCCAAGCAGAATTTTTTCATGTCTATATCCAGGTGCTTTTTTATTTTTAGTTTGTGCAGCCATGTGAACATATTGCCCCAATACAGTTGACCAGGGTATTTTTGGTAACACTGTCTTATGCTCAGACATATGATTGTGTTAAGACCAGAAATAGCATCACCTATTCACAATCATTAAATTATCGGTATGTCAAAAAAAAAAAAAAGCATAACGAACGTGGACATTGTGTTACCGGCTGTTGGCATTTAAAAAACTCTGTGTGTGGATTAGCTGCAGAAATCCTGATGAATGGTTAATCTTATGAAAGAATGAGATCTTTAAAAATCCAAGCCCAATATGGAAGTGGGGACTTTAGCTTTTGGCAAGAGAAATGCAACTTTGGAAGGTATGAATTTCATTATATTTTATGAAGTCAGAAAAACAAACGAAGCGTAGCAACTGTCTGCAAATATTAAGCAATGTCATCCGATGGGGGAAAAAAATGTTTAGCTGTTATTTAAAAGAGATTTATAAACAGCTCAGACATCTATGGACTATTTTTATTTAAAGGTTTCTAAACAAAGAAATCTATGTTCTATTTTTAAATCTAAACACATTAAGTCCACTTTAAAAAAGGAAACACATTGTTTGAATGTCTTATCATAATACTATCTTGATTTAACTTCGGCCTACTCTTAATGGAAAAATATCTATTGCTTCTAAATATGCCAAAAAAAATGGACACACAAGATAATTGCTATGTAATGTCCAAAGACTATAACACACCACAGATGTAGTACTATTCAGCCAAAAGAGATCCGACAATGGGCAACTGCATCTAATCCATAGAACAAAAACAAAATTATTCATCTGTACAAAGCCACTGTATCTAAAGTATTGTTTTAGGGATAAGAACACATTTGGTAAATAATTGCCTTTCTGATATGAAAGCCACAAGAAATTATCTTAGCTGTTGAAAATATTAATGTTGAGCCCCCAAAGGGTACTCATAACTAAGAATGATAGGCTATCATTCAATCTCACCAGATTTATTGCAAAGAATAAAGAATTTACAGAGTCTTGGAAGGTAGACTTCACCCCCCATTTCCTGTATTAACAAGTACTTTTAAAGTGGTGCCTTAATTTATCGTATTCCTAACTGCCTCTTGACAGAAGCAAGATGCTATTTCTTTATGCCTGATAAAGAGGAGCTGTCTGGTTCTGCAATGTTTTGCACACATCCATTCTCATCCTCAGGTTCAGAGAATTCCATTACATTTAATATGGACACTGCTGGTAGTCCTTGACTTATGGCCGTAGTTGAGCCCAGAATTATAGTCAGAAGCCGTGCCACCATGTGACCACCCCTAATTTTATCCTTTTTGTAGCAGTCGTTAAATGAATTATTGCAAACACATTAGACATTAAGTGAATCCATTGTCTGCAATGGGCATTTTTTCCCAGAAACTCAAAGTAAACACCAATTTCCAACAACAACAACAAAAACAAAAACAACCCACTGTACATCATGGTCATGTATGGCTGGTTGCCAAATAACCCAAAAGCTATCATGTAACCTTAGAGGAGAGGGGGTATTCATTAGAACTTTGAATCAGCATTATAAGTAGCACTGGGGAGGTCTATCACAACTTTGAGCAGTTGCTAAGTGACCCGTCGTAAGTCAAGAATGACCTATACCTGCTCGATCAGTGAGACCATGCGAAGCTGCTGTAAGCTTACCATTCTCTCCACACCACTCTTTTCACTTTAAAGAGAAAGTGTTTTCCAACAAAAACAAAATATCCTTCTGACTTGTAAGACTGGGCTCACTTGTCTAGCTGGTCCTGTCTTGTAGAAGGCGCCTTGTAATTTTGCTGATACGTTTACTCTCCGTGAGTGAGGATTTTGATTAAATTCTGCAATTTCATCTTAATTCTGAATTGCTACAATTCTCCTATTCTCTGAATATTTATCTGGCTTTTACATCAAAGTTCTGATATTTCTCAGTGGTTAAAGTGTGAACCAGTGGTGAAATCCAAATTTTTTTACTACTGGTTCTGTGGACGTGGCTTGTTGGACATGGTGTGGTGTGGTGGGCATGGCAGGGGAAGGATACTGCAAAATGTCCATTCCTTCCCTACTTCTGGGGGAAGGATATTGCAAAATTTCCAATCCCACTCTACTCTGGGACCAGCCAGAGGTGGTATTTGCCGGTTCTCCCAACTACTCAAATTTTCTGCTGCTGGTTCTCTGGAACCTGTCAGAACCTGCTGGATTTCACTCCTGGTGTGAGCCTTTTTTCCATTGACAAAAAAGTCCCCTGAAAAATAACATCCTGTATGTAGGCCTTAGCTAGCCATACAGTAAGAGTGATTTCAGCAGGTATAATTCTCTCCTTACTCCTAATAGCAACTTGACCTTATAATCTTCTCTAATGAAATTCTTTATAAAGCAGGCAACTATTTGTAATTCAAGAGCTATGGTGTTTATTCATTTATTTAATCAACCTTTCACAGCTACTGTACTTCCCGGCATCCACCTGTGTTTCTCTGACGAGAGAGAAGGCAGAAAAAATTAAAGAGCACTGAGGAACTTGTTCAGAATTGTGAGATCAATAAAAGGTTCCTCACTGGTCTATAACAGCGATCAAGTTGACCTATCAAATCAATTGATGTTTGTAGCTCTGATTCCTGAAAAATTATTGGCTGCACTTTAAGAGTCACTTTGTGTTTTGTGCAGATTATGTTCAAACTAGCAGTTCTTCTGAATCCCCACCATGCTTCCTTTGTAATTGCTAAACATTATATGACAACAGACAAGGCAAATATTTAATATAGATATCATTACAGAAGCCAGGTGTGTGTGTGTGTGTGTGTGTGTGTGTGTGTGTGTGTGTGAGTGAAGGCTCCAACCAAGTCCCTGGCTTGAACATTAATCCTGCAAAAAATGTTTGAAATTACAAACCCAGTGATTATGATAATTGCAGTTGTCAAGCAAACATCAGTTGGGGGCGGGGAGCCAGATTCAGATAAAGTATGATTTCCTGCTAAAATAGTCAACTGAAAATTAAATTAATCCCTACTTTAAATCCATGATCTCTATCACACAAGGCAGCATTTTTTAAGTAGGACTGAGGCAGAAACAGGAACTTGGGTAAAGGATACAAGGAAAGGTTTAAAATGAAGTTGATATGGTTTAGGATTATTGTCTTCTGGTGCCAAGCAGTGTCTGAACAAGAAGGTCTGTTGGGTTTATCTTTAATCAGTTAATGGTCTCCTGTGTAGAAGTAATTTTCTGAGGTAAGCTAGTTAGAGTGAATTCCCAGTTCTCCAACAGGTGCCCTCAAAATGCATTGGATTATCAAAACCCTCATCCATCAATGTTACTTTTCCAGAGGCCACAGCTTTTCATGCTTGAGCTGCAGAGTCGGGGAACATGATGGGCATCCAAGCAGGAGTGAAATCCAGCAGGTTCTGACAGGTTCAGGAAAACCGATAGCGGGAATTTTGAGTAGTTCGGAGAACCGGTAGTAGAAATTTTGAGTAATTCAGAGAACTGGCAAATACCACCTCTGGCTGGCCCCAGAATGGGATGGGAATGGGGATTTTGCAGTATCCTTCCCCTGGAGTGGGTTGGGAAGGGAGATTTTGCAGTACCCTTCCCCTGCCACGCCCACCAAGCCACGCCCACAGAACCGGTAGTAAAAAAAAATTGGATTTCACCACTGCAGCCAAGTATCCATGGATACCATGCTAGAAGACCCAGGGTTAGAAAACAAGAAGGTCCATTACCCAATTTCCTGTAAAGATCAAACCAGAGGCATACAGGGAATCCACAACTGAACAAAAGAACATGACCCTCCATAATTGTGGAATTTGAGCAACTAATGTTCAGAGATATGCTTCTGCTTCCACTTCTGGAAATATTTTGCAGCTTTTGTAACTAATAACCATTCATAGCACTGCCTTTTAAAAATATATCTAAATTAATGAATGAAAGCCAGATGGTGTAGTGGTTAAGGTACCAGGCTATAAACTGGGAGATGGTGAATTCTAGTCGCTTCTTAGGCAACAGGGTGACCAACTTTCTGCCAATCACTTTCGATCAACCCTAGGAAGAAGGCGGCAATGGCAAACCACTTTTGAAATCTCGCCAAGACAACTGCAGGGATTTGTCCAGGTAATTACTAGAACTCAAGACTGACACGAAGGCATAAAATAATAAAATAAGTGACTATCATTATATTTGGGGAACAAACTTCTATATCTAATGTCATTAGCCACTATATGAAGAAGGGCTTCCTTTGTTCTGTCCTGAATCTGCCATTATACAGTTTCAATAAATAACATCAATTTCTGTCATGAGAAAAGACCACAAGTTCCTATTCTTTTTCTCCATTCATCATGTGTAATTTTATAAATCTCTATCATGCCCTCACATTTGTTTTCCTAAACAAGCAAAAAATCTGCACAGTAACTTTTTACGTTGGGAGAATTGTTTCAGATTCCAGGGTGGGGAAAGGAAATTATATAATACAGAGGCTAATATAAACCAATACCTAGAGTTAATTTAGGATGTCTTCATTTTCCAGCCTTTTTTGTTAACAGTGTATTATTCCTGATTTTTTAATCTGGTAGAACTGGAATCTCCTAAAAATGTTTTTGATGCATCTGTTCTAGTTCTAATTGATCTATAATATCTAAGTTTGATACAATATTCATGGAATCAACTTTGTGCATCTCATTCATTTTAAATCAGAAAGGTGACAGGATCTTGGTTTTGATCAGAAAATGGGCAGTGTAATTATTCCTGAAGATGCTGTGTTAAGAATAAGAATGCTGCATTTGAAGAGGACATAAATTCTTTGAATCATGCAAATTCAATGTAATATACTTTCCCTTTTTATGGGAGCTATGTGTATATGTGTGTGAATGCATGACTCCTTCATTCTTGAATAAAAGCTCATATACATCTCCACTATATTTATCTAACGATATGCCCTTTAAATGCTCTCGATGAATCTCATTTTCAAGGTTAGATTTTTATGAAAGGTATTTTATACTATGGACTATTTATAAATTTTTATTATTTTCTGTCATTGCCATATTAAATATACATAAATATTGAGCTGAAGTATTTCCTTTAGACTGGTATACACTTTAGAATGCATATTGTCTACTTTTCTTTATACACAAATCATCTTCCTTTAAAAAAAGGAAGAAGTTTATATACAATTCTAAAGAGAGTCTCCATATATCCCTTCCTGAAACACTGCTAAATACCAGTGCCTTGAGGGCTCATAAAAACTAATGCACTATATATAATCATGAGTTCAATTCTCAATAGAACATTGAGTTTCCTAGAAAGATTTGTGGCTATGTATGTCTGATGAATCCCAAACAGGCAAACTTGGCCATGGCATTGCTAGCTGGTGGCCATTTCAAATAAAAATAACAGATGTATACATTGTGTAAAAATAGAGAAACCCAATCCTGAGGGATGAGATGGCAATCATGTTAAATCTTGTTTATAAGGATGTGATATAATGTAAGATTGCAGTAGTGGCGAGTATCTGTACCTCAGGTGGAGGATGAGGGTGGAGGGTCGTTCTCTTGAGCTTGTGGGTTGGTTTCCGAATGTTTCATTACCAGACTGGGAAACATCAGAATTTAGCAAATATCAGTGTTGGTGTTGTTCTGCTTATAAGGGATTTATGTGGTCAGTTGGTCTTGTGATGGGAGTATCACATCAGGTGAGGGTCTAGTGATGGGCCTTGTGAGGTGGGATCAGATGTGGGTCATGTCAGGTGAAGGTCTTGTGAAAATGTAAGAGACATTCTTGAATGAGACCTTTAAAAAAGGTAGGCTGTATATACCATTTTAAAGACAGACGTTATACATTTGGGTGTGTATATAACTGTCTCATAGTTATATGTGGCCAAACAATATAAATTTCCTAGTTTTCTCCCCATCCCCCTGGCACAATCTTGCTGAAATACCAGTTTCAGCTACCCCCTTTCTTTGAGTTATCTTCTTTCTTAATCACAATGGAAATATGTATTGCAGCATATGCTTGTTTATCCATTATTTTATAGAAACCATTACAAATGTTCCGTAAACAACAAGAGAATATGAGGGAGTGGAACATTTGTCCTACTTTATGTGTGTCAATGACAATCCAGAATAGGTTGTCAAGTTTCTTACCCAGGTTAGCAAGTAATTGTTCTTCCCATTCCAAGCTACATAAAAACGCAGACAGCAGACTTTCAGGCTTATTTTACTTGACTTGTTTAGAAATGATTTGAAATGATAATATACATATGATTAGTGAATGATCTGGTTCCCAGAAATTCATGTTTAATTCACAGGCCTCAAAAAGTAGGATTTTTTACATGAACAAAACATCCATCTCCTATTATAAGAATAAAACATAAAAGGGAGGGCATCACACATGAGTATATATATTTCCCAGCTATATAATTCAAATAAAATAGAGTTATACCTTGGAGACTTCATGTCTTAAAAGATCAGATGTGCTCTTAAGCATAAAAAAAGCATTAACATTTTTCTCTGAGCAAACTAAGGTAAGTGTCTCTGATACAACTATGCTATTACAAAATGTTCCATTATAAACAATGAAGAAGAATCATGTTTCCAAGACACTTCGTGCAATAGAGTGTTTTTTCTTCTTCTTTCCATTATGAACAGGTTATTAAAACTCTTAAAATGTTTCTAACAGCCTAACTTCCATTCTCTCCTCCCACCCCAAATTTAAATGCAAGTGCCTCTCTAGTGTTGGTGATAAGTGATTCTACAGAATTTCAAAAAAAACTCTAGTTAAAATGTGCAGCATAGCTCAGTAAACTGAAACTGTAATGTAAATTATACTATTGGTGAGACCCAGTCTTAAGTCAAATTATCAGCACATTCATTGAAATCAGTTAAGACGTAAATTAATTGTGATTAATTTACCCAATTGATTTCAATGGATCTCTTATAGGAACAAACAACTGCTAGAAAAGTCATTGCTTGAAAGTGTTTAGTTTATACCTGTAAGAAATATTTTCTCTATCAAAATCCAAGAACTTATATGACTTCATAAATATCTAGAGTCCCCAATTACTCTTCAGTCTCTATATACTGTACTTCAGACACCAGTGTAGAGGTGCAGTGGGTCAGTAACTTAATGAAACTGCAGATCATCTCTGCTCCAGAGATTCAAGTCCTAGCACTGTATGTCAGGTGAGTCACTTGGCTCAGCATCTGTCTACCTAACAGTTTGAAAACATGTTCTATGCAAGTAGATAAATAGGTACCACTTCGGTGAGGAGATGAGTTGGTACTCCATACAGGCAGTCAGATTCCTGCCAGCTCTGAACCTTCCTGGTTGTAGCACCCATTTACGAGGAAGCTCCAGGGAAGGGAGAGATCTTAGTATAATGCTGCAGAGAGTGTGTCCTACAACAAAGCTGGTAATTGGCAGCCAAACTACTACTCTGCAATAGTATTGTGGACTCCTGGCTAATGTAACACCATATGCCAACAACAACAACAACAATACACCAATGGAAATGTAGAGTTTTTGAACTTAGTAGAGAATCACTATATATTTGTTGCATCTAGTATATTCCTATGTGCAACCATTGTATTTTTCATGTTGTACATGGTTTAATTTAGAGATTATAAGAATCTGCCTGCAAGCATTATTATGTGATTTGTACCCAGGTAATAGTGCCTGCCTGCCTGCCTATCTCCCATCTTTACTATTTTTATTAGTAACTCATGACAACAAACATACCTAATAATCCTTCCTCTTATTTTCTCCACAACAGCAACCCTATGTGGTGAATTCATTCAGATGCACGTATACCTGAGCTGAATAACCAACTTATGCAGAACAGAAAATAACGAACTTATGTCACAGTAACACAGATTCTACTTTAACTTTAGGAAAAACTTGCTAAGAAGAGTTCAGCAATGTAAGCAATTACTGAGGGAGGCTATGATCTCCCTTTACTGGATTTGTTCAAGAAGTGGGTGGACAGGTTTCTGTCAGGAAATTCTTTAGCACCGATTCCTTCCCTTAGTCCAGAGCTGGACTCAATGTCCTTATGGCCTTTTCTGTTACTGTGATTCCTATAGCTGGAATGAACTGATTAACTCTTTGACTATTGTACACAATTCCTTTTAGCTCTGAGGAGCTGCTTAGGAGAAGGATGGACAGAGGTTCTGAAGAGACAAACATGATGTTAAAGGATAACTGAAGAGCTACAAGAATGGAGGAATCAACTATAGCTAAAATCCATACCAGTCACATTTATTTATACAATCCCAGTTTTGAAAACAGTGTGGCCTTAGTAGACTAAACCTTAGAAGTTGTCTTCCAATCTTGGGCTGCTTGAGACAGACAGGCTTGAGGAGACATCATAAGCACACAAACCAAATTTATCATGCAATTCAAATGAATACCTCAATAGTTCCTCCACATCCTCAGCAGGACTAACATTTAACAGAGGTTCTCTGTCTTCACTGGCTGTCAGCAACAGCAGTGGATCTCCAAGAGTTACCACTCCACCAAGATCTGGTCCTTCAAATAATTTCACATCTAACATTTAAACAAAAGACAGGCAGAATCAGGTCAAAATACAATGATAAACAGCAACTATAATGTAAGCAATAACATTTAGACTTACAGTAGTGGCCAAAATTGTGGAAACCTTTTGGGAAAAGTGTATTTTTGAGGTTTGATGGCTAATAACACCACTTTTGGGGGGGGGAGTTTCAAGATAATCATATTCCACTGCTGGAATGGCCTGGGAATAGCCCAGACCTTAACCCAATGGAAAATCTATGGAGCTGACTAAAGAAACTTGTTAGTCAGAAGTGACACAGCAATAAAACCCAGTTAATAGAAGCAATCATTCAATCTTGGTTTCACATTATAACAGCTGCAGAACTAAAAGACTTGGTTCACTCCATGGGAAGATATTTTAAGGCCGTAATTCTTCAGCAAGTATTAACTGATGTGATAATTTTTGTATATCTCATTTTTTCTATGATAATTTTTGTATATCTCATTTTTTTCTACGTGTTTCACTTTTCTTCTTTATACTGTAACTGCTATTCTAATAGCAAATCCTTCATAAAAGTTATTGCATTACATTCTTGATTAAATTATCTTTCTATTGATATATAATTTTATGGTACTACACCAAAAAAGTGATGTTATTAGCTAGTTTTAGAAAATACGTTTTCCCCAAAAGTTTCCACAATTTTGGCCACTACTATATATACCGCTTTGCAGTGCTTTACAGCCCTCTCTAAGCGGTTTACAGAGTCAGCCTATTGCCCCCAACAATCTGGGTCCTCATTTTACCGACCTCAGAAGGATGGACGACTGAGTGAACTTTCAGCCAGTGAGAATCGAACTGCTGGCAGTCAGCAAAATTAGCCTGCAATACTCTATTTTAACCACTGAACCACCATGGCTCTAAATGAGTTGGGTGGGCAAAGAACCTATTGGAATTGTATGGGTGCAAGAAGAAGTAACATAGAACTAGTTTCATATGATCCAGTTTCATATAGGCCCCACCCACATAGAAGAATAAAGAGATTTGCAAAGTGGGGAATATCAAATTCGATTGATCTAATGTCACATTGCTATGAACCCTGAATTATGCTAAGTTGTATCACTGGCTTCCACTGCCAAACTATTTTGAGAGGAAATCAACCCTGAGAGAATAAGATTTTATGATACCGATTTGCTTCTGCATAGGACACGGAAAGAATGACCCTTATTCCTTTTTAAACATAGAATTATTTCATGCATTAGGATACTAAATGAAGCATAGCTTATAACTAGGCTTGGAGGAAGTTTTGAAATATTGCTGCACTACAATTCTGTAACCAAGAGAATTGGTTAAGGTTAAGAGAATTAGTCTAACCAAGCATAACCAATGGCCCATTCCAGTTTTACACAGTAAGCTGAAAAGTTAAGCAGATACTGTATATCTTAAAGACGGGACGCAAGTATTCTTTTCTTTCTTTAAGTTATCTCAGTATTTTTAAACATTTTGCATGAAGGACTTCTGTAATAGTAATAATTAACATGTTGAACAAGGACTGAGTTCAAACACTCCCTTGACCCTGGAGGTTCACTATGAAATATTTGGTTAATGATGTGAGGATCAGATGGAGCAGGGGGGGGGGGAGGATGATCCAATACATTGATTTGATTTGTCAGAGAAAATTCATGGTAGAAATGCAATAAATAAACCTAGCTAAAGAAACTAATTAAGGAATTGCCACTGTGAAATAAGTAACTATATCCAGAATCTAAGACCGAGTTTTACAACCAAAGATTCCATGTTTTGTGACACTTTTTTTTTTTTAATCCTATAGAGTATATAACAAGAAACTTGACTATTCATTAATACCTTCTTTGACTGCCAATATCTTCTTGTTGCCGGGGGATGAAAAATCTTCAGATGTGCCAAATAGTTCTTCTCCCACTTCTCCATGAAAAATTGTTAACTTGGTTTTACCTTCTTGAGCAGGAGAGGATGTGGGCTTCTTGAGTTTTTTAGATCTAAAAAAAATTAAATAATAAACCAGAAATTAGTAAGAACCTTCTAGCAGGAAGGATTTCAATTTGGGATGTTGGTATGAAATCCTTTTCAACCATGTCATGGCTTTGATTTTATTAGCCATAAAAAAGAAACATGCTGCCATTGCTTCCTGATTGAACTGCTCCATGGTTCTGAAAGTTTATTGAAAAATAAAGAAAAATAAAGAGTCCTCACTCTGCTATTCTGATCCAATGTTAATTTGGTCCTTGATCTGCATGGTCTATAACCATTTTGGTTGAGTGGTTATAGGGCACAGGCTAGAGCTAGAAGTCTGTGAGTTTTGGTCTCACTTTAGGCATGAAACCAGCTGTGTAACCTTGGGCCAGTCACACTATTTTGGCCCTGAAAAGCAGGCAATGACAAACCATTTTTGAAAGCTTGCCAAGAAAACTACAGGTACTTGTTCAGATAATTGCCAGGAGTCAACACTGACTCAAAGGCATGTGCGCATACATACATATATACACATTGAATGGTCTACACCAGGGCGGTCAAACTCGTGGCCTGCAGGGCAGATGCATCAAGTGCTGGTCACGCCCACGCCCGGTTTAACGAAGGGGGAAAATGTCATGATACGTCACGTGATGACAACAACAGTTTGACACCCCAGGTCTACGCTGTAACCAGGGAGCCGTTGAATAGAATAGAATAGAATAGAATTCTTTATTGGCCAAGTGTGATTGGACACACAAGGAATTTGTCTTGGTGCATATGCTCTCAGTGTACATAAAAGAAAAGATACGTTCATCAAGGTACATTTACAACACAAGTCTTTCTACGCCATCTGCTTTAAATATGACATACGAAAGATATTAATGGGAAGAATATTTATAGTTGATCATGAAATACTGTGAAAAATAAATAAATACGGTAGCAACAGCCAAATTTGTCTTTTTAAAAACAAAACCAGAAAACTGTATTCTACTTGGAAGAAAAAGAAAACAATACAGATCCTGAAAATATGTTGACCTGTGCCCCCAGCAATTCATAAAGAATGGATGACAATTCCGAGAAACATATCTCCATATCTTCTGAAATTAAATGGAAGCACACAGTTGCGGAACACAGGGAAGGCATAGCTTAAATTAATTCAGCAAAGCATTTATTAGCCCATTAAAACTGAATATTGTAGATGAGGAAGCTGGGGACAGACTTTGTGAGGCCTTTTTTCTTTTCTTTCCCAGGACCACAAGATACAGTGAATTATTTATTTATTTATTTATTTATTTAGTCACAACATCATACAAAAAGATTATATAGTATATAAACCTATATATGAGTAAATATTAGGAGGTATAAGCATATATATATATATATATAGGAAGAAGAAAAGAAAAACAATAGGACAGGAACGGTAGGCACGTTTGTGCGCTTATGCACGCCCCTTATGGTCCTCATAGGAATGGGGTGAGGTCAATAGTAGAGAGTTTTTGGTTAAAGCTTTTAGGATTATAGGAAGAGACCACAGAGTCAGGTAAAGTATTCCAAGCACTGATGATTCTGTTACAGAAGTCATATTTTTTGCAATCTAGATTAAAGCGGTTGACATTAAGTTTAAATCTATTGGTTGCTCTTGTATTATTGCAATTAAAGCTGAAGTAGTCTTTAACAGGAAGGACATTACAATAGATGATTCTATGAGTTAAACTTAGGTCTTGTAGAAGGCGACGGAGTTCCAAGTTTTCTAAGCCTAGGAGTTCAAGTCTGGTGGGATAAGGTATTTTGTTGTTTTCAGAGGAATGTAAAGTATTTCTTGACACGTTCAATTGTATTGATGTCAGAGATGTGGTGAGGGTTCCAAACAGGCGACCTGTATTCTAGAATTGGTCTAGCAAATGTTTTATATGCTCTGGTTAGTAGTGTAGTGTTTTTGGAAAAGAAGCTACGTAAGATTAGGTTTACAACTCTTAGAGCTTTTTTTGCTATGTAGTTGCATTGGTCTTTGGCACTTAGATCATTTGACATGAAAACTCCAAGGTCTTTAATGGGATGGGGGTCATCTGTAAGGTAATGATGCTACATCACTGTAAATCAGGGGTCTCCATTTCTTGGCAACTTTAAGACTTGTAGACTTCAACTCACAGTTGTGAAGTCTACAAGTCTTACAGTTGCCAAGATTGCCTGCCATAAATAGTATATGTCATAATACCACCACAAAATGAGTGGCATATAAATTTGATAAATAAATAACTGAACCTAACTGAACTAAACTATACAGACATAGACTTAAGAATGAATGAATGTTAAACCTGAAAATTTATTAAGAGTACCACTACTAAATTAAACTTGGTTATGAACTAATTTTAACCATTACTGTTACTTAGGGAGTGTGTTGTTACCAGACATCTTACAGCTTTCTTTTCTATAGGCATCAGTGGTGAACAACTTGGTGACTGATAATAATAATAATAATAATAATAATAATAATAATAATAATAATAATAATAATAATAATAATAATAATAATAATAATAATAATATTTTAATTTGTATACCGCCCTTCTCCCAAAGGACTCAGGGCGGTGCACAGCCAGAATAAAATACAAAGAGAACAGTACATGTAATATTAAGAACAACCCCTTAAAAAACTTATTCAATTGGCCAAAAATTTAAAATACAATAACACCCTATAAAAAATTTACAAAAATTTAAAACCCATAAAAACAAATTAAAATTTTTAAAATCAAGCCAGATAATAACTAGCAATTTATTTAATATTTATTTATTTAATATTTCCTAAGGTTACTTCAAAACAAGGAGGCACCGGGCTTCTTAAATCTGTATGTAGCAAGTTGCTGCTGTCACAAGCCATTCTGGTAAGAGTATCCATCAGTGGCGTAAGATGCACAAAGGCAAGAGCAAATCATATTAAGAATATGTCCAACCCCAAAGTCAACAGCGGTTAAAAGACTGCATTCTTCCAAATAAGGCTGGTTATGCTGCCAAGTTCCAGTAATGGGGATTAAATTAAGGGAAAGAACACAGAACAAGATGATTGATCAGAAATGCCCATTTATCCAGCATGACATCGACAAAAGGAGCTGAGAAAGCATACCATGTTCCGTGGGAAGAGACAGATGCCTACCCAGCTGTCAGGACTCACTCACATAGCATAGTTTGTAACTTCTCCAAGTGCCCCTTCTTTCTTTCTTTTTTAAAGTTGAAATATGGAAGGCTATTTCTAGGGGTTTGTTGCTGCTGGACTAAACAAGTCATGAGCTTCCAATTATCACTGCCATTCCAGTCATTGCTGATTCATTGCTGGTACTCTGAGTAAATAAAACTGCAATGTTCAAATTCTGCAGGAAAATGATACTTTAGTACTAAAGAATGTTTAGAACAAATATATATATAGACATAATTATTTCCATTTGCTGAATAAGTTTTATTGCTTCGGAGATATTAAAAATGTTATTTTTAATACATATTCCTTTAATTTGTGTCCCTTTCTACAGCGTATGTCTTCTTATCAGAAGAATGAACAATAGTTTTCCAAGATACTTCCCCATTAATTTTATTCAGTTTCTCTATATACATGATAAAGCCAATATAGGTTAGAATCAGTTCACAGTACAATGCATATGCAATGTCTTTTGCTAAGGTCATCTCTGTTGAGTTATAACTTTCTTGCAGAAGAAAAAGGAACAGATAAAACTTACTTCATAAACTACCATTATAGCATGAATTTGCTTTAAGGATGATAGGAAATACGATTTGCTTAATTACAATGATTAGAAATGATAGTTTCAATGTTAATCAAGCTCTTAAAACCCAGTATAAGATAAGTCTTGTCCTAAGCAGGGACTGCACCTCAGTTCTCTTTTCACTTATCTCCTCTGAATGTTGCTGTATTTTGTTTTGTAAAGAAAAATTAAATCAAGCTAGCTTGGATGTCCTTTGCCACCTAAGGGAGACCTGAAGAAAAGCTGGGTTTTTGCACATTTCCCTTGCAGTGTATCTAATGATACAACTTTCAATAGAAAACATTAGGTTGCCTGAGTCTTTAAAGGAGAACTGGAACAGTAAGTTATGATTCAAGAAGACCCAAAAGAAGTAGGGAGCTGTGCACAACTACAGGTAATGGAGAGATAACAATAGAATCTTCAATGCCAGCTGTACTATTTACACAGAGGTAGGAGATCCTATTGAGTCTACGCCTAATAAGGAGAGAACTAATTATTGCAACCTTTGTGATATGTTTATTTGAACCAGGTTGTTTTCAAGCATTACTTAAACTTGGTAGGAAATAATAAGGAAGAAGATGCTACCATAAGGCAGCTTGTAAATGTTATTTTTAATACATATTCCTTTAATTTGTGTCCCGTTCTACAGCGTATGTCTTCTTATCAGAAGAATGAACAATAGTTTTCCAAGATACTTCCCCATTAATTTTATTCAGTTTCTTTATATACATGATAAAGCCAATATAGGTTAGAATCAGTTCACAGTACAATGCATATGCAATGTCTTTTGCTAAGGTCATCTCTGTTGAGTTATAACTTTCTTGCAGAAGAAAAAGGAACAGATAAAACTTACTTCATAAACTACCATTATAGCATGAATTTGCTTTAAGGATGATAGGAAATACGATTTGCTTAATTACAATGATTAGAAATGATAGTTTCAATGTTAATCAAGCTCTTAAAACCCAGTATAAGATAAGTCTTGTCCTAAGCAGGGACTGCACCTCAGTTCTCTTTTCACTTATCTCCTCTGAATGTTGCTGTATTTTGTTTTGTAAAGAAAAATTAAATCAAGCTAGCTTGGATGTCCTTTGCCACCTAAGGGAGACCTGAAGAAAAGCTGGGTTTTTGCACATTTCCCTTGCAGTGTATCTAATGATACAACTTTCAATAGAAAACATTAGGTTGCCTGAGTCTTTAAAGGAGAACTGGAACAGTAAGTTATGATTCAAGAAGACC
Source organism: Ahaetulla prasina (assembly GCF_028640845.1). Classification (NCBI taxonomy): domain Eukaryota; kingdom Metazoa; phylum Chordata; class Lepidosauria; order Squamata; family Colubridae; genus Ahaetulla; species Ahaetulla prasina. Next base: position 160,826,516 of record NC_080539.1, read on the forward strand.
CAAAAGAAGTAGGGAGCTGTGCACAACTACAGGTAATGGAGAGATAACAATAGAATCTTCAATGCCAGCTGTACTATTTACACAGAGGTAGGAGATCCTATTGAGTCTACGCCTAATAAGGAGAGAACTAATTATTGCAACCTTTGTGATATGTTTATTTGAACCAGGTTGTTTTCAAGCATTACTTAAACTTGGTAGGGAAATAATAAGGGAAGAAGATGCTACCATAAGGCAGCTTGTAAATGCCCCATTCAGCAATATTTCATAGAACTTCATAGTAGGAACACAAGTGAGGGTGGAACACAAAGCCACTTGCTTCCTTGTTCATGATTTTCAAGTACAGGCGGTCCTCGACTTACAACAGTTTGTTTAGTGACCATTCAAAGTTACAATGGCTCTGAAAAAAAGCGACTTTATGACCATTGTAGCACCCCCATGGTCATGTGATGAAAATTCAGAAATTTAAAATTTAAAAATCAAGCCAGTCCGCTTGGATAAACAAATACATTTTCAATTCACGTGAAAGGTCTATGAAAGCAATATTTCATAGAACTTCATAGTAGGAACACAAGTGAGGTGGACCACAAAGCCACTTGCTTCCTTGTTCATGATTTTCAAGTACAGGCGGTCCCCGACTTACAACAGTTTGTTTAGTGACCATTCAAAGTTACAATGGCTCTGAAAAAAAGCGACTTTATGACCATTGTAGCACCCCCATGGTCATGTGATGAAAATTCAGAAGCCTGGCTACTGACTCATCTTTATGATGGTTGCAGTGTCCCTGGGTCATGTGATGAAAATTCAGAAATTTAAAATTTAAAAATCAAGCCAGTCCGCTTGGATAAACAAATACATTTTCAATTCACGTGAAAGGTCTATGAAAGCAATATTTCAATATTTCATAGAACTTCATAGTAGGAACACAAGTGAGGGTGGAACACAAAGCCACTTGCTTCCTTGTTCATGATTTTCAAGTACAGGCGGTCCTCGACTTACAACAGTTTGTTTAGTGACCATTCAAAGTTACAATGGCTCTGAAAAAGTGACTTTATGACCATTGTAGCACCCCATGGTCATGTGATCCCCTTCTGCAACCTTCTGACAAAATCAATGGGGAAGCGAGATTCACTTAGCAACCGTGATACTAACTTAGCAACTGTCGTGATTCACTTAAAAACTGTGGCACCAGAGCTCATTAAATGAGGCAAAACTCTCTTAACAACTGTCTCATTTAGCAACAGAAATTCGGGGCTCCATTCTGGTCATACATTAAGGACTACTTGTAGTAATGCCTGAAAAAAAAGCTACAGCACCATTCAAGGAAAGGGATGGGAATAACAATGCTAACCCCGAATTCACAGTAAAGGGAGCTCAGCACATCGGGAGACAGCACCAAATCCTTGAAAGCAGGATTTTTTTTGAATTTATATCCGCCCTTCTCCGAAGGACTCAGGGCAGTGTACAGCCAAATGTAAAACAATACAGTGTACAAATTAAAACAACAATTAAAATACATATTTTATAAATGGCCGAAAATTAAAACTGTCGAATTAGACCCATAATAAAATACCCCAGTTAAAATTATTAAAATCCAGAAATTTAAAAATTTAAAAATCAAGCCAGTCCCGCTTGGATAAACAAATACATTTTCAATTCACGTGAAAGGTCTATGAAAGCAATATTTCATAGAACTTCATAGTAGGAACACAAGTGAGGGTGGAACACAAAGCCACTTGCTTCCTTGTTCATGATTTTCAAGTACAGGCGGTCCTCGACTTACAACAGTTTGTTTAGTGACCATTCAAAGTTACAATGGCTCTGAAAAAAAGCGACTTTATGACCATTGTAGCACCCCCATGGTCATGTGATGAAAATTCAGAAGCCTGGCTACTGACTCATCTTTATGATGGTTGCAGTGTCCCTGGGTCATGTGATCCCCTTCTGCAACCTTCTGACAAAATCAATGGGGAAGCGAGATTCACTTAGCAACCGTGATACTAACTTAGCAACTGTCGTGATTCACTTAAAAACTGTGGCACCAGAGCTCATTAAATGAGGCAAAACTCTCTTAACAACTGTCTCATTTAGCAACAGAAATTCGGGGCTCCATTCCGGTCATACATTAAGGACTACTTGTAGTAATGCCTGAAAAAAAGCGACTTTATGACCATTGTAGCACCCCATGGTCATGTGATCCCTTCTGCAACCTTCTGACAAAATCAATGAGGCGAGATTCACTTAGCAACGTGATACTAACTTAGCAACTGCCGTGATTCACTTAAAAACTGTGGCACAAAAGCTCATTAAATGAGGCAAAACTCTCTTAACAACTGTCTCATTTAGCAACAGAAATTCGGGGCTCCATTCCGGTCATACATTAAGGACTACTTGTAGTAATGCCTGAAAAAAAAGCTACAGCACCATTCAAGGAAAGGGATGGGAATAACAATGCTAACCCCGAATTCACAGTAAAGGGAGCTCAGCACATCGGGAGACAGCACCAAATCCTTGAAACGGGAATTTTTTTATATTTTTTTTTTTTTTTTTTTTTTTTTTTTTTTTTTTTTTTTTTTTTTTTTTTTTTTTTTTTTTTTTTTTTTTTTTTTTTTTGATTTTTTTACCGCCCTTCTCCCGAAGGACTCAGGGCAGTGTACAGCCAAATGTAAAACAATACAGTGTACAAATTAAAACAACAATTAAAATACATATTTTATAAATGGCCGAAAATTAAAACTGTCGAATTAGACCCATAATAAAATACCCCAGTTAAAATTATTAAAATTCAGAAATTTAAAAATTTAAAAATCAAGCCAGTCCCGCTTGGATAAACAAATACATTTTCAATTCACGGCGAAAGGTCTATGAAAGCAATATTTCAATATTTCATAGAACTTCATAGTAGGAACACAAGTGAGGGTGGAACACAAAGCCACTTGCTTCCTTGTTCATGATTTTCAAGTACAGGCGGTCCTTGACTTACAACAGTTTGTTTAGTGACCATTCAAAGTTACAATGGCTCTGAAAAAAAGTGACTTTATGACCATTGTAGCACCCCCATGGTCATGTGATGAAAATTCAGACGCCTGGCTACTGACTCATCTTTATGATGGTTGCAGTGTCCCTGGGTCATGTGATCCCCTTCTGCAACCTTCTGACAAAATCAATGGGGAAGCGAGATTCACTTAGCAACCGTGATACTAACTTAGCAACTGCCGTGATTCACTTAAAAACTGTGGCACAAAAGCTCATTAAATGAGGCAAAACTCTCTTAACAACTGTCTCATTTAGCAACAGAAATTCGGGGCTCCATTCCGGTCATACATTAAGGACTACTTGTAGTAATGCCTGAAAAAAAAGCTACAGCACCATTCAAGGAAAGGGATGGGAATAACAATGTTAACCCCGAATTCACAGTAAAGGGAGCTCAGCACATTGGGAGACAGCACCAAATCCTTGAAACGGGATTTTTTTTTTTTTGAATTTATATCCCGCCCTTCTCCGAAGACTCAGGGCGGCTTACACTATGTCAAGCAATAGTCTTTATCCATTTGTATACTATATACAAAGTCAACTTATTGCCCCCCAACAATCTGGGTCCTCATTTTACCTACCTTATAAAGGATGGAAGGCTGAGTCAACCTTGGGCCTGGTGGGACTTGAACCTGCAATATTGCAAGCAGTTGCTGTTAATAATAGGCTGCATTAACCTGTTGTGCCACCAGAGGCCCTATTTATATTGTTCCAAGAAATTTATTAGGAAAATGTCATTATGCAGCAATTCATAATACATATACAAGGTCGGTTGCTATTTTGCAGCAATTCATAATACATATATAAGGTCGGTTGCTATCTTGATTATGTTTTTATACGTAACTTGAACAAACCTTGGTGTCTTATGAATATTCAGTTGATAGATAGATCCAACAAATACGATTCACATGACTCACATTTAAGAAGCTAAATGACAGAGCTGTTAAGAAATGATATCTGGGATTCAAAGGGCTATCAAACTCAGGACAAGGGGCTGGCCTGATTGAAGATGCTATGACAGGTGGAAGTTTGGCCCTCCACCACCGCCACCACCGCCCTCTGAAACATAGATTCCTGGGGCAAATATCAGCCAGCTGCTTTTTAGGCTCTCCTCATTCCACATGAGTAAACATCTATGAAAATTCTCAGTCATCCGGGTCATGGTTGTCCCAAAGGTGCTTTTTCAAGAGGCAGCTGGACTTTCTGAAGAAGCTTCTTGGATGAGAAGAGAAGTGTCTTTAAAGAAAAACTAGAAAGTCCAGTTGCCTCTTGAAAAAGCACCTTTGGGACTTACCATGAGTAGCAGAAAGGGGGCAAAGCAGCTGGTCCAAGTAAACAGAGCTAACTTGGCCCTGTTAGTGGATTTTCAGAGCTAGTTGCACTGTCCTTTGAAATCTGGCCAGGGTCTGTGCAACATCTACAGATCTGAAAAGGACAGGACAAGCACAGATGTTGCTCTTCAGTCATTTCTGTGCTTCTGTACTTATCTGTACTCTACTGTTGGTTACTATTTTGGCCAGGCAGTCAAAAAAAGTTAAGGATGGAAAACATAATATCCTATTAAAATACAGATAAACATAACTCTGTCAAGGAACCAGACTTACTTATTTTAAGATTTTACCATGTAAATTAAGTCTGAGTTGGCACATCGAAACCATGAGAACTACATCGTACTTAAGTTTGCAATTCTACACTGGTTTTTTTAAAAGAAGATAAAGGAAAACAGGCAACACAACGCTTGAATTTACAAGCCAAAATTTACTGAAAGGTAAGTCATAGCATATGAGGAGGATCCAGATTGTTGGGGGCAATATGCTGACTCTGTAAACCACTTAGAAGGGCCTGTAAAGCATTGTGAAGTGATACATAAGTAAGTGCTATTGCTATATTCAGTGCAATCCCCTTTCCAGGAAACAAGCACTGAAAAACTAAGAAAACAACTTATGCTATAGTTGTTCCATTGTGAGAACGGTGGGGAAACAATGTGGGTTTAGTTAGGTTTATTTTATAGTTGACTTTTGGTTGGTTGTTATTATCTGACGTGGGGTAGCTGAGAAGCTTGGAGGTTGACCAAAGGTAACAGCAATGACAGACAGAAGTGAATATGGTGGGAGATGAGACATGAACTGTTCCAAGGAAAAAGAGATTGCAAATTTCTGCTTCAGGGCCCCAATTTCAACTCAGCGGCCAGATATCCAAATCACCGGCTACATTGGGATCAAGCTCATGCTCTTGAATGCCAGCTCTGTCTGCAATAAATTTAACCACCCAATGATTTGTCCGTTTAAGCATTTATTTGCACGGCTAATTGGCTGCTGCGGTTACATGATGGATATTTCTTGTGTGGCAGAAAAAAACAAGGAAAACCCAGCTGAAACAAAGAGCTAACACAGGCATTCCAATAACTCCTTGCTTTTAGTAGCCAGTGACAACCAGCAAAGGATACTAAGATATACCAGAAGAGTGCTGGCCACGTCAATGCCAATGTGTTTGAATGACTTTATTCGTTAAGAAGGAGCGCATACATTCACAAATCATCTACATAACACACCACAAATAAGGCTTTTAAAAGCCCAAGCTGACTGAAGAAAGGGAAAGGGGAGGGATGAACAAAAACCAAGTGAAATCCACTCCCATTAACACTTTCTACTGTCAACAAAAGAGCTCTGTGAATCGAATGATTCAACATTTCCTGTTCCACACAGGCAGAAGCCTGGGAGCACTTGATGAGGTAATGCACATTTGGAATTCTTGGGGCGGAAGAGCTGAGTCATGCTATTATTACCATCAATCCCCTCAGACAAAAGAGGCTTCAAGGTCTCCCCTCACCAGCGCCACAGCCGGACAAGAAAGAAGGCACGGGTCAAGCAAATATGCTGTGGCACATATCCGTCTGAACTTTGAAAAAGGTACCCACTTATTGTTCCCAAATTGCAAAGGAGCTGGGGACAATGTCCTTGACCTGCTTTAGAGCAGGGCTCTCCAACCTTGGCAACTTTAAGACTTGTGGACTTCAACTCCCAGTGTTCCTTAGCAAAGCTGGCTGAGGAACTCTGGGAGTTGAAGTCCACAAGTCTTAAAGTTGCCAAGGTTGGAGACCCCTGCTTTAGAGCACAATAAGGTCTCAAAATTCCATTTTTTTTTCTTTTCCCAAGTCTCCTAGCGTTTGGTCCTTTCGATGAAAAAACTCCCCTCACCGAAGATCAGCCTTTCCCAACATACTTGGTTTTTCTATGTCTAAGAATGAGAAATCAAAAGGGTTGCATTTGGTTTAAAAAAAACCCAAAACATTAACCACTTCTATTGTCTCATCAATCCACTCAAAGAAACATTTTCCCAAGGTCTTTTGCTCAGGCTTCACTGAACTTTCATGGTATCGCACCGTCCCATTTCATATACGAAATGGTATAGGGTCTCCTGCTTGAGCAGGGGGTTGAACTAGAAGACCTTCAAGGTCCCTTCCATCTCTATTCTGACTGAGTGAGTGAGTGAAAGGAAGCTGCAAAAGACTGGCTGATAGTTGCTAAATACACAACAGAAAAAAGAAGAGAGGTGGCATGCCTACAAAAGCAGCTGTAGAATTGAAGCTACAAATGCAAATGTGAATTTGTGGGTGTCTAATCAATCCTGCCCCGCAAATGGGCTGCCAATGGTTGTGGCGTAACAGAATAGCCACCTCCTCATGTACCTGAAAGAAGAACTTCTCTAGGTAGAAAAAGGATGTTAGGAACAAGATTCATAAGACTGAAGGGACCTTAGAGGTCTTCTAGTCAAACCCCCTGCCCAAGGCAAGAGTCCTAATGCGATTGACTTGCCTTCTCCCAAACACACTCATCTTTACTGTGAATGTCTAGATCTATTTTCAGTGCAGGGAAAAGTGTGTGTGGTGTGTGAGAGGGAGGGAGGGAGAGGGAGAGGGAGAGAGAGACAGAGAGAGAGAGAGAGAGAGAGGGAGGGAGAAAGAAAGAGAGAGAGATCTACCGCTGGAAGTTTGATATGATGCAGCAGATGAACGTTTTTGTAAACTCAGTTGTTCTTTTTGTAGACCATAACGTAATTATTTTGACAGGCAAACTCCCTGACCTAAGCAGATTTTATAGCTTTGAACAAATAACTGATATCTCTCAATTTCACTTTTTCCTACTTGGTACAATTGAAGTAGCAAGCTAGCGACACAATTCATGGAAGGGCAAACACAATAGAAACAGGGGGGAAAAAAAAGTAAATGTAGGACATTAAAGCATTTTGCAAAGATGGGGTTTTTTTGTTTTTTTGTTTTTGTGGGATCTTTTAAGTATCTGTGACATTGAGAAATATTTTCCCCCACTAAGCATTTTAAATTATTGCCCTAAAAATGCTTACTGTGAGTTTTGATAGGCCTTGGATTTATTTTGAGGCTGAAATATTTGGGGGGAAATGTAATGCTATAACTGATGGACCTTTAGCTCACTGTATAATTATGTTCAGATATACTAGCTATAACAGCTATAAAAATATGCTTTCCTGCTGATTTAGGTTGAAAGTTCAAAGAAAGCAAAGCTATACATGTCCTTTTTCTTTTCTGAACGCTTAAAAAGGATGTTCACAAGCCCAAATGTAGGGCTGCCACCTTTCCTGGATTGACCTAGAGACTTTAGTTTGAATCCCTTATTTCTGGAATATGTGTAATGGTGGGAAGGAAATTCCTTTCCTGCACCCAGCAATGCTTGCTAGGTCATTTATCAATATGGATTTACTGCTCGTTCAAAAATTCTCGTCCTCCTTTATTGTAATTAAAAATACTCTGCCTGAAAGATGATCATTCATTTCCAGACAGTTGTTAATAAGTGATTCCTCTTTCAAAGCTATGTCTCTTGCAGATACAAGGGCAGGGCACAGACCCTCTTGCTGCCCACAGCAGAACAGCTTTGGAGAATAGCACTTAAAGGCAGTGGTAGGATTCAAATAATTTAACAACCGGTTCTCTGCCCTAATGATTTCTTCCAACAACCAGTTCACCAAACTGCTCAGAAAGTTAACAACCAGTTCTCCCGAAGTGGTGCAAATTAGCTGAATCCCACCACTGCTTAAAGGTTAAGGCAGAATGGCCAAGCCTGAATCAGCCTTAAGTGGCCAATAGGAATTGAAGGGGTACCACTCATGATGGAGTAGTACAATAAATGCACCTAGATAAGAAAGGAAACCTCAGTACAGCTACAGATGACTTAAAGCTACTTTAAGTGTGAACTCATCCATTGCCATGGGGTGAAGTATCACCAGTTTGCTGCTGCTACCTAATTACATATCTCCATCTGGGTGAATCAAGTGATGTCATGAATGTAAGTCCTAGAGTCTGAAGGCTGAGGTTCTGGATGGGGAACACCAGGCTTCAGCTGAACTCTGTCGAGACTAAGTGCCTCTATGGGGGCTTTATGGCTCCAGGACTTGGCCATCTTTGGTGGCAATCGTGGTTAGGAGGAGCCTTACGCAACTTCTCACTTCACCTAAAGGTTTTGTATATTTTGTTTTCTATACTATTTATTTCTTAGTGTGGATTGCTGTGTGCTACCCAGAATCACTTTTGATGAGATGGGCAACTATATAAATTTGATAAATAAATATACATATTGAGCGGTGGTGGGATTCAAATAATTTAACAACCGGTTCTCTGCCCTAATGACCGGCTGGGTGGACGTGGCCATGGTGGGACTGGCAGGCAGCACTCTGCCTCCTGCACCCACTGAGAGCAAAAACAGATCATGGGGGCGACATGCCTCCCCCACGACCCATTTTGAGCCTAGTAGGCCTCCCTGCAGCCTCCTAGGAGTGAAAACGGGCCATGGGGAGGGGCATATCACCCCTAACACCCCATTTTGGGCCTAGGAGGCCTCCCTGAAGCTTCCTGGTAGCTAAAATGGGGAGCATGGGGACTCCTGGGAGGGGAGGGGTCCACCAGCAATTTAACTAATTAAATTAATTAATTAATTAATTAATTAATTAAGGGGCATGCATAAGAGCACAAAAGTGCCTACCGTTCCTGTCCTATTGTTCCCTTTCATTATATCAGATTAATATAGTTATTGCATACTTTTACTTATATATATATGTTTTTCTTTTATGATGTGTTGTTGTTTTATGTCGATGTTTACGTATACTGTTGTGACAAATAAAATTTTTAAAAAATTACCGGTTCGGCCAAATCTCACCACTGATACCGAGGCTTACAAATTTGGTTTTATTCATGTATTTCTTCTCCTATTCCCCCACCCTGCATACATGCTGCTCTTAAATTCTAAAGGGGTAAATCCATCAATATAATGTATTAGTAACTGGTGTTGAAAGAGTGTTTCCACTGTAGGAACAGTCTTCCCTTGAGACCAAATCAAGAAATAATGAGGGTTAATTGGGACTAAAGTACTATTTGGCACTGCAGGAACAAACTTCCTACAAGAGCACTCTAATATTTTTTTTTTAATCAGAACTACCATCTATACTCAGGGGAACTTGTAAAATCACCATAACTCTGTGATAATTGCGTTTACCTGGTACCTGTGGTGCGGGTTTTTTTCCAACACAGAGGGGGAAATTATTGAGCTATTGTGAATTGGCATGTAGGTGGTTTTTGCTGATCCATTATCAAGATACATTCTGCCTATCCAGATTACAGAAACTATCATTTAAAATAAATGGCAAAATGCACGGAAGGGGTGGGGGAGCCTGAAGAGGTATTTCTGTATTTGCTGGGCTCTCACTGGGTTGTGTAAATTAGACCAAGAGCTCATCAACATTCTGGTGGATTTAAACACCTATATCTTTCAACACTGTCATTATCTGGTGATAATATCTAAGCAAAATTGAGTGATTCTTGGATGGGAATCTATGCTAAAATCTCAGGGCTGTAAACTAGATTGGAAAACAGCAAAATCTCCCCCCCCCCAAAAAAAAAGATAATAACCACCCACATTTCTATTGTCCAAAGAATCAGTGTAAGCCCATATACCCAACAAGAGTTGAGTATGAAACAAACCTGCATTTACCTGGTAACACCTTTATGTCCTGCCAGGGACTATAGAGAAATCACAGCCCATAGTATTTGCCCAGCCAATTCAATCTTTTCTGGGCTGATGCATTTCCTTCCAGAATCAAGGAAGTGTCTCTGTAGCAAAGCCTGCCTTCTGGAATGAGATTTCCACTGAGATCCAGAAGGCTGCCAGCCTGGTGGTGCTTCAAAATGACTTGAAGGCTTGGCTCCTCTCCCAGGCCTTTAGAGAGAGTGAATGAAACCTTCTTGCATTCGTTTTGTTTCTATTCCTTTTCTTTCCTTTCTTCTCTTTTCCCTTCCTTCTATCTTCCTCCCTCCCTCCCTCCCCTCCTTCCTGTCCAGTTTTTATCATCTTTGTTATCATTTATTCTTTATTTTTGGTTTTTTTATATTCTTTTTCTTTTAAGCCACCAGAGTTGTTGGAGTTGGATAGCATGCAAATTTAACAACAACAACAAAAAATTCATAAAAGACATATATGTTTCCTTTCCAGGAAAACTTTATAAATCCTAATATCTCCTATTTTTAGAGGTATCTCTTTACAGACAGTTTCTATACTTTTGGAGATAGAATACTGTATAGAGAAGCTGTCTATGAGCTTACTTTGTGCATCCTGATCAAACTAAGTGTTCCATTATAATTTTTATTAGGATTTTTACTGTATCAGTGCCAGGAAAAAACACATGCTTAGAAAGAAAGAGAGAAGCCAAGGTCAAGTGAAAATCATAGCACTGAATTGACAAAAGCTACTAGCCAACTGTGGTGGTTTTGACAAATGGCTGGAATTGGATGTATGGCCAGGGATGATGTCACTTGGTCCTAGTTAATGGTCACCTCCCTGTCAGGAATTGGCTTGTAATTTGGATGTCAAAAATAAAATCACAAAAACTGTGCAGCAATCTACCTGAACAACCGAAGGACCTCTGAGCTGTTGGCCAAAGGAGATGCAAATTTCTTGGAACAATATAAATAGGGCCTCTGGTGGCGCAACAGGCTAATGCAGCCTATTATTAACAGCAACTGCTTGCAATATTGCAGGTTCTAGTCCCTCCAGGCCCAAGGTTGACTCAGCCTTCCATCCTTTATAAGGTAGGTAAAATGAGGACCCAGATTGTTGGGGGGCAATAAGTTGACTTTGTATATAGTATACAAATGGATGAAGACTATTGCTTGACATAGTGTAAGCCACCCTGAGTCTTCGGAGAAGGGCGGGATATAAATGCAAAAAAAAAAAAGCTTCAATTTATACAGGTAGTCCTCGGCTTACAGCAGTTAATTTAGTGATTGTTCAAAGTAGCTACGGCACTGAAAAAAATGACTAATGACCATTTTCACACTTATGGCCGTTGCAGCGTCCCCATAGTCACATGATTTACATTTTGGATGCTTGATAACTGGTTCATTTTTATGATTGTTGCAGTGTCCCAGGGTCATGTGATCACCTTTTGTGACCATCTGACAAGCAAAGTCAACCGGGAAGCCAGATTCACATTACAACAATGTTATTAAATTAACAACTGCGCTACTTCACTTAACAAATGTGGCAAGAGAAATTGTAAAATGGGGCAAAGCTCACTTAACAAATGTCTCACTTAACAACAGAAGTTCTGGGTTCAACTGTGGTCATAAGTGGAGGACTGCCTGTACATCAACACAAACTTTTATTTTTGTTGTTTAGGGTACCATCCAGGCAATTAGTTACTGAATGAATGTTATTACCAAAAAACCCTACTCTCCCATGTTCTTCTACCATTTCAAATAATTTAGAAACTACTTCAAAAGCCAAAATTGCTTAGGACAGCATGATGACAAATCCCCAAAGCAAGGCACTCATTCAAAACAACATCGATCAATATTAATGCGATTAATTGCTTACCTTAAAATGAATTGTGACTTTCAAACTGTGAAGTGGCATTCTAAGGGCTTCCCAAACTCCTTCACCAAAGCCTCTCTGTCTCACTCAAGCCTGTCCATCGGCAACCATAGGATTTTCAACAGAATCATGAAAGCAGCACCACAGCAAGGGTGAAATGCTACCGGTTCGGACCGGCTCAGCTGAACAGGTAATGATGGCGGTGGGTGGTTCGGAGAACCGGTGGCGACGGCAGCGCGAGGCTCCACCTACCCGCCCGGTTAAAACCAGGAAGTAACCTGTTTTTTACCCTCTGTGCATGCGCAGAAGGGTTTGTGCATGCACAGAGGTTCCGCAAACACATGACGCACTTCCGAACCAGTACGGAAGGTAAGTAGATTTTACCCCAACAAATGCACCACAGCATTTGTTGAAAGCTTCAGCCCTTTCATACATATCTGTGAGGGTACACATCTGTGCCAAAAGGATGGATCTTGCAGGGCAATGCTATAATGCTATTTTTGTCAGTTCGACAACACACCCTTGCCTCATACCCTCAGATATAACAAGCCCTTAGACATGATGGAAGATATTGTCTCCATTGGGAATATCTGCTTCGAGGCACCTGATGTGCTTTCAAAGGGCAGTTCTTGAAGGCTTCCCTTGTTCCTCCCTACATCAATAGAGAAGATCACGGGTGCATGTTCTGTATCTTCTCAGTGGTGCAATATCTGCAAGTACACAGCTGAGTTCTAAAGAATACCAAGGACCCCCAGGGAATATTCTGTATCATTTTGTTGCTACCTTGTAAACATCTAAAATTTTACAGCCCAAATATGTACAGAAAAAGAAATTGTGGAAAAAATACCAAAAGAAAGAAAAAGGAGGAAAACATTTTATAATACGAGAAGAGCTTAGTTTTTTAAACAACGTTAAACCCTGACCATTTGAAATATTATTATTAGTCTTCCCATTATGTTGATGAACAGCCATCTCATAAATAGAGAGTAAATCCATCCATCCATCCATCCATCCATCCAAGATCGTAAATCCAGGACGGAATTGTCTTTTCAGCATAAAGGTATACTTTTTTAAACATACCCCATCTCAGAAAATGCATATTTCCTCATTCAGTGATAAATTTCAAAAATTTAGATGTGCATACTTCCTTTCAGGATACGTGAAATTATACAAATTACATAAACAGAATAAGCAGCAGCCAAAGAAATTAAAAACATAGGAAAGAACACGAAAGCCAACTGAATCTAGTTTGCAGCCACATCGTTCAATATATCTTTTCATATCTTTCAGTTCTTGCGATCCATCTTGCTTCCATCCCATCCATGCACCCATTTTATAATTGGGTTTTTTTCTTTAATTTTTTTGAATCTCTCTTTTAGGAGATTTCATCAACTTCTCCAGCCACAGCCTCCTCAAATTTCTCTTTCCCTCGCTTTATTCTTCCTCATATAATTGCTTTGGGCTTCACTCATCATTCCTTTTCCTTATATGACCAAACTATCTCAAGGTATTTACTACATTTTGTACTGGTTCAACATTCATTCATCACCCCTCCATTCTTGCCTCTTGTTTTATCATACACACTTAAGTACCCAATTCCCACTGCAGTCAATTTAATGTTTCTCCTTCAAGACTCAAATCTCAGCTCCAGATAACAAATCACTTAGGAATGAAATACTAAAAAAATAATCAAACAGGAAACAAGTCTGATGTGAATTTGAATACACACATACACACCATGCTGTGAAGGATTAAATGCTGTAGGACCATCAAACTAAACTTCAGAATATCAGCTTATTAACACTTTCCATGTACAGGAATTAAATTTAGTTGGAGAGCGTTAATGTAAAAAAGGATCTAAGCTTGATTAAACTTTCTAGTCATAGATATCTAATCCACAGATAAATTAAAAACATTTTTAATACACTTATGGAGAACATCAGGGAATGTTTAGCAGAGCCATAGTAACAAATCCTATATAATTAATAAAATGTTTAATCACAAGTATTAAAAATATCCTTCCAACTCAGCCATTTCTCATTCTGCCACAAATTTTAGAGACACCTAATCTAAGTTATTCTATCTCACACAGATTTTGAATTTCCATTAATATATACTTGATATATATTTGTTCTCCTGATCTAGAGTGAAGATCTTTCTCAAGCAGGAAACATAAACTTCTAATAAAACAAATTAACTTTAATGTTTCCATTCTACAAAATTTTACATTCTACAAAATGACTAAAGATGACACAAACAGAAAAACTGCATATTAACAACCCAATATGTGAAGAAAAAGAATATTCATTTAACTGAAACACTCTCAAAACCAAAGAAGTTGAAAACTAATTTTTTTAAAAGATCAATAAAGAAATGAGATCTTAAAAGAAAAATAGAAAGCAAAAGTTAAAAATTGGGAGGGGACAGAAACTATTACTACTGGCGACTTCTTAGCTGACGTATATTGAAAATACAATAGATTATGATGCCCCACATCAAGTCCCATGTCTCTCTAAAAAATGTGGACTGTAAAATTAAATTAAATTAAATTAAAATTACATTCTGAAAAAGACTGCTACTTCTTTGCTGCAGGTGATCCCAGAATAATATTTTTTCTATACCTTTTAGATCAGAAAGTTTATTTGGACTAATTTTTTAAATTCTAATACTGGACTCTGGAAGAATTCTTCTTCCAGAGATTGTGGGTGCTCCATCATTGGAGGTTTTTAAGAAAAGATTGGACAGCAATTTGTTTGGCATTAGGGTCTTCTGCTTGGACAGGGACTTGGCCTAGAAGACCTCCAAGATACCTTCCAACTCTGTATTCTGCATCTAGAGTATGCAGGGAGGAAGGGAGGAGAAGGTAAATGCAAAATCAAATCCAATGATGAGTAATTGGTTCCCTTCCAAAAGTTTTGGATTTTGATTCAAACTAGATTTGACCAACAAGGCCAGTGCAAGTGATCCTGAATTATAATGCAAAAAAAATAAAAAATCTGAGAGGTGTCAGCTTTCATGTTTGCTCTTCCAGCCTAACCAAGGACCTTAAGCAGGTTTAATTCTGACTACATATCTCTAGGAGGCCTTGGCAAGAGCAACTCATGCCCTTGTCCTCTCCCAATTGGATTACTGCAATGTACACCACACAGGGCTTCTTTTGAAAAATACTTTGAAAACTACACTTGATCCAAAGTGCATTAGCTTGCTCACTGATGGATGAGATCTACTGTTCACATATTAATACCAATACTTTACCAGAATGCTTCCAGGTACAATTTAAAGTGACAGTGTATGAATGGCTTTAAATCTAAACAAAAGAATAACTCTGTAAACTGCTTAGGGAGGGCTGTAGAGCACTATGAAGCAGTATATGTCTATTGCTGTTTAACTTTTAAAACCCAGACTGGCTTGGCCTTTGGGTACCGACATAGCCACTGACTTCAGTGGTTCCTATTGATCCAGTAACATATGGATGCTTAAGATTCCTCCCCCATTTGAGATGTGACATCCAGAAGAAATGTTTGTTATTTTTAATCACTGAATCAGCTCCCACCTAGTTTTATCACTACTGAGCTTTTAAGAAGCCTTAAATACTAAATGGTTCAAAAGGGCATTTATTTAATACCAGTCATCAATATGTCTTTTATTGTTGTTGTGACAGAAATGGGTGGTGAGAGTTTGACAGTTTTTTTAAAAAAAAATACTGTTCTTGTATTTCTATATTACTATTAACTTTATTTTGATTTATTGTACACTCTCATGAGACTGGAAGGGTGCTTGTGAGTGTTAACAAATACATAAAAGTGATACTGTCATAAAATATGGAAAACTATCTTGTTTCATATATCAAACATCTGACTTCTTGTCCCAGGAGTTTCAAGGATTCCCTTTCCTCTTGATAATTTGTACGGCTGTTAAAACAATACTATTCCGCCATGCTTTTGCAAAAGATCAAAGGTTTCTACTGGCCATCTAGATCAGGAGTCTCCAACCTTGGCAACTTTAAGACTTTTGGACTTCAACTCCCAGAATTCAGAGTTGAAGTCCACAAGTCTTAAAGTTGCCAAGGTTGGAGACGCCTGATCTAGAGGATTTCTCTTACTTGTATGCCTAGTTTCTTTTATTCCCTTGTCCACAACCTTGATTGTGTTAGCTTACCAAAAAAAAGGTGAAATAATCACATTTTCTCCAACTCTTTTACTGGTCACCATCTCTTAACTATGAGCACAAGGTTGATGAATCATCCAAGGCTGTTTGAACTTTTACCAGTCAGTATGCAAAATACATGCTCCCCCTCCATTTCAGTTGTTTTGCATTTCTTTTAATAACTCTCAGAACAACTATTGGGAATTCTAAAATGCTTTTTATGAAATTAATTCTGAATTCATTGTAGGAAGTTAGCACTCACCCCTCTCCTAAAAGAATGAAATATTTTGGGAAATATTAAAAAAAGGCAGAATATATTTCCCTGGATGAGAAATGGAGAAACATGTTTTAAAGACAAAGCAGCTCCCACCTTCCTGCCTCCCACCCCACACCTTTGTCAATGGGCCAGAGGCAGAAACCCACCCACCCCCCATATTTGTCAATGGACCATCATCTGCAACACAAAGGACCCATCTAGCAATAGAAACTCCCCACATGGCACCTGGGGAGATTACATCAGCCAGCAAGGTTAGCTAGGACCTCTGACAGCAACCAATCAGGATACTCTTCCTGTGCCCCAGGAAGTTCAAAGCCAGAGAGGGTATAAAACCCAGGGACTCAACATCTCTGCCTTTTTTCTGCTCAGGAACTCAAACCATGTGATCCTGTCCACCATTAAACCATCTTTCAAAGCAATCTCCATGTTTCCAGAATCAGTTTTCAGCAAATGAACCAGCTAACATGTGGAAAACTCTTAAAAATATCACCGGCTATGGCAAACCTCCTTCCCAGGCTGAAGGTAATCAACAACTGGCAGATGACCTGAATGAGTTTTACTGCAGGTTTGAAAGGAAACTACAGCCACCTATCTCCACAACCCCCATCTCAGACACACCAACAACAGCCAAGCCTCCTACAACTGACCCCATTTCATTGGGTTCACAACCCCTAGTGATCACAGAAAAGGAAGTGCAGGACCTATTTCACAGACAAAAGCCAGGAAAAGCTCCAGGCCCAGACAAGATAACTCCTTCTTGCTTAAAAGTCTGTGCTGACCAATTGGCCCCCATCTTCACCCATATTTTCAATAAATCACTAGAGATGTGCTATGTTCCTTCTTGCTTCAAACGCTCTACCATCATCCCAGTGCCGAAGAAGCCCACCATCAAGGAACTGAATGACTACAGACCAGTTGCTTTAACATCTGTAGTCATGAAAACCTTTGAAAGGCTAGTGCTTTCCTACTTGAAAACCATCACGGATCCGCTGTTAGACCCCTTGCAATTTGCATACCGAGCAAATAGATCAACAGATGATGCTGTTAATATGGCTCTGCACTACATCCTACAACATCTTGAGTCTCCAAAGACCTATGCAAGGGTCCTCTTTGTAGACTTTAGTTCAGCATTCAATACCATCATTCCAGACACTCTTCTAACTAAGCTAAACCAGCTACAGGTACCGGAAAAGACTTGTAAGTGGATCACAAGCTTCCTAATAAATAGGAAGCAGCAGGTGAAGCTAAGCAAGATCACATCAAATACCTGTACAATTAGCACAGAGGCCCCCCAAGGCTATGTGCTCTCTCCACTTCTCTCTGTATACCAATGACTGCATCTCCAACGATCCATCTGTTAAGCTACTGAAGTTCGCAGATGACACAACAGTGATTGGTCTCATTCGAGACAATGACAAATCCACATATAGACGAGAGGTCGAACGACTAGCCTTGTGGTGCAACCAAAACAATCTGGAACTGAACACACTCAAAACCGTAGAAATGGTGGTAGACTTTAGGAGAAACCCTTCCATACTTCCACCTCTCACAATACTAGATAACACAGTATCAACAGTAGAAACCTTTAAATTTCTAGGTTCTATCATATCACAAGATCTAAAATGGACAACTAACATTAAAAACATCATCAAAAAAGGACAACAAAGAATGTTCTTTCTGCGCCAACTCAGTAAGCTCAAACTGCCCAAGGAGCTACTGATTCAGTTCTACAGAGGAATTATTGAGTCTGTCATTTGCACCTCTATAACTGTCTGGTTCGGTTCTGCAACCCAACAAGAAAAACACAGACTTCAGAGGATAATTAGAACTGCAGAAAAAATAATTTATTTATTTATTTATTTATTTATTTATTTATTTTATTTATTTATCATATTTGTATACCGCCCTATCTCCCTAATTGCTACCAACCTGCCTTCCATTGAGGACCTGTATACTGCACGAATCAAAAAGAGGGCCGTGAAAATATTTACAGATCCCTCACATCCAGGACATAAACTGTCCTCAAAACAACGCTATAGAGCACTGCACACCAGAACAACTAGACACAAGAACAGTTTTTTCCCGAAGGCCATCACTCTGCTAAACAAATAATTCCCTCAACACTGTCAAACTATTTACTAAATCTGCACTACTATTAATCTTCTCATGGTTCCCATCACCAATCTCTTTCCACTTATGACTGTATGACTGTAACTTTGTTGCTGGCAATCCTTATGATTTATATTGATATATTGACCATCATTTGTGTTGTAAATGTTGTACCTTGATGAAGGTATCTTTTCTTTTATGTACACTGAGAGCATATGCACCAAGGCAAATTCCTTGAGTGTCCAATCACACTTGGCCAATAAAAAATTCAATTCAATTCTATTCTATTTTCCCCAATTTGGAACGGAACCCAAATGTACATTTCTTCCAACATCATCTTGGCTGCAAACATTCAGAATTTTGATGACAGCAAAGAGCAGGAGGGAAAAAACATAACATGTTGGGGCTGCCTGATGGTCATCTGTAGTTTTACACAACCACAAATACGATAGCTCTAGGACAGGAAAAACAAAATTGAAAAAGTCATACTTGAGGACACCAAGTGGATCCACGTCACCGTCTTCCTCTTCTGTTTCCTTTTTGGCCTCCTGGCTTTTAAACGAACTGAACTGAGAAATGACATCAGGTATTTTTTCCTCTTTGAAAAAATCAAAGCCTTCGGTCTCGTCATCCTCTTCTTCCTTCTTGGGAAGGTTTTTACTCTTGACATCAATGATACTAGTAGATCTGGTTCCTGAAAAAAGAGGCAGAGAAAAATTAATGCAGCGGTACACAATACACACAGCTATTATTCCCCTACATGAGTATCACCAACAGCTACCCAGTATTCTTATACTGGAAGAAAATGGGCCTTTTGTATGTGAAAAACAGTACATTTCCACACCATGTAAATAATTTGTGGCAACAAATATATGTTACTTAGGGCACTTTCGAACCACAGTTTTCTATTTCCATATCCCCCAGAAAACAATCTGAAACTAACATTCTCACATCCAGATAACATGTTACTATGCATTTGTAGTATTATATTGGTAGGGAAGCAAACCAAAAGTATCCTCCGTTAAATATTTGTGACAATGGGAATTTAACTTAATTTTTAAGTGGAAACGTTTTGCTGATTTTGCAAAGTTCCAAGAGTTGGTCCATGGCCTATTTATTAAACTCCACTCTGTGTAAAGAACGTGTTTTTAATTTACCCAAAAATTCCAGTAACTCAGGGCTTGATGCGAGAGCCACATCTTTAGAAATCAACCCCATAATCTCATTGAAGGCAGCTCTTCGTTCTCGAATATCAGATTCTCCAACAAAAAGCACTTTTCTTGGCAAAGGTGGTAGAGAGGTTTGTGGGTAACGTGTGACAAGTTTTTGATAAAACTCATCAATATCACTGTACTTCTTAGAAACCTGTAACGTAGGGAGAAAAATATTCATTCTTTAAGCGACAGACATAAACCTGCAACAGACCAGTAACAATTCTGAAAGAAAATACAAGATTTCCCACACACCATATATGGGCAATTACCATGGGCCAGGAATAAGTACGGTCAATATTTTCAATTGTTGTTGCTTTTAGGGACCTTGAGTAAACTACATAAATGCGTTAAGCCTCTCAGAAGTTTAATAGATCTTTTTTAAAGTTTATATCTTAACTGTGCACACAACTAAAGGTGCCAATTTATTGCCGGTCGTGAGTGGTGCTGTGGGCGAGAAAAATAGATCTGTACCATTCCCTGTAGATTTCCATTCTTGCAGTACGTGAACTTGGTGATTTCAGCATACTGGACTACTAATATTCTCAAAATGATTGTATCACCTAGAGGAAAGGCTTGGGAGAAATGGGTCTTTAGTAGACATCTAAAAGATGTAATAGGAGATGCTTCCAAATATTGGTGATGACGAAATTATTCTAAATATTGGCGAATCATTCCAAAGAGTAGATACCAGTATAGAGAAGATTCACTTGCAAGTTACAGTAAGATGATATTCTAAACCAGGGGCGTCAAACTCGATTTCATTGAGGGCCACATCAGGGTTGTGTTTAACCTTGGGTGGCGGGAGGTATTGCCAAGGGTGTGGTCAGGGCGGGCATGGGCAGCTCGATATCACTCGTGTTAGGGATGCCTGTGGTGGTCCACATTTTCGGCTGCAGTGACCTCCTGAAGCCCTTTTCAGGCCCTCCCGAGCTCCATTTTCACTGGCAGAGGCATCACGGGCTGGTCCTTCACTGTTTCCAGGGCAGCCCCACGGCCTGATCTAAGCACTCCGTGGGCTGTATCCGGCCCACAGGCCTTGAATTTGATACCCCTGCTCTAAAAGAACATAATCATATTTATGCCCCATTGAGTACTGGCAAGAATCAGGGCAGTGATCAGGGCCCCAGGCAATTAGTTCTTTTGGATCCAGAGACAAAAAACAGTCTACTTAATAAAGGGGGTTGTAGCTTTATTACTAGCTCTAGCTAACAGATCTAAAAGCAAGCATAAAAAACAAGCACGTTAGCTAAAATGACTTCTAAATTTCTATATCTTTCTTAATATGAAGGAGAAATCAAAATATGTCACTAAACTACCTGAAATAACAAAAAAAAAATTGTTTCCCAAATGCTAAGACCTATAGCAGATGTGATAGAATTAATGTGGTGTTGGCAGATAGAGTAATATTTTTGTTCTCCCACCTTTTTTTTTTAATTGGAGAATTTGCTTCTTTATTCCAAGGATATCAAGGGCCTCTGGTGGCTCAGCAGACTAAGTCTGTCTGTTATTAACACAGCTGCTTGCAATTACTGCAAGTTCAAGTCCCACCAGGCCCAAGGTTGACTCAGCCTTCCATCCTTTATAAGGTAGGTAAAATGAGGACCCAGTTTGTTGGGGGCAATAAAAGTTGACTTTGTATATAATATACAAATGGATGAAGACTATTGCTTAACACTGTGTAAGCCGCCCTGAGTCTTCGGAGAAGGGCGGGATATAAATTCAAACAAATAAACAAACAAACAGATCTATTTGACTGGTATTTAAAACATTATAGAATGTTTTAGAGAGCAGTCACCAGCCTTTCCATAGAACCTTGCTGGTAGAATTGTGGGGCCTTTGTGAAGTACAATAAACGGGAGGGAGCTAAGAATCATGTGGGCTACCTACCCTTGCCACAAAAGGTGGGTGATCTCCATTAAGCATCTCTTGGCTCCAGGAAGGAGAGTAAAATACTACTGGTTACAGCCTCTGCTTAGAGCTTAGGTGAGGAATATGCTCAGCAAAGAGTTTTGGAAGACCACATAAATTCCATCCTATTATGGCCATACTAAGGGCCGGGGTAAACGGAACAAAAAGTGAATAATACAAAAGACTATCTTCATAAATAAACATTTTGCTTCTGATAGCGAGTGGTCAGTCAGGTTTTTCAGAATTCATAAAAGCTAAGACAAACTTCCTCCACTCCTATGCACAGTTGTTTTGGCAAGGGAGAAACAGAATGAAATGAAGGAAAGGATGATACATACTAGCGTGTGTTGCAGCTTAAGGGGGTGGGGGCAGAGAGACTATTGCCCAAAAGGCCATTTTTGCCTCCATGCCTAAAACATAGCTTTATAAATAATATACAGGATGGAATGGAAGGGATATGTATCACTTTTGCTGACTACAGCAAGCCTCAGGAGTTTTGCCTTAGAGGACAAGATTACATTACAAAGTTATTTTGACAGATTAAGCCCTGAGTCTGTTCCATCAGGACTATGTTCAAGTGTGATAAATATAAAGTCCAACATTTCGGTTGGATAAATCAAATGCAAAGGTATAGAACTGGAGACGTAAGGTTTGGCAGAAGTGTTGCTGTGACTCCGGCTCCTGAGCCTGTCCTCACGGAGGAAAATTACTCTGAAAGTGATGGGGAGGAGCTGACAAGCCTCCCTCTCCAGGACCCTCCTTTCTGGCAATGCCTCAGGTTCCAGCTGAAGGCCAGGAGGAAGGCATGTCGGAGCACCCACTAATAGGGAGTGATGAAAATCAATCTTGGATTGATCCCAGGCAGTGTCGGAGGGAGACACATGCGCAGCAAAGGAAGAGGTGTGGAAGGGCCAGAGATTGCTGAGTCACTGAGCCATGCCCCACAGGGGATAAAAGTGGGTGGGGTTGCTCTGCAGGCTCTGTGACAGACAAAAACTGCATATCGTGAGTTTCAGATGGGATAGTTTTCGGAATTAAGGCTTGGACTTTGTGAATGACTTCTGACTACTCTTTGAACTTTTGGTTGCTCCAGCAACGGACTACAGATACGCTGACTCCTGTTTCTAGAGGTGATAAGAAAGGCATTCGGAAAGTAGCTGCCAGCACTTTTATCTGCTAAAGGGATTCAGGTTGGCTTGTAAAAATAAATTACTGGTAGACATCGTTTGCTCGTGTGTCTTCCTATGTGAGGTGGTGGAACAGAACAAGTTTATGTAGAAATATCACCAGGTGAACATGAGTAAGCATATAATACAAGAGCTGAAAAGTTGGCCCATAGAAACATGGGCATACTGCATCCATTACAGGAGGTAGTAGCTTTATTGTGTACTCTGCGTTGGAAAAGCGTGTCTTGGAGTCGTGTGCTTAGTTTGGGGAACTGCACTTTAAAAGAAAAATGAAGTGGGTTCAGAGAACAACTAGAACAAATGTTCTGGCAGCCAATCTCTGAAAAGGAAGAATTTATATCAGGGACATTTAGATAGCAAAAGGGAAGATTAGAAGAGCTATGACAGCAGTTAACAAATATCTAAAAGACATCACATGCATAAAGGAGACCACTGTTCTCCGCTGAAAGTGAGCAGGATAAGGACCAGTGGTTTAAAATATTTTTAAGCAGGAAGATTCAGGAGGAATACTGAGGAATTTCCTGATAGGAAGAAGTATTAAGCAGTAGAACTGCCTATCAAAAGCAGTGGGGAGCACCGGGAGATTTCAGTCGGGGGCTGGATGGCGTTTGCTTGAGATGGTTTTATGGATTCCTACACTGAGCAAGGAATTGGACCAGAGGCCCTAAACCAGCCTTTCTCAACTTTTTTTCTCCCCTGGAGGAACTTTTGAAATAATTTTCAAGTCCCAGGGAACTCCTGTATAAAAATTATTATATCTACATTTCACAGAACATTTGCAGGATAATGGAATGGAATGGAATGGAATGGAATGGAATGGAATGGAATGGAATGGAATGGAATGGAATAGAATAGAATAGAATAGAATAGAATTTTTATTGGCCAAGTGTGATTGGACACACAAGGAATTTGTCTTGGTGCATATGTACACTCTTATGTACATAAAAGTGTACATAAAAAGTTTTCAGGGTACATAAAAGAAAAGATACATGCATCAAGAATCATAAGTAAGCAGAGTCACAATGAGTAAAAATCCCCACCATTGCAAACTTTAGCTCTCTGTGGCACAGGAAGTTAAAAGAACAAATGCTTTTTTTAAAAAAAGAATAATCATGATCTCTTGTGAAATCCCAGGGTTTTGCAGAATCACATTGAGAGAGGCTGTTTAAGAAGATCCCCTTAAGATAAGAGATTGTTTAATTCTACTGCCTCTTTCTGGAGTTGTGATCTGTTACAACTTATTAACTCCAGCAATGTTCACAAAGAATGCTCTGAATAAAGAGCAGACACTTTTTATAAGGCTCCATTGTCCACTGATAATTTACAAGCTAACTGAAGAAGAAAAGCCATTTTGTGGCTGAAAGGCAACGAAACAAGACTGAAAGCAAAGATAAAGCAGTGTTTTAAACATTGTATTGAGCCATGTTGTATCTTATAGCTCAGAGCAGCATTCATCTCATCAGAGAAACAGAACTAGATGGCTTAGTGGCTAAGACACTGAGCTTGCTGATCGGAAAGGTCAGCAGTCCGGCGGTTCGAATCCTTAGTACAGGTCTCCTGTGTGAGCAGGGGGGTTGGATTAGATGACCTCCAAGGTCCCTTCCAACTCTGTTACTGTTACAAATATCCAATCTTTGTAGCTTGTTTACAGGATTAAAACTTATTCTATGACATTATAAAACCTCTTTACCTTATGTTATAGAATAAACTTAAGTTACATACAAATGTAGGAAAACCCTTTGGTTTCAAAGCAGAGCAAAATGTTACACAACTGTCAGAGAAGCATCAACGGTTCTGTCTAGCATGAAATCATTCGTTCAGATTTCAGACTGACATCCTGTCAACATGACTACAGTTTCAACAGTGCTTGAGTGCCCTCTACTGGAACTGACCATGTTATCCCAATCAAAAGAATAGAAATCTGATTTTTTATTTTTTTTTTGCTACAGAAAATCCATGTCTTTCAAATTAATATCAAAGCAGCTGAACAGTATAATTGCTTATGGTCTGAATGATGTTTTTCAAGCTGTGCAAATCTGGAAGCCATTACACTACTCTGTAGTGTTGCACTGCACTTTGCATTTTGGGATCTTGCACTACTACTAAAGCAGCACTTGAAATTTCCTTCCTCAGTTCTGGTTATCTACAACAGCATAACCAATATTCCTCCAATTAAAGTAAACCCAAACTCACATTGCTCATTAATTGGCTTACAACAAAATGCGTACTACAGCAACATGCAATACAAACGCATACAATACAAAACCCAACCCTGTAGGCTCCAACATCAAAGACCCAACAATGTTACCTCTTTAAAGAACTTTGAAAACTTTGCTTTTTTTTCCCCAGGCTGTGATTTAGGCAGAGGTGTATATCCATCTGAATAGGAGTGCGTTTAATAAAGTTGTAGTATGATTGTTTCCCACAATTATGGCCCTCTTTTATTTCCTTATTTTTTTTATTAATGTCATCTATTTGGGTTTTGCTTTAATATGTACAGATTAATAATTTAAATTTATAGAACAGCTCCGTTGGGCAATCTTATACATTAAAATTATTAATCTGACCGGCAGTTTACCACATACAGTGGGATTTAGTGCAGACCACAACAAGATTTCACTTTAGAGAATCTCTCTTATTTCCAGGACTGGCTTTTCAAAAGATTATGATGAGCCAGATTTTTCAACCTTGACAGCTTAATACAAAGAAAAGAATACTTTCAGAGGAATTCATCAGCGGTTTTGACAAAAGGAGCTGGGAACCTATGGCAACTGCTGGAAAATTACCAGCAAATATAGAATACAAAGTACTTCACATGGCTTTCTACACTCTGGCTCACTCTGATTGGCTGAGCTCTGTGAATTCTTAGTAATGGCCACCCTGCCTGGGGAATTCTAGGAACTGAAGTCCAAACAGCTGGAGGACTCCCAAGTTAGGAAAAATTAACTTTGGACTTTTAGTTGGCCTTGTTACAGAATCTGTTTTGTAAAGAGTAACACCAAGTCAGCTTTAACTCTTACACTGGGATTTAAAATTTCACATTTAATCTTACAGGACTGAGTATTCCTCCACTAAAACAAGCAAAATCCTTCCACGTAGAATGTAAGCATATCAGAGAGAAATTTTCCCCAACAATCCAGTATTCAAGGTAATAAAGCATCCAGTCATCATATGCTGCCTGATACAGGTAGTCCTTGACTTGTGACCGATCATTTAGCGACGGTTCAAAATTACAATGTCACTAAAAAAAGCGACTCATGACCGTTTTTCACCCTTATGACCATTGCATTATCACCAAGGTCATATGATCAAAATTCAGACACTTGGCAAGTGACTCATATTTATGACCACTGCAGTGCCCCAGGGTCATGTGATCCCCTTTTGTGACCTTCTGACAAGCAAAGTCAATGGGGAAGCCAGATTCTCTTAACAACCATATTACTAACCTAACAACTTCAGTGATTCACTTAACAACTGTGGCAATAAAAGTCATAAAATTGGGCATAACTACACGTCTCAATTAGCAACAAAAATTTTGGGCTCAATTGTGGTTGTAAGTCGAGGACTATCTGTATAGCCCAGATCCAATGTTACCCTTTTGCTAAGACCAGGCATGTGCCTAATACTTTGGTGGCACTGCCATTAGCTATGAAGCTTCAAAAATCATACATAGCTTTATTCATATTCTATTCCACACACAAATAAATAAATGGTTTTACTATGATTTTACAAAATAGTAGTATACTACTATTATTTTGTGTTTTATTGCTTTTTCTCCTTTTAATTTTGTGTTTTTTTATTATTGGTCTATTTTCATAATATAATTCATAGTATATTTTTAAAGCATGTTGCCTGGAATGAAATTAATAAAGTTTGGTTTCTCATTGTTATGATATGAACTCTTACCAGAATTACATACAAAATACATTTACAAATGATTTCATTACCATAAACTGAACATTGTCTTCGGGTTTGTGCTTGGCAGATTTGAACACAGCCAGTTGGGTAACTACTAAGATATTATATTCCACATGCCCAGACATCATCTTTCCTCGTATTTCTTGGTACTCTGGGACTGACAGATCTATTCCTGTATGGCCATTCTGAAGAGGTCTGCAGAGGTAAAAACATGAATTTCAAAGATAGACGAGGTTTTCTTAATTTTGACACTGGTTTTTGACCGATACGTTTTCAGATCTGGGGGAAAAAAAGAGATATTATCACTTGAAAGTAAAAATTACACAATAAGTTGGGATAGTTGCCTAATTTGATTATGGAGATTCTCTGACATCCACGTCATGGCTGTGCCAAAGGTGCTTTTTTTCAAAAGGCAACTGGAAAAACAAAGTCCAGTTGCCTTTTGAAAAAGCACCTTTGCCTAATTTGAAATTTTTAAGAGAGGAAAAAAGAGAAAATGTGAAGCTATTTTACGTAGGACAAGTTTGTCTCTTTGATACAGAAGTAATACTTTCTGCCAATACAAAGCATCTGAGCTATATTTTTTTTAAAAAAATATGATAGGTCTCTAAATAACTTTAGTTTCATAGCCACCAGGCAAGATAGGTGATACTAAGGGATAGTGATGCCTTTGTCATTATTCTTCCTTTCCACAGAATCAGTATGTACGATCATAGTTGCATGGGGAAGCATTCAATATAAATTAAGTAACCAAAACTTTCCAGCAACACCTTTGCACCAGTTCACAATTGTAATGGCATCTGTAATGCTACATTAGCTGCACAGGCGCCCATTTCCTTTCCAGGTGCTGATTATCACTTTAAAGTCCTACATGATACAGGCCCAAGTTACTTGTGGGACCACTTCTCTCTGAGGATATCTGCCCATCCAAAGAGGTTAGATAATCCCCTTCCGTAAATGTTCCCATCTGTTGGGACTTAGGAGGCGTGCCTTCTCAGTGGCTGCCCCAGACCTTTGGGACATCCTCCCACTGGAAATCAGAGAGATCCCTACCCTTTTAGCCTTCTGGAAGACTATGAAGACCTGCCTATTTCCCCAAGCATTGGGCTAGAATGGAGGGTTGAACCCTAAGGATGTTTGGTCTGGTGCCTGGATGGGGGATGGGTATGTTTTATGGATTGTTCTGAGCTGCCTAGAATCATTATGTGAGAGAGGTGGCCATATAAGTCGAAGGCAGGCAGGCAGGCAGGCAGGCAGGAAGGATGGATGGATGGATCCTATGGCCCTTCCAACTCGGGAGTCAAAGTTGAATAAATTTCGTCAACTATACATAAATGTGGTATAAGGATATAAACTTCAGTGGCTGTTTTGAGTGTACAGCCCAATCCCTAGATTTCTTAATATTTATTACTATTATCAAATTGTTAAGACAGAAATGATTTAAAACCATTTCATCCAACTCTATGTATTTGTTATGGTCGTTGAAATAATATATTGCACGATCTTGATACTTTTAACAGAAATAATTATCTTAGAACTTATAAAGGATAACTTAGCAACCATAAATCTGTATTACACAAAGAGAGGCCAAGGCTATCTTTGTATTATTTTTGGGCCGAAAAGCTACATAAACTGACTCTCTTCTGAACATTCATTAAATAAGGAACTGGGAATCAGTAACTAATGTTACTTTCTTAAATCACTTCTCAAGCACAAACTATGTGCTTGCCTTCAAGAATCTGCATCCCTCCGCATACACCTATCTTGTGATGCAGAACATCTGCATGATGTTGTCATTTGGACTACGAAATTCGGTTTTTCACACCTGGATGTTTTAGTACCACCAGGACATGTATTCCACAACTAAGCCCCTTTCATTCCAACCTGGTTAGTACTAGGGTGAAAGTAGGAAAACATCTCAGAAAATGCAGTGGCTAATTTTTGTCCATGCTGTTGCCAAGAAAACTGGCAAAGTTAATATGCCTGTTTACATCATCTTGAAGTTTGACCTGAGGGCATCTTCACCTTAAGCCTAACCACATGTAAACAAGTTATCTGCATTTTCCATTCCCTTTTTTCCCTCTCTCCCCATGAGAGACTGCAAACAGAAGTTCTCTCCAGCAAATACTGATGGCAGTAGTTTAAATAGCTGTGAGGAAGGGATCCTCCTTGTGAATTAGCCAAAGCTTAATCCAAATTTCCTATTAATTTTTGTCAATAAGCAATGCAGATACAGTATGCATAAATATCAGCATTAGTTTAACGGAGGTTTACTTATATCCTATTTTTATAAATAACACATAAATTCTGCAGAGCCTGAATCCCCATCATCCAGTGCAATGGTGAGGGATGCTGGGAACTGTAGTTCAGCAACCACAGAAACTGTTTCCTTAAAATAAATGGTCTCTTGCTAGGACCTCAACAGGCACTTTTTGGGCAGGTTTTTTTGGGGGAAGCCCAATAAACAGAAAGATGTCAAAGAAAAGAAATGCAACACTTTTACAACACAAAGGAGCACGAGCCTCACTTTTAGTTGAGAGGCAAAGAAAGGCAGCATAAAAACGGCAAAATCTACAGCTGCTTACTTATTTCTTTTTCTGGCCTTGCACTTTTTAACAGTAACCTGAGAGACCAAAAGTTGGTGAGCAAACCCCTTTGGAGCCTGGTGATAAGTTTAGGAACATCTGTGTGAATTTTGCCTGAGCAGACAACAATTTAAGACTTTTCAGAAAGAAAGGAAATACGGGGAGTCCTCGACTTACGACCCCAAAACTTACATTGCTAAGTGAAACACGTATTCAGTGAGCCTTGCCCCATTTTGACAGTTTTTCTTACCACGTTCGTTGTTCAGTGAATCCTTGCAATTGTGAAGTGAGTCACACGGCCATAAAGTGAATCACGGCTTCCCCATCGGCTTTCCCTCTCGGGCGGTCGCAAAAGCTGATCACACGACCCCGGGGAGACTGTGCCCCACGGTCGTAAAAATAAACCAGTCGCCAGGCGTCTGAATTTTTGATCGCACGGCCATGGGGACACACCAAAGGGTCATTAAGTGTGAAAAAAGATCACGAGTCACCTTTTTTCAGCGCCCTTGTCACTTTGGTCACTAAATGAACTGACGTACATCAAGGACTACCTGTAGTGCTCAAAGGCTTTGTCTTCCTTGCTTTTTTTTTTTTTTTTGCTTCCAAAAGAAATAGGCCAAAGTAAACTTTGGGATGGGGGAGGAAAACGATGAGGGCATATTATAGGTAGAAAAAACACTTAACCAAGCCAGCGTTACTGGGAGAGGCAAAGAATCTGTGGGAAAAGGCGGGGGGGGGGGGGGGGGAAGGACAGGAGAGAGACGCGGCAACAGCTCCTCCTAGCGGCGAAAAGTAACTCTTAAAAACTAAAAGCAAAGGGAGGCAAACCCCACCGCGGTAGAAAGGAATGCAATGAAGGGCGGGCGTGAGAGATGCCTGCCTTGGGTCAGAAAAGTAGGGCCGGTGGAGGGGAAGGACGGGTTGGCTCTTCTCAACTCCGTCGAGCCTGCCCCTCTTGGCTTCAGTCAGCTCTTGCCAGGGGCGGTACCAGGCCGGGGACATTCATCTGATGGGCAAAAAGGAAGTCCCGAGTTGGTCATGGAGGGCTTTGCAACTTGCTCGTCTCACTCTCTGCACCACCCAGCAGCCCCGGAGAAACCCTGCAGAAAAGCGCTGCGGACGGGGAAGGCGATACACCACCACCACCACCCCCTCCATCCCTCCACACACCCCCCCCCGCCGCCTTCTTTACCTAGTGGTGACGAACACGGTAGGCCCCGGGCTCTGTTGCATGGTGTCCCGCCCTCCGTAAGCTTTCTCGTGCGGCCAGGCAAAGGCGCAACGATTTTGCCTCGCAAGCTGTTTGTTGTGTTGCGTTGCGTGTTGCAAGCCTGGGAAGAGGAGATCCCGGAAGAAATGACACACGATCCCTTCCTCTTTTCTTTTCCCGAACTTATTGGCTTGCACAATAATCCTCCCCTGTTTCGACTCTCTCGTTTGCCCTGCTTTCTGCCTGCTGAGTTTCGGCCAACCCATTAAAAGTTGGCCGGGATTTTATAAAAGGGAAACGCCCGTAGTCGGCAGGATTCGAACCTGCGCGGGGAGACCCCAATGGATTTCTAGTCCATCGCCTTAACCACTCGGCCACGACTACTCCTTCTGGTGGAAGTCTTGTAAGGCGACATTTTTAAATTCCTCCGTGGCATGAGAATGAAATACGTAAAGCAAAAAAGCAAGGAGTGGAATTTGTGCCGCCGCGGCATAAATCAGGATGCCTTGCGAGGCTAACAAAAGGCGGAGAAGTATAGCGAATGCGGTCGGTGTCTAGGTTTGGCTGTACTTCTTCTTCTTATTTCATACCTTTAATTCATTTGGTATTCCAGAGCTTTGCATAGCATTAAAGGTAGAGAGGGCTGCTTTGATTAACAAGTTCAAAATATATGAAAATATAATGCATCCCTCTAAAAGTTACCTGTTTAATCACTAAATGCCTAGTAACTGACTTGTAAAATTAGTGCTATTTCCCGTGATTGAAAAATACTATCGGACCTTTTCTCATATAAACTATATGATCATTGCAGGTATTCTGTATTCGGGAAGAAAATCTGTATGCAGGGCAGTTGACCTTCCTTTGCCTCAAGCAGAAAAGCTCCTTGATCCAGTCCTCTTGATATGACCCCATTTCATCGGACAAGGTTCCACTCAGTCTGACCGCCTTTCTTTTCATGCTAGAGTACCTGAAATCAGGCAGGTGGAAATTGGGCTGGGACGAGGATTCCTGATAGTCCCCTCCTTTGCAAATTAATTTGCCTGGGCTAGTGAAGAGGATAAATAGGTAGGTTGATTGGTTGGTTGGTTGATTTGAGCTTGGACACCCTTTGACTCAGGGGTCTCCAACCTTGGCAACTTTAAGCCTGGAGGACTTCAACTCCCAGCATTCCCCAGCCAGCTTTGCTGGCTGGGGAATGCTGGGAGTTGAAGTCCTCCAGGCTTAAAGTTGCCAGAGTTGGAGACCTCTGCTTTGACTGCAAGCAAATCTTGACAGCTCAGGAAGATTTTTTTAAATAACCTGTAACTATAGTAATAAGCAGGGGACAGTGGTGGGGGGAAGAGAGAAAAGGAGGGAGGGAATATTTAAAGGCATATTTCCAGGGTCCCAAATACATGGAAGTGCCTGATTTGGAGGCATCAGGAACATGGCAGCCCTGACAGATTGAATCAGCCAGGCTGATATCATGGGAAATAGGCAGTCCATCAAGTAACAGGTCCTGTGCCAAATAGGGCTTTATAAGTCATAACAGAACAGCAATATCCTTCCCCCCAGGAGTGGTGAGGGAATGGAGTTTTTGCGACATCCTTTCCCCAGGAGTGGCGTAGGAATGGAGACTTTGCAGTATCCTTCCCCTGCCATGCCCACCGAGCCACGCCCACAGAACCGGTAGTAAAAAAAAATTGGATTTCACCACTGCTTTCTACCATAATGGGATAAGCAGATACCCTTCAGGAGAGGCTATCTTCAAGGGCAGTCCCATGTATAGTGCATTACAGTAATCAAGCCATGAGATGCCTAGGATGTGAGTGATTATCTCAAGGGTCTTCCAATATAGGAAAGGGCAAAACTGGGCAAAGGATTTCCTGGCCATCTGCATATCAAGCAGGAGCTACAAGTGAAGAAGGATCATCAACTACAAGACCGATTACCTCTGCAGCAATGTTTCCTGAAAAAGAAAAGATGAAGACAGGAAAATAACTGTTTAAAAGCAATGGGTCGGAGGACAGCCTCTTAAGGAAGGGCACAATTATTTTCTCAAAAGAGAAAATTCATATCAACATTGTTGGCAAAAACTCAACACTTTTAGGAAAGACATTTTTTTACGGTGTGTAATAATCAGTGATATAGTGAAATTAATAGTTTGACTTTAAATCTGTTAAATATACTGAATTAAGACCTTGATTATTAAACTTCAATAGATGTAAGATTAGGTCTCACTTAAAAAAAAAACCTAATGTGTCATCTTACTGATATCTGATTTCACCTTCATGACATATGAGTGAGGTGTCTTATTTGAGGACAATCATTATTGTTGCTCTTAAGCAAAATCTTTCTCACATGGTGACTCTTAAGATTGACTGGTATGCACAGAACATAAGGCCTTCTGGGTCCTGCAAATTGTGCCAAGCTTCTTTTATGCATGCCTTAATCAACTAATAAAGGCCTTTCTTTGTAAAACTGCCCTCTGTTGATTTTATAATTAGCTTGTGTGTCAAATGGAGGTTGTTATGCCTTCTTGCTTGTACACCACTTTGTGAGAGCATAGCTAAGAAACAGCAGGAAGACATTCTCTTTTTAAAACAATGATCTTATGCATGACAGGTATTCAAATCTGTTTTTTAACATGAATTTCCTTATCCACAGCCTGGAGCCTGGACAACTTTTCATTTTGATGCATATAAGAGGTAACACAGAAGTCCAATTCACTGCTGTTATCTAGTAAGCCTCTGGATTTTTGCAGCTGAGATCTGGTACCCCTAATCTACAATGAATCCAAAAGTGTTGTTTCATTAAAATCCAATTACAGGGGTGGGGTTGTGGGGAGGTAGGATCTCGATAACTACCTATGCCATAAAGTGAGGGCCCAATCATGATGTCTGTATTTAAGCTTCCCAGCATGCCTTGCAAGAATCCTTAGTTCAATCTGATATTAACTCTGCCAACCTGCCCATCCAACCTGGATGTTCTCATTCACTCCATCTAATAAAATATAATTGTGAAAGGCACAAAAGAAGCATTAACAAAAGCTCTTCCCCCTGTTCTGGACTGCACCAATTTTGTCTGAAATGAAATCTCGAAAACTAATAATTGGCCTCTATTTTTTCTCTGGCACCAAGGTAAACTACTCTTTAACATTTTGAATTTTTCCCTGTATTGTTCACCTGGATTTTTGTTGTTTTAAAACAAAACTCTACTTAGTTGTTATATCTTCCACTTCATCACAACACATTTCTTCTTCTCTGTCAGATTGCTAGGTCGTACAGAAAAATTAAAGAGAATCTGTGGCTATAGGATACTTTAATTGGTAGTCCAAAATTAACTCTGTGTACAGAAGGTATGATAAGAAAGGAAGGAAGGAAGGAAAAGATAAAGGAATGGAAAAAGAAAAAGAGAGAAAAGAAAAGAAAGAAGAAAGAAAAAAAACAGCAAAGACCAGTGTTCCTTAAGGCTGCAGTCCTATCTGAGAAATAGATCCCACTTCCATAATATGTATTTCCGGATTTTCACCTTGTTGGATTCCAGAAGTTACACAAATACTGGAAATATTTTCGAAGAAATGATACTTCATTTACATTACAGGTAAATGCTAAGAACTAGGTACATGTGGAATTGCAAAAGTAGAACAAACAGCATTTATGTACCATGTTTTGTCAGAATCTTTAACCATTAGAAAACTAAGGTTGTGCTTGTGAAGTAACATTGTTTATATAATATGTAAGAATGACCAATCGAGTATAAATTGTTCAGAATAATATACTTGATTACAAAAATAATTATAATTCTAATAATGGATGATCTCCAGCCCAATCCAGAGCAGTATAATGGACTAGAAATGACTTAAATTGTGTACTCACATCAACCAAACTAGTGTAGTCTGTTCGTACAATAATTTATTCTTTACAAGGAACAGATCTGGAAGATGCAATAGATAGTATGAGACACCAGATGATGCTGTTTCACAGGATATGAATAAAGCCTGACTTCTGTCTGTGATCTTTTGCATCAGCTTTGCCAACCAAGAGGAGTGCATTTGTATTCTGAAGCTTTCCTGGTTAATTTGTATGAAAAGGTTTAATGGAAGTAGTAATTCTTTTCTGTGGACTTCCTCTCTATTATAAGGAAAGTCTTGCCTTCCTTATCAAGTTAGTGCAAGTTAATGGAATAGTGAACTTACATTGCAGCTGAACTTCCAGGCTATGGTGTCACTTTCTAACAGCATGTTGAATTTAGAATAGGATAGGATAGGATAGGATAGGATAGGATAGGATAGGATAGGATAGGATAGGATTAGAATCGAATCGAATAGAATAGAATAGGATAGAATAGAATAGAATAGGAATAGAATTTTTTATTGGCCAACTGTGATTGAACTCACAAGGAATTTGTCTTGATGCATATGCTCTCAGTGTACATAAAAGATATGTTCATCAAGAATCATAAGGTACAACACTTAATGATAGTCATAGGGTACAAATAAGCAATCAGGAAACAATCAGTATCAATATAAATCGTAAGGATACAAGCAACAAACTTACAGTCATACAATCATAAGTGGAAGGAGATGGGTGTTGGGAGTTTTTAACCTTTGACAAAATCCATGCATAATCATTTTCACTCATAGTTCAGCCCAGAGTGTTTTCATTTAGATTCTTCCTTCAGTTCAAAGAAAAAAAACATGTTTAAAAAATATAATGATTATCAATAGAAGAGAATATTTGTAGGTCAGATTTGAACCATGGAGTTCTTGGAGCTGTCTCTGAGCTTGGCTGTTTTCTTGCAGACATTTTATTAGCCATCTGGGTAGCCATTATCAGTGCAAGAAAACAACCAGGTTCAGAGAGCACTAAGAACCTCACAATGCAAAGATTTGCTGAACAGAGAAGGATCTTTTTGTCCAATATCTGTCTAAATCAACTTCCCCAAGGAAAGCTCCTAGCACTGACAGTTAAAAGATTTTGAATCTTCTCCTTCTTAATGAATTGATGGCGATCTTGTTAGTCATCAGGATAGTAAGTTTCCTATTTGAATCAATTTACTCGATGATTAATTCTGAGAAAAGATGGCAGAATATTATGGATCATCAGAATATTCTAAATTGATTAAATCCAAAGATGTTGCATTAAAAAGAGTGGCTTTTCATTTCCAAAAGTATATGATCAATAATATTTTGCTTCTTCTCCTTCCCAGAAAGCCTGGGATAAGGTTTGATACAATAGGATTCAATTTAAGCATTATTTCTGTCTTTAACTCTAACCTATATGCTTGAATGATTATAGGTAAGGCTTCAACATTATCACCAGTACAATATTTCCCCTTTTATTTCAAATATCCTGCAGATTTTTGGAAGCTCAAAAATGTGCCTCAAAATGTATTGCCTCATTCTTCTCCTCAAAGTCAAAAAAACCAAATAACAGGCTGTTACTGAACTTTTTTTTAGCAAAAAAATGCATAAATATACCCAATGATAGAATAGATAGATTACAGTGATGGATTTGAATCAGATAGACTCCTATTCAAATCCACACTCAACCATAAAAACAGTGTCACTATTATTCCTTTCTCCTTCTAATCTTACCGAAACAAAATGTCTGTTCATGAATTTCTCTGAAAGTCTATTTACTTATTTTATATACAGAGCAATTGTGAGCTGTCCAGAGTTGCGTTTCTTAAGAAGGGTAATTATATACCTCTCTATAATAAGTGAAATAAACACTTCCATTCTTTTTGTTCGGTCAATTCCTTTGAATGAGCAGAGTAAGTTTTCTGTCACTATGTGACAATCATGAGTAGCCCACCAACTTTGCAATGCCGTTCACATGTAATCCCTGTTCCTGGGATAGGATCTTGACTTCTGAGTGTTTTCTACACTCTGTGCTTCATTATAGAAAACCACTTACTGACATCTCTGTTGCTGATCAGCCCCCTGCTGATCTCCAAGTCCCCACCTGATTTCCTGTTTTCCCCTTTGTGTTACACTTTTCGGCTTCAGTCCTTGGCTGCATATTCAATATTGGGCTTTGGCTACTCTCCCTTTTTGTTCTAGTTTAACAGCTGCCACTCATTTTATTTTATTTTATTACAAAATGTAAAATATAGTCCATCTTTTCATGGGAATCCTTTGTGAATGTAGCATTTTCTTATTACTGTTTCATAACTAAATATGGTGTCATCCAGCCATAACTGGAATGAAGACAATTTGTATTATCAAAATATTGGGTGTGCGATACTAGAGAATACTAGAAATCACTTCTGAGGATAATTCATTCATTCGTGCTTGTTATTAAAGGGGGGAGAAAAAAGGGAAAGTTTTCTTGGTCCTAAAATCATAAAGTTTGCATTGGTCATAAGCTTGACCAAGAATGTGGGGGGGGGGGAATTTAGTTGAATTAGACTTTTCTATTTGTCATAGGAGTTTCAACTTACAGCTAGGATGCTAAGATAGAGATATGTAGGGAAAGGTTGATTATTCATTTTTGAAAGTATAGACACCAACAATTACTGCGATCTGTCTCCTAACTGAAGCAAAATACTCAGATTCTTTCCTGGGAAGAGAGCAAAAAGAAAAAAGAGAAAAAAGGAGAGAAACAGAGAAAATTAATATGGGATAGGTGCGCTAAAGGGGAAAAAATCCTACAGTCACATGTATCTCCGTGGCTGAAGGAAATTATCTTCAAAGCGTAAAACTCCAGTTTCCACGTAACTTTCATGATCACTGAATGGTTTATGACAAGCGTTCAGAAAAATTTCCAAGAATGGAAATACATTTATTAGGATCACGCAAAATGTCACAACTAAAAAAAGCAGGATTTCTACATGCCTTCATCAGTGTCGATCTTTGCTTTTCCCTTTCCAGGTAAGCCTACAAATGAAAAATGTGCTCTCCTTCGAATCTGTTATAGCCTAGCTAAAGGTTATTCCTGATTTTGGCCAAAGTAAATCAGGAGGCTCCTAAGGGACAAGTAGGGTAAGGTTGGTTTGCCTTTCTCCTCTTTCTTGCATGGCCTAAACTGCACTTTAGCCTGCCTGCTGAGTTTTCCAGAGTCTGCAAGTGAACAAAAGAGACAAGGAAGAATCCCGAGTGCCAGCAAAAACATAGTTGACAAATGTATTCAAATTGGTCATGCTTTTAGATTTAAATTCGTTTCCTTTTCCATGAGAATATATAAATAAGCGTATGCTAAAACCACATTTTCAAAACAAACAGACATTTTTCTAAGCAGATGCTCACCTATCACCACTCTCATTTTTCTTGAGCCTCTGACAATCATTTTTCTGTATTCTTCCCTCTTGCTCCTACCATCCATTCAGATCACCTAGCATAACCATGTTTCCCTTGAATCATGTTCATTCAGAAGGATGCACAACTTTCCAACACCTAGAACATAGATGTAATAATAGAGATGGAACGGTCCACGCAGGTCTTCTAGTCCAACCCCCTGATAGAGCAGGAGACCCTATATTATTCCACATAAATAAGTAAATTTCCACATAAATAAAGTAAGATTCTACATTTAGGCAAAAAAACCAAAATGCACAGGTACCGAATATGTGGTACCTTGCTCAATAGTAGTACCTGTGAGAGGGATCTTGGAGTCCTAGTGGACAACCATTTAGATATGAGCCAGCAGTGTGCAGCAGCTGCTAAAAAAGCCAACACAGTTCTGGGCTGCATAAACAGAGGGATAAAATCAAGATCACGTGAAGTGTTAATACCACTTTATAATGCCTTGGTAAGGCCACACTTGGAATATTGCATCCAGTTTTGGTCTCCACGATGTAAAAAGATGTTGAGACTCTAGAAAGAGTGCAGAGAAGAGCAACAAAGATGATTAGAGGACTGGAGGCTAAAACATATGAAGAACGGTTGCAGGAACTGGGTATGTCTAGTTTAATAAAAAGAAGGACTAGGGGAGACATGATAGCTATGTTCCAATATCTCAGGGGTTGCCACAAAGAAGAGGGAGTCGGGCTGTTCTCCAAAGCACCTGAGGGTAGAACAAGAAGCAATGGGTGGAAACTGATCAAAGAAAGAAGCAACTTAGAACTAAGGAGAAATTTCCTGACAGTTAGAACAATTAATAAGTGGAACGACTTGCCTGCAGAAGTTGTGAATGCTCCAACACTGGAAATTTTTAAGAAAATGTTGGATAACCATCTGACTGAGATGGTGTAGGGTTTCCTGCCTGGCAGGGGTTGGACTAGAAGGCCTCCAAGGTCCTATATTATTCCACATAAATGGTTGTCCAGTCTCTTTTTGCAAGCATCCAATTGTAGAAAGCACCCACAACTTCTGAAGGCAAGCTATTCCATTAGTTGATTGCTATTGCCACTAGGAAATTTCTCCTTAGTTCTAGGTTGCTTCTTTCTTTGGTTAGTTTCCATCCATTGTTTCTCGTCTTGCCTTTTGGTGCTTTGGAAAATAGTTTGATCCTTCTAAAATTTGACTTTCTAAAATAGTTTGACCTTCTAAAGACAGCATGGTCAATAATCAGTGAATGACTGTATAGCTTTTAACATTTGTAAAGATCAATTGTACCTCATTAGAAATCAATACATTCATATTACTGTCTGATGCAGCTTGGCAATCAGATAAGAAGCAGATTTAGAAATTCTAGTGCTTGTATTGTGTTGAGAGCATGTAAAGGATCAAGGATCCACTGTGCCCTTGGACTGAGTAGATCATTCTACTCCAGGCATTAGAGATCTAGCATGCTCTGGACTGCTGGTGTGGGCCAGCAATTAAAATCTTACTGGTAGTAGGGACATTAAGTGTTTCTACTGTGAGAGTAGGGGTAGGGATGGGTGTGTGAAGATAAACTTAAGTAATCCAAAAACACACTGGTAACAAGCAGTGGCAAGAAGTAATAATACTAGATTGAGACTGACAGCTTTCTGTTCAAATCCATCCTGTTTCAAGATTAATAGGAAGAAAGCTAAGTGACTGCCCATTCTATTACAGTGTATTCCAGAGCAGGGGTCTCCAACCAAAGCTTTGCTGGCTGAGGAATTCTGGGAGTTGAAGTCCACAAGTCTTAAAATTGCCAAGGTTGGAGAGCCCTGTTCCAGAGGATGTATAAATTTGGAAAGAAGGTTCTGGGCACAGGCTTAGCAGTCCATGGAAGCTGCAGCTGTTGGGGGAGTGTGAACAGGAGGACAGTTATAGGGGATTAACACTGTGATTAGTATATCCCTTGGAGCCAAAAGGACGGAGAGTAATATAGTACTTAGCTGCAATGTAATTCTGATTATTGGCAAGTTCAGATGAGTCAAGGAGAAGCTCCATGCTTGGCAAAATACATCCTTTTTGTAATGTGGGCAAATTAATATATGTGGGGCTTTTGAGAAGAAAAAACAGCAGCTTTTCCCCTCCAACTTCTGCTACGGCAGTCTGGTAATTAGGTCTTTGAAAAGGGCTAAATCCAAGTTTATTGGCTTGCCAATAAGATCGTATGTGCACAGAAAAACAAATGCTTGCATTTTAACCAAGACAAACAAAGCAACAATCTCGCCAAGGAAGAGGAGCTAGGAGAGGGAGACATGCTTGGAGAATTTTTTAAGACATTGCAACACTGGAAGATCCTGTAGTTGACTAGACCTGGCAGGATGGACAAAGGATACAGAAGACGGGTTTGACAAAGCTGTGATGTAGAACAGATGGGAGAAACTCTGCGTTTGGAGGTTTTGTGGTAGACACTACGGAACAAAGGCGGCCAAAAGTTCAATTATAATGTGCATCCCTTAGAACCAAAAGGCTGAAGATTGA
Source organism: Ahaetulla prasina (assembly GCF_028640845.1). Taxonomy (NCBI): domain Eukaryota; kingdom Metazoa; phylum Chordata; class Lepidosauria; order Squamata; family Colubridae; genus Ahaetulla; species Ahaetulla prasina. The sequence continues at coordinate 160,866,760 of NC_080539.1, forward strand.
GGGACCTGGCTGTCAGCATAATATTCTAATGGAACCCATGGGATAAGAAATAATTTTTAAAAAGAATGTCATATATGGTGTTGAGACAAAATACTTCCCCAGAACAGTAATTAGCTGGCAGACATTCATGGTTCAAACCTTAGATAGCAATGCTTTCCACGCAGAAATCCCAAAGTCAATTCTTTAGCCTCTCCCCTGAAAAAGATGCTCAGATAAGGCAGAATAAAATTTCTGCCAGAAATTGCTGTTACTGGTGAGTGCAGGCAATCCTAGGAGTAGCATGCCAATGACCTAACATAGAATATAATTTCACATAGTTATATAACACAAATAGAATGCACTCTTTGGGCTTAATTTCAAAGGTGCAGCTGAGGCTGAATACATCAGCCAGGTTTCTCAGTAGTGGCTAGCGGCCAGGCGCATTACACATTTGTAGAAATAACTGCATCACTGCTAATTAACTATTTAATAAAGTTCAACGTTTTGGTTATGACAGAAGACTTCACCAACTTGTAAAGAAGATACCCACCAACTTTCACTGTTATAGATCTGATTGGTAAAGGAGATCTTCAGGAAAGATCCGACTGTATAAAATAAGAAACATTGAAGGCTCTCCCAGGCTTGTCTGTGGCAGGCTTTCTTCTACTAGCTCTTTCCCCTGAAATTTGGGAGGGGAGCAAGTGTTTTCTATAACACCTTTAAAGTGCCTATTGAAAACTGATCTCTTCACCCAAGCCTTCTCAACATGAATCTTTTTTATAGGAGGGAAATCATTCCCAACTTTTTAATATATACAGTACTTTATATGTGCGGTTTTTTTCATATTTTCATTAATCACTTTGAGATACTTCATTATAGTGGGCAGTATATAAACAAAACCATGGTGTTTGATGGTAGGGATGCTCCTGACCAGCATGTATTTTCATTCACAAATATCAGAATCATAGAATAAGATGAAACAACGGCTAATAGGATAAGGTATTTAAGGTCAGAGCATTCTTGAGGGATTACTAAGATTGGGTCTGTTTCCTCCCAGACCCTGTTAAACTCTTCTTACTCTGTCTCTTAATTCAAATCTATCTCCCAGTATTTTGACACCCTTAAATTTGGTTCTATCTCATCAGTGGTGAAATCCAATTTTTTTTTACTACCGGCTCTGTGGGCATGGCTTGGTGGACATGGCAGGGGAAGGATATTGCAAAGTCTCCATTCCCTCCCGACTCCTGGGTGAAGGATATTGCAAAATCCCCATTCCTACCCCATTCCTGGGGCCAGCCAGAGGTGGTATTTGCCGGTTCTCCGAACTGCTCAAAATTTCCGCTACCGGTTCTCCAGAACCTGTCAGAACCTGCTAGATTTCATCCCCACACCCCACCCTTGAAGAACATGTTTTTCTTCCTGTGACAACTCTGTGAGTTTCTGAAGATGTTAAACATATATTACACCCTGCACAAATGTGTTCTAATACAATGGCCAAAGAAAAGAGAACCAACACGCTCACTTCCTCTTATCTTAAAATGGCAGTCAGGGTTTAATATAGCGTTCTTCACTATGATAATTTCAGATGTGAACATTTGTTCTCCGAGTAGCATTGGTGCTGAGGTCCCTTAGGACCTTCACACTATCTCCGCCAGGGCCCTGCCTTTAAAGCACTGCTTTGTGAAGCTTCCCAGAGTTGGCATGTATTTTGTTGTGGAGTAATGCACAAAAGTACTTTCAAACATTACTAAACAAGCCAGCATTACCAAAAATGAGGGATGCAAGGGATTGCAATACAGCTACCGTGTTTTCCCAAAAGTAAGACCCTGTCTTATATTTTTTTGAACCCTGAAATAAGTGCTTGGCTTTATTGCCATGTGCTCAAAAGCCCAATTAGGCTTATTATCAGGGGATGTCTTATTTTGGGGGAAACAGGATACATTAGAAAGGCTTCTGGTTTGCCATCCTTGATATTCCATGGTAAAAACAATGAGTATTTACCCTGGAAAAGATAAATGATTTGAAAGTGGAATAGCCTTTCAACTTCAGACCCACCCTAACTCTATTTTGTACTCAGTTTGTGCCAAAAAGATACTTGATCCACGATGCCTCCCGGAAATGGAATGGGACAAGTCGCTGCAGCCAACTTGCCATGGGACAACTCACTGCGGGACAATTCAACAATTCAATTTAATTATTTAAAATATTTTTTAAAAGATGTTAATTTTTGTAACGCACATTTCATTTTGCCTCTCCTTTGGCATCCTTCCTTTAATGATTCTGGTCCACTATTTCTTCGATATTAGTCTAACTCTTGCCCCATGGTGACTTGGCCAGTTGCCTATGGTGAGTGGTCGCAGACCCTTTGTTTTCTTCTCCAAAGTGCGGCTTATCAGAATAAATACTGTTCATCTGCTTTTTGTAAACCGCCCAGAGTCACCTTATAGGAGGAAATGGGCAGCATAAATCTTTAATAAATAAATAGGTCATTCCTAGCTAAGAGAGAGGAGTTATTTATTTATTAAATGTTATTAAATGTTTATGCTGCCCATCTCCTCCTACAAGGTGACTGTGGGCGGTTTAACAGGCAGGTTAACAGTATTCGATTTCTTCTGATCAGCCACAATTTAGAGAAAGAAAGAAAAAAAACCCCAAAGCCGCTGCTTTCCTGGGATGCCCAGGTTTTATAACATTCAGTCCTCTCCACTGCTGCAGTTCAGCCAAAGTGGGCCTGACAAAATAATAATAATAATAATAATAATAATAATAATAATAATAATAATAATAATAATAATAATAAGAAGAAGAAGAAGAAGAAGAAGAAGAAGAAGAAGAAGAAGAAGAAGAAGAAGAAGAAGAAGAAGAAGAAGAAGAAGAAGAAGAAGAAGAAGAAGGCTACGGCCAGACGGGTGGGTTGTGGCTGAGCAGACCGGGCTTTTCACTTGCCCCCACCTCCCCACCCCCAAGTGCAATTTCACCGTTTCTCCTCGCCGCCGAGCAGCCGGTCAGCCGGTAACCAGGCCAGCTCGAGCCCAGTAAGAAAAACCTTGAGGCCGGGTGAATGAAGCCTGAGGAGAGGCAAGAAAGGCCCTGACGCTCCCGGAGAGGGATTTAGAGAATGGCCGATCTTCCTGCGGATTTTACAGTCAGCTTCCAAACTGGCTGGGACCTGGTTGCGAAAACCTCGGGGTGGGGCCTCTTCCGGGATGCAAGGGCTGATAACCTCCGTGATGCTCTGCCCTGTCAATTAAGCCAGATCCAAAGGATGTGGAGAGAGTGCAGAGAAGAGCAACCAGGATGATTACGGGACTGGAGATTAAAACATATGAAGAACGCTTACAGGAACTGGGCCTGGCTAGTCTAGTGAAGAGAAGGACCAGGGGAGACATGGTACCATATCTCAGGACCTAAAATGGATACCCAGCATCAAAAACGTCATCAAAAAAGCACAACAAAGAATGCTCTTTCTGCGCCAACTGAGAAACCTCAAACTGCCCAAGGAGCTGCTGATACAGTTCTACATTGAGTCTGTCACTTGCACCTCTATAACTGTCTGGTTTGGTTCTGCAACCCAACAAGACAAACACAGATTTCAGAGAATAATTAGAACTGCAGAAAAAACAATTGCTACCAACCTGCCTTCCATTGAGGACCTGTATCCTGCATGAGTCAAAAAGAGGGCTGCGAAAATATTTATAGACCCCTCACATCCTGGACATAAACTGTTTCAACTCCTACCCTCAAAACGACGCTATAGAGCACTGCACACCAGAACAACTAGACACAAGAACAGTTTTTCTGTTTTAGCCATCACTCTGCTAATCAAATAATTTCCTCAACACCGTCAAACTAGTTAATAAGTCTGCATTACTATTAATTTTCTTATCTGTCCTATCACCCATCTCCTCCCACTTATGACTGTATGACTGTAACCTTGTTGCTGGTATCCTTCAGATTTATATTGACTGTTTCCCTATGATTATCATTAAGTGTTGTACCTTATGATTCTTGATGAACGTATCTTTTCTTTTATGTACACCGAGTGTATGCACCAAGACAAATTCCTTGTGTGCCCAATCACACTTGGCCAATAAAGAATTCTATAGCAGTGTTCCAGTATTTGAGGGGCTGCCACAGAGAGGAGGGGGTCAAGCTATTTTCCAAGGCACCTGAAGGCCAAATAAGGAATAATGGATGGAAACTGATCAAGGAGAGATTCAACCTAGGATAAATTATATGACAATGAGAACAATCAATCAATGGAACAGCTGGTCTTCAGAAGTTGTGGGATCTTCATCACTGGAAGCTTTCGAGAAATGGTCAGAAATGGTGTCAGAAATGGTGTAGGCTTGGGGGTGTGTGAACTAGATGACCTACAAGGTCCCTTCCAACTCTGTTATTCTGTTATCATTCTGATGTAATGGGCAGGCAGTCTTAAGCCTCCCTCTGCCAAATCCTCGTCCTAGGAACACCTCTTCTTCAGCACATCCGATTTTTATTGGTGCTCCATTGACCACCAGTTGCAGTTGCTTCGTCATGATTTATGGTCTGAACCACAATGCGATGTATTCACACAGCATGCTTAGCATGAGCCTGGTTTATGATCCACAGTGGGGAAGGACTGGATTGATGCAATACATTTAAAATATAAGCTATTTGGGCTCAATGGCTTTGTTTAATTTGAAGAATTGCCAAACTGGATATTGAATCTTGGGCACTGAAATATCAAGGATTAAAAAAATTTCTCTCTCTCTCCCTCCCTCCCTCCACATAGCTCAGTAATCTGTAATGAGAGTATTTTTTTAATCTAATAACTTGTATTAGAATAGAATAGAATAGAATAGAATTTTTATTGGCCAAGTGTGATTGGACACACAAGGAATTTGTCTTGGTGCATATGCTCTCAGTGTACATAAAAGAAAAGTTACGTTCATCAAGGTACAACATTTACAACACAATTGATGGTCAATATATCAATATAAATCATAAGGATTGCCAGCAACAAATTATAGTCATACAGTCATAAATGGAAAGAGATTGGTGATGGGAACTATGAGATGATTAATAGTAGTGCAGATTCAGTAAATAGTCTGACAGTGTTGATGGAATTATTTGTTTAGCAGAGTGATGGCCTTCGGGGGAAAAAACTGTTCTTGTGTCTAGTTGTTCTGGTGTGCAGTGCTCTATAGCGTCGTTTTGAGGGTAGTAGTTGAAACAGTTTGTGTCCAGGATGCGAGGGGTCTGTAAATATTTTCACGGCCCTCTTCTTGATTCGTGCAGTATACAGGTCCTCAATGGAAGGCAGGTTGGTAGCAATTATTTTTTCTGCAGTTCTAATTATCCTCTGAAGTCTGTGTTTTTCTTGTTGGGTTGCAGAACCGAACCAGACAGTTATAGAGGTGCAAATGACAGACTCAATAATTCCTCTCTCTATATATTATATTATATATTATAGATGAATTATGATTTCTGTTCATTTGTATGGCTGAGGTCTAATGCTGCAATGCTTCACTTGTTTGTGGTGAATGGGAAAATAAACCATCTGAACTCAGTGGGAGTTATTTCTGATTAGATCACCAAAGAACTGCAACTGCAAACTTTTGTTGTTTGACGTCCTTCTTTGGAGATCAACGTAATTTTGAATGAATTAGAATTGCACACCAGATTGGAGAACGGCAGCAGGCAAACCTGCAACTTGATTTTTGATGAAAAAGGTGGAAGTTCTCGGAACTCAGGGAGTTCTCTCTGTGACCATTTCTCCACTACTGATTTAAAGCACAATTCACCTGTTCTTGTCTTGGCCAAAGCAATCCCTTCATAATCTTGGCTAAAACAAAATCATATCTCTTGCCCCTCTCTTGGTTCTCCATTGATGGATTTGATGGGATTCCCCATTGATAGGAATGGTGCCCATTGATAAGATGCACTCTACAGAATGTTTCCTTTCCTTTTGCTGCTTCCCCTCAGCATACAAACAGCCACGTGGAAAACAGCCACCACAAGGGCACTTCAGCACGAACGAGGTGTGCCTGCCCATGACTGCTCATTTCTGTAATTTTGGGATTCACAATATGGCTTCCTTAAGGCTTCTTTGTTGAGCCATCCCCTACGCTTCATTTGGGCATTTCCCAAGATTTGTCTTGGAGGGGAAAAAAGTGAAATGAAATGCATAGGTGGAAACTCTTAATGAATTAAGCTGAAAGGTCTAATTCAGCTGAACAATTCCGAAAGTTGGGAGGAGCATAAGAGGACACACACAAAAGTGAACACAGACCTCGAACCACAGAAAACTCACTACTCCAACAGAGAAACACAATCCACCTTTACCATAAAATAAATGGTAAAAGATCAGAATAGAAGCCACTTCAAACACCTCCCAAGTTACCCACACCTTCCGTCACTTCTCTGCCGCTCTTCGGTCTGGAATACACCCTATTAAAAGGCTTGTCCGGACCGCCAGTCAATACATTTTCGCCAATCTAGAATGCGTTGCGTGCGATTCGATTATTTCCGGAGAAATGCGGCTGCCCTACCCGGCATTGCAAGAACTGAATGAACTAGCCTTGAAGTGGGTTTGTGATAGGAATCGGGATCTAGAGAAACGTCTAAATTTAGACCAAGAAAGTCCTTAAGAAAAGGGAAAGGATTAATAAAGTACTGGTAACTAGAAAGAAGCTCTAGGGAAGAATGGAACGGAAAGGTGACTGGGTTTGTGTCCTATTAGTGCTTCCGAGCAACCCATACGCGTACCGATTCTCCTTGTTAAAGTCAAAATCGCCATATATTTCCTTTTTAAAAAAAAATATCTGTCATCTTGTGAAGTGAGCCATAAAACTTCTACTTTTTACACGATTACCAGATTTCCAAGTTTTGGTTATCCTCGAGTAACCCGCTTCTCTTACCTAGGGTTTTGGCAAATTGCAGTTATCGTAAGCGGAGTAAGGACCAATGAACACCCGGACGGAGGTCATAATTGGGAGTAAGGACCAATGAATCCAACGAGGCTTATTTCTAAATAAAACGCATTGCAAACAGGAAGTTGGATGTAAATTAATACTTTTTTTCCTGAACAATCTGGGAAAAGCCAGTCTTATTGGGTGTGTGGGGGGAGGCAGGGGTCGTGGGGTCTGGAGACGACCTCCCAGTCGCTTCCGTCGAATAGGACTTATTACTGCCCTGGGAAAGGCCGAAAGCAAATAAATTATGCGGCAAACTCCGTAAAAATGAATGTATTTTACAGTTCTCCAATTAACCTCCAGGCCGTCAAAGATTGGATACCTCCATCCTACTGTGGGATGGACTCCCAATTACGTAGCACCTGACAGCGCCTTAAAATGCGAATCCTGAGGTCTTGACGTTAGAAGCGACCGCTTACAGAATCAGCTGACTAGCCTGTCTGCTTTGGGATTTATTGGGAATCCATATTCAAGTATAATAATTCGCGTATAGCATAACGTAATACATCTATGCCATGTGTCTTCTACCTACTTATTAATGTTTATTACTATCAAGTTCTCTGGTGATAACAGATCACTGAGTAGGAAAAGTTTGACAATAACTTTTAAACATCACAAACGGCCCTATTACCCAGCAGTAGAAGTAACAAGAATTGACGTTTGGAAAACGAGTTTGGAGTTTGCAACCCGGTTCCCGGTCCGGTAGCTCAAAATAAAATTCCACTTAGTTTAAATTGGACTCCCTGAACTACTAGACTACGCGCCGAAAGCTAGCCGAAACAGCGGCGTAAATCTGTTAAAGGCAGTCAAAGCTACTCTGGCTTCCATCACCAACATCACTACCGCTCCGTGTGCTGCTGGGATTACTGGAATAGTATACTGAATTATCCAGTATACTTCTTTTTTCCTCCTCGCTTCTTAACCTTATCCGAAAGGGCGGGAAAGTTGAAAAATAGATACCGAAGAAAGCGCAACTTCTGTCCTGTATTTCGGAGTGGTTGATCAAACTAAGTGCAAATCCGCGCTGGATGAATCCAATGGTTCTCCCAACCTCCCACGCCCCCTCCAGCTCTCCTTCGCAGCTCGAGGTGAAAATCCACGCCAGCCTCGCCTCTTCCTCCCCTCCAGGCGGCTTTGCTGCAGCGTCCAGCCGAAAGGATGGGAAGGGATGCTGGCATCCAACTCTCTCTGTCCCTTTGGCAAAGCGGCCCGCGCCGGGAGCTCCGGCCAGCTCTCTCCGCTTGGTAGTTATTTCCGACGAATTCGGGGTTTTAAAACAAAACAAAACAAAACACCGGGAGGGGAAAGAAACAGGAAAAAGGAGAAGAGAGGGAGGGAGGGAAGGAAGGAAAGAAGAAGAGTTTGTAAAAACAAATATGTGACTCAGCGAGGCTGTTTATATTGGGGGCTGCATTTTCCGCCGCTTCGTTTTTCAATTCTCGCCGGACTCCGCTTCGCCCGCCTCCCGTTTCCCCCGCCTTTGCAAAAAAGCAGCGCCCTTTTGCCAGGCGGCGGCGGCGGCGGCGACTGGCCGGCAGGGGGCGCTTGCGAGGGTCCAGCCAGCCGCTGCCACCGCTGCAGTTGTCCTGGTTGGTTCGGCGTCGAGTTAACACAATGTTAAAAAGCGGCCGGGGAGTCCGAGGAGCCCTCAAAGCCCCTGCGCCAGCCGCTCAGAGCCCGCCGAGCCGGGGCTGCTACGAACCGGAGGAGGACTGCGAGAGCATGCAGCTGAGGGCGGCCGCGGCGCTTTGCCTCTGCTGCCTCTGGAGCGCCTGCCGCCTCCGCTACGGGCAGCTGGACGCCGCTGTTGTTCGGCCTCCGGCCGCGGCCATTGACGTGGGGGCGGCCGCACCCGGCCTCTGGAAGTCAAAGCCCGGCGAGCGACCGAACGGGGATGGAGGCGCCTTCGGTAACGGCACGGTGGTTGTGCCGCACGACTACATGTTCGCGCTTTACCGCCGCCTAGCCGGCGGTCAGGATCCACCCCGGCCGGAGGGAGAGAACAACGATGGTGCCCCGGCCAGCCGCCCCAACACCGTCACGGGTTTCGCAGACCAGGCGCGGGCACAGCCGCGAGGTGAGCGAGGGAGCGAACCCACCGCGGGCGGTCCCCCCCTCTCCTCTCCAGAAAAAACGCTCTGCTCTTTGGCCGAGCTCTTCGCCAGAGGGTCGGGTTTGCGCGCAGAGATGTCTCGGGAATGCGTTGCATCCAGACGCGTTGCGCCGGAGTCTCACCTCTTCCTCTTATCCTTCGCCTCCGGGATGGCGAGTTGGATTGGCTGGGTCGGAGTACTTTGATGGAGAAGAGAGGTTTCCCCCCCCCTCCCGCTATTTAAAAGTGCCCTTTCTGTCTAAATTGGGTGGTTTGATTTTTTTTGGGGGGGGGGAACCTCGCGAGCCGTTTTGGTTTAGTTCTGCTTCGGGGTTTTGTTGTAAATGTGGGCGATGAATTTGGGGAGTTGGGGGTAAAGGAAAGCCCCGTCGTCCTGTTGGGAAATAATTAGCCTTGTCCGTTCCCTTTGGCCGCCTTCTCACCAATTCTTTGCTGAGTGTGGAAGTGTTTAGTTTTGCTTTTTTTTTTTTTTAAGAATGAACCATCACAACGAATCCAACTACAAGGAATCGACCCCGCGATACTAAACCTCAGGCAGAAGCTATCTGAAAACTAACTTTTCCCTATTCCTCAAATTACTCCCCAATTAATTGGGTCTAATACAGAAGATCGATAGGATCCTTCTTAATCTAACCCAGACTAACCGTGTCACCCCTTTAGGCTAGAGTCTAGGATTTAATGATTTTTGCAGGATGACTAGTTTTGTGATATAGACTTTGCGACACAAAAAAAAAATGATTTCACGGTTTTCAGGTTCCATACCATAAACGATCTTGAAGCTGAGTTCCTTTAAATATTAATAACCCAAGGAGAAAATTACTGGAGACAGACCGAGCCTTGGCCAAACTGCTGTAATTCGAAGAAAGGGGATATGAAATGCGGTGGTGGCCGCAGAGGACAAATAAACCAACAGCACTGATGTTGTTACCTAGTTTGGTAATGGTAGTCTGCAAGAAAAGCAAGCTCCTGAGAGCAGCGAGGACTCGACCATTAATACTGTTTGTTCTCAGCTTCTGATCACCAAACAACTCAAAGTGTTCCCCTATATGGAGTTTCGGTCCTGGCCCAAAGTCGAATCAAGCCTGCAGATCTCTTTTGAAGAATCTGAGGTTTTGGGGATCAGCGAGGTGCCCGAATGTGGTAATGGCATCACCTTAGAAGTAAAACTGGGCTCAGGTGACCGAATTCCTGGTTTCACGACTGGGAAATCATTCGCTCTTTAGGGAGATCTGGGGGAAAGGAAAAGCAAAGCTGAAGGGGGTTCAAAGACATTGGTATTTATTGATTCAGGGGAAAAAGTGGTTTTCACTGTAACCATTTTGGAGGGGAGGGGTATTGCGATCACATACAAAGTGGGGCAGGCGAGAGGGACTCCCAGCCTCCCCTTTCCCTTCTTGCCCGGGAGGCGGGCGGCTGCACTGAAGCCAACCTGATTCCTGGAGTAGAAGTGGCGAGAGGTTGACTGGCTGGAGCGATGGATGGGGCACGCGCGGGATGGAGTGGGTATCAAACAGGTGAAAGGCCACGGCCACGGTGGGAAGAAGCGAAAGTCGGAGTGAGCAGGTTTAAGAAACTCCTTTCAAATCCCACGACCCGCCACGTCTCTGGTTTATTCGATTGCCGCTTGGGCAGGACTTCTGAGGCTGCTGCCCTCCGTCTCCTGCTCTAGGGGTTCAGCACGCTTTTCCCCGCCCGGGATAACTCCCAGATAGCCTCTGCGCGGCTTTTCCTTCTTCCCGGGACTGGCTTGGCCTGCCTCGACAGCAAAGGGGACACTCCCCCTCTGAGTCAAGACAACAGAGTTCTTCCTCTCTCCCTTGCTTCCGAGGCCCTGCTGGTGCCCTCTCGGGCGAGTGTGCGTGTGTGTGAGAGGGGGGGGGGAGGAAGAGAGGGAGAAAGGGAGGGAGGGAGGAAGAGAGAGAGAGACAGACAGACAGACAGACAGAGACAGAGAGACTTTTGAGAGATGTTTACAGCTGAACTCCTTTGGATCGCTTAAGCTCCGTCGGAGTCCTTCGTGGGAAGAGGGAGGCGGGCAAGGGATGGTTAAGAAAGGGCGGCGCGGCTACCACGCTGCTTGATCTGCCGGTGGCGGCGGGATTCTTGCTCCGCCACCGCTGCCAACCGGGGGGGGGGGAGGTGGGAAGACTTGTCACCTTGACTCGAAACGGCGAGCCAATAGCAAGAGTGCCTCGGAGCGCTGATCCGCGATTGGCCGGTCTCTATAATTAGCCGGAATTGCAACCCAACCGGAGAAGAGCGCTTTCGCAGCCCAAATGAAGGGAGCTCAGGGAGGGAGGGGACAAGTTAAAAGTTGCCCGCTTTGAATTTTCCTCCCCTAAAGGGCTGCGCACCTTTTTTTTTTTTTTTTTTTTGCCTTTTAATTCTGGCTGCCTTACGAACTCGGTTGATTTATTGCTACGCGACTTCGGTGCGAGGTTTTGTTTTTTTTCGGGGGTTGGACGCTGCGGGTGACTGAAAATCACTACGTATCAAAAGACAGAGAAGAAAAGGGTGGAAATGAAAAGAGAAAAGGGGGGGGCGGCGGAATGAGAGATTAAAACTGCAGGAGCAGATAGAACTCTCCGACTGCTTTGAATACTTTCCCGAAGCGTTGTCTTTCTTTTCTTTGGCCTGAAAAGACACCCAGGCCGTAAAAAAATGCTTCACTCGCCCGAACCACTTCTCGTTCCATCCTCTCTTTGTCTGACAAACATTTCTTCTAGTTTCAGCATTCGGCAGGAATGTCTTCCAAATGATTCGTGTTGGATGAAACGCCACGTGAAAACAATAGAAAAGGAGAAGGGAAGGGAAGGGGCCAGCTCACCAATCCTACTGATGAAACTTAGTCGCCCGTTATTGTAACTGAACCAAAGTCAAAGGAGTAACGGGTAGAGAGCGCACTGCCTTGTAAAGGTGTACCGCTGGGAGGGAGAAAGGCACTTTTAAAGCTACAAGCGAGTCCAAAGAATGGTTTAGACAGAGTGACTGTCTCCTAGGTTCTTTCGATTTGTGTTAGGGGAGCAAAGGTTGCCCCCCGCCCAATTAGAGACGAAATGAAAGACCTCAAGTAAGGAGAGCGGAGTTGTCAGATCTCTTTGGGGACGCGGGACACGGTGCGCGCTTGAAATGCCAGCCTTCCACAATGCCGTCTGAGTCACGCGGGATCTGCGCCCACAAATGTCCTAATATTGTGGTGTTTTTTTTCTTCCCTTCAATTATGCCCGATTCTCCAAAACTGCCTGGATAAAGTCCTTGCAGTTTTCTTGGCAAGGTTTTTCACACGCGGTTTGCCATTGCCCTCTTTCCTAGGACTGAGGGAGAGAGGTGACCCAAGGTCACCCAGATGGCTCCGTGCCTAAAATGGGACTAGAACTCCTAGTCTTCCGGTTCTAGCCCAGTGCCTTAATTACTACGTCAAACAGGCTGTTTCCTAATGAGTAGGGTTGGAAAAAGACTGGAGAAGGGGATCTGATCAAAGAGCCCTTGTCATACCGGAACGCGGGGCTGCTCTGCAACCTTTGGTCCCCGCAACTGGAGCAGGTTCCCGATCTGCATCTTCCACATGCTTGGAAAATGCAGATCGGGGACCTGCATTAAAGTGTATTGTAACTGATCATCCTCAGAGAAATATATCGTGCGTAGGCGTGGATTGAAATCTCTGCCAAAAGGATTTTCAGTTTTGTTTATATTTGTATTCACAAACGCAGGTCCTATGAATCTTCAGATGCAGGACCACATCATCCGATAAACTTCGTGTTTGAGTATGTCGGCGAGAAGCCGCCAAGGATAAATTAATGGATTTAGAAAGATGTGTGACTAGAGAATCTAAGATAGGGAGGTTGTGGAGTTGGAGCTGGTTGAATTATTCTTTCGACCTGCTATGATCTTTTGATGTTTTCTTTTTTATTTGTTAATTGTACAGAATCATTAAGGAGTCGAGTGGTCACAAAAATTAAAAGAGGAAAGAATTTTTTTTAATAACATGGTTGATTCAATTACAGGAGGCTCCCTAAATCAAGGGAATGATTTGCGCTATCCTTCTAACAGAAACAGCAGCAGCGCTAGGGGTATTAGCTAGTTTATGTTTTGTCTGTCCTATTTTTTTTTATTTATTTCTAACCACGCGAATGTTTTTCTGTTCGCTGATTTCAGAATAAGCCTCGTTTAATTCAGTGACTCGGACTTACATCATTACTCCCTTCTTTTATCGCTCGGAAAAAACAATAGAAATGGGAGGGAATCACGTCATGTTTAGACTTCGCAGGCTGGCGTACCCTGGCAGGCCTCTTCTGAAGAAGAAGAAAAAAAATCCAAAAACAATAAGCAATCCTTTCTAAAATATTAGAATGTGCCTTTAAGGTTAAGGACAGCCCCTGCAACTACCTACAAATCCCAAAACTCTACCTACCCGATCTTTAAACGGAGAATACATTCATCTCAAGGTCTCCTATTGATGTTGTTAGTTCGCTGCTTAAATAATATTCGGGAGCAGTTGGAGGACGGCAACTCTCATTGAAGGCTGGACAATGAGACTTGTACTCCTGCAAAATACCTGGCCGCACGTCTGTAGGCTAAACTTTTCACCTTAGTCAGCAGTCAGCAATTTATTGTCTGCTCTCCAAACATAAAGCGCAGCAGACGATGGTGAGTTTGGATGAACTGGGAGCAACCCCCGAAAGAAAGTCGGGGTGTTTTAGAGGGCGCATCAAAGGAAGCTTCAGTGGATCGACCTGCAGGGGAAGAATACCAGGGCAGGTTTGATTTGAGTTTTGTTTCCGATGCCGCAGAAGTAGGAGTCGAGATTTCCGGAGTCCTGGTTGCTTTGAGATGCCCCGGAGGCCTCCTAAGGCCGTCGTTACTGAAGACACGGCCTAGGATGCTTGCTTAGGGATAGTTCAGCATCTGAACCAAAGGTGCTTTTTCAAGAGGCAACTGGACTTTCAGCTGCCTCTTGGGGGACAAAAAAGCACCTTTGGGACTACCAGGATATGGATGGTTGAGAATCTCCACAGAACTGCAGCGTGATGCCGCTTGAATAGGAACGGCGGAGGCTTTATACCGCCCCAAGGGCGGCTGGGCGACGATGGGCATCGCCGGTCTGGCCGACCGAAGTTGAGACAGCCGTCTGCCGGCTTCTCCGATCTGTGCGCCGAGCTCGGCCGCGGGTGCAGAGAAGGCAGGAGACGCTACTCTGGGAGCGCTGGGCGAGCGGAATAATAGCCTGTAAAGCTCCGAAGGGCTCTGGTTCGTTCTTTGCTGCTGCCCCCGCCGCCTTCTCCCCTTTTCTCTCGGGATGGCCGTTGCTTGCAAGGAAAGGAGATTCCGAAGAGCCAAGCAGGAAAGCCTCTTTCGCAATTCATCGAGTTCAATGGAGGATGCGAGGATCAGACACAGGACACCCCGTTTCAGATCTGTTCAGCTCGCCAAGTTGGCGATCCCACGAAGTATGGGAATCGCCGTTCCCAGAATTCCCAGCCAGCAGGCCCAAGTCATCCACCCATCCCCAATACACCGGGAGGCTCATAGATTGGGGAAGGAAGATACTGATTCTGATCAGCACTCAGACCTGCAAGATTTTCCGTGGCTATTTGCTCCAGCGGTTCTTATGCTGGCTCCCTGTTCAGGGTGGCAGAAACTGATTTGATTGCTCTTTTAGAATGGAATAGAATAGAATAGAATTTTTATTGGCCAAGTGTGATTGGACACACAAGGAATTTGTCTTGGTGCATATGCTCTCAGTCTTTCTTTTGTTGGGAAGAAAGAAAAATGATAAGGGACTTCTCCCAGAAGCATCCAGTTGGCCACTGCAAGTGGCCAGCATTGTCATCTTTCAATCAATCCATTAACAAGCCCCACAATTAATGAGTGCAGTGGGCCCCATCCTCCAGCTATGAAAGATCCAGTCCCTTTGAAACCCAGCGGCTTCATGGGCCTATGTAACTATGGCTATGTTGAAGGAATTTGCCATTATCTCCTCCCAGAATCCACCCTCTCTCTCCCCCTCCCCACTTTTCTGATGGTCTCTCCCACAAATACTAACCAAATCTGACCCTACTTAGCTTCAGAGGTAAACTAAGGTCAAGTAATACCGCCAGGTACTGCTGAACTACAATTCCCAGCAGCGCTAATTAGGATATTTCAAGTGAGCCCTCTGAGAACTATAGCTCAGCAACATTTGGAAGGCCAGAAGTTCCTTGCTTCACTGCTCACCTTACTTGGCCATGGGTGATTCATTTTATCCAGCATTTGGGGAGGTGGCTGAGGGAACCACATCCTACAGTACTGTTGAGAAAGCCCCTGCGAGAATCTTTTTTTCCTTGTTTCATTTATTTTGCCTCTTCCTTCCCTTTATTTATTTTAATGTTAGGATGTATATTTATTGTCTCATCTGGTTACTTTAATTAATCCCAGGAAAAGTTCATGTCTGGTTTCTAAACGGAGCTGAGATAGGAAGGGGATTCAGATGGGTCATCCCCATAAGGGATTAACTCACTCAACACTATTCTCTTCCTCCACCTTCTCTGCTGGAGCATTTAAATAAAGAAAACGTGCAAGTAGGCACACATGTGAACAAATAAAATGATCCTTGACAGACCAGGGAAATGTTTAACTTGGCTCATAGCAATGGAGAGGGTGGGTAGTGTGGGAAGAAAAACATGGGCCCATTTCTCTCCCCCCCCCCCATTCCCCACTTGGGCTGGGAAATAAATGCAGATGCTTGTTGTACAGTTCTTTCAGTGTCTCTTGGGTGGAAGATTTTTGGTGGACCATTTTTATGGACAGATCTTCTCCATCTGAACTTTTGAAAATTAGATAAGATTTCAGCTCCCAAATTATCTTCCTCCCTGTATATACGTTTCAAAGCGTTTTGAACTCCATGTTTTCCATGTTGTGTTGAGACATTCTGCACATTGCTGAAAAGCACCAATTTTAATGTAATTTCAGGAGGCTTTATGGGAGAACAGTGGATTCAACTTATTTTACAACAGGCAGTGTAGTCCGAGTATCTTTGTAGATAAGCAACAAGTCCAGCTTCTGGATTGATGGGGGTTCTTATGGGGGTGGGGAAAACAGAATTTGGGGCCCCAAAGCTTATCCAAACCGCAGCTGTGTCCAATTGGTCCGAAAAACTGGTGGGAATAAAGCAGGGAGCAGGGAAAGTAGATAGCCAAGCTGGCACTTAAAGCCTTGGTAGACCAGACAGGCAGGCAATCCCTTTTGGTACAGAGCCAGGGGGAACGGAGCCGCCCTGCTCTTCGGGCTCAGCAAGGCAGCTTTCCACCCATCCATTTCTCTTCTCTTCCAGACGACTCTTCTTGGGAGGCCGGGCAGCAATACCTCTTCGACATCTCGACCCTGGCGGAGGCGGACGAAATCGTAGGGGCCGAATTGAGGATCTTGCGGAAAGCCGCCGAAAACAGGAGCTTGGCAACGTCCCCGGAAGGGATGCTCCATCGCCTGCTGATCTCTATTTGCCCCGATCAAACAGAAGACCGGGAGCCGGGCCTTTTGGACTCCAGAGCGGGAGATCTTTTGGGCTCCGGCGATGCTACGCCCCAGTGGGAAGTCTTCGACGTCTGGGCAGCCTTGAGGCCCTGGGCCGAGCCAGGCGGCCGTCCCCGGCGCCCGCCCGCGCTCTGCTTTTGGCTAAGAATCGTCTCGGCCCAGACCGGGAAGCTCTTGTCTCCCCGGCAGCTGGGTTTCGGCCGGGAGCACCCATCGCAGCCCCACGAGAGGGCCCTGCTGGTGGTCTTTTCTCGCACCAAGCGGAAAGACAACCTCTTCAAGGAGATCCGCGAGAAGATCCGGACCCTGAGCGGCGGCGGCGGCGGCGGCGGCGGCGGCGGCTCCGAGCTCCCGCCGGGGTCCCACGAATTAAGAAGCCAAGGCGCTCTGGCCCAACAGAAGCGGCGGAGGCGGCGGACGGCGTTGGCGGGGCGGGCCGCCGGCGGCCGAAACCAGAGCAGAAAAATAAGGAGCCGGTGCAGCCGCAAAGCGCTGCACGTCAACTTCAAGGAGCTGGGCTGGGACGACTGGATAATCGCGCCCCTGGATTACGAGGCGTACCACTGCGACGGCGTGTGCGATTTCCCGCTGCGCTCCCACTTGGAGCCGACCAACCACGCCATCATTCAGACGCTCATGAACTCCATGGCGCCCGAGTCCACCCCGCCCAGCTGCTGCGTGCCGTCCAAACTCAGCCCCATCAGCATCCTCTACACCGACTCCGGCAACAACGTGGTTTACAAACAGTACGAGGACATGGTGGTGGAGAGTTGCGGCTGCAGGTAACAGCGGCGGCCACGTGGGAGCCTCGTCTTCTCTCTCTCTCTCTGCGTCTGCCCCAGCCTCTCCCCTGGCGGGCGCGGTTCCCACCGAGCAGGCGCAGCCTTCGGAAACCCAGCGGCCTTCGGGTTTGGGGCCTACCCAAGGCTCCCGCCGCAGCTTTCCTTGCTGGGAGAGGCGAGGCGGTCGGCTTCAGCGGTTCTGGCCGGAGGCGCGACCGTCTCAGAACTGAGCGACGGGGTTTGCTGCCTCTCTCGCACTCCGACCGCTTCCGAGGTTTGGGATTTAAAAAAAAAAAGGCCACCGAACCGGCACTTTATAAAGAAACGGGGCGAAGGTTCTCCGGGAAGGCTTTGTCTTTTTTTTTCGCCTGCCCTGGAGGTTAGCTGACTTTAACAAGTGTCTGTCTTAGTCGTTTTTCCGACTTTGCTGATCTTTGGCGAAGCAGCCCCGACATATATGTGTCTTGTGTGACGCACATACATACAGATACAATATCCACACATTCACGCACAGGCACCCTATGCTTTCTTTCTGGTTCTGAAGTGTAATTCTGAAGGCCCGCCATTCCGCAGAGGTCAGGCTGGCAGGCTGATGAGATTTAGGTTTCCCTGATCTTTGGCGAAGCAGTTGCAACATGTATGAAGCACACGCCTAAACACCGTTTCTACATGTACCCTATACTTTCTTTGTGGCTCTGAAGTAGGCCCACAGTTCAGAGGTCAGGCTGATGAGATTTAGGTTCCCTGGGGACATGTCAGCTATTGGGGACACTCTCCAAAATTCACAAGCAGCTGCCTTTTGAGTTGGATGACTGGACCAGCTGGGATCCCACAGGAATACAGTTCAGGGGATATGATCCTACAGGAATGCAGTTTTTCAAACCACTCTCTGATCCTTTCATTTCCAAAGACTTCCATTGTTCCTTCTCGATGGTTCCACCTTGTACCTATTAATCTTGATACCTTTCTTTCAGGAGATAGCTTTCTAGAACCACACAGCGATTTCCTTTCCTTTCCAAGAAGGTGCTCCAGAAGCATGAAAGGAGAACCTCCCTGAAGCTCTTGAAAGCATTTGTGTCATTTCCTGGAATGGGGTGTCTCCCGGTGTAACTGCAAAGCACCTTTTAGGAACACAACCCTACCACAAAGTCTTCCTTTAATGCATGGGTCTCTAAATTTGACAACTTTGTGGACTTCAATTCCCAGAATTCCCCAGCCATCTTATTCTTTCATGGCATGGCTGGCTAGGAAATTCTGGGATTTGAAGTCCACAAGTCCACAAGCTTTAGTGTCATGTTAATACACACTTCAATTACCCCACAGCAAATCCTTATCCTGGCCCTATTCTCATCATTCTCTGAAGTAGGTTGAAGTGAGAGTTTTCGTAGAAACCACCCACGATGTGTTAATTACCTTAGTGAATATCGCCCCCTGGCCTGGAATTATTGTTTTATTTGAAGTTTTAAACTCTATGGAGAGTAATCTATTTCAAATTGGAAACAATTTTTCCTGTTCAGATTAGTTGGGGTGTGTTTTAAGTGTGTATGCAAGCACACACATGAGAATACCATATCTTGATAAAAATGGTGAATGGTCGGTCCACAGGTTGTCATTCCTGCTTTTAGTGCCCATTTCCTCTGAAGATGAATAATGAATAAACATTAGCCAGGTGTTTAATAATAATCATTGCCACTGTTGATTGAGGGTCAAAAGACATTTTTCTTAAAAAATTGTGCTGACAAAATGAGGTTGTCACTGATAAAATATTATACAGACGTGGAGCAAAAAAATCCTTGTTGCTAGAACAATTTAGTAAGGTGTGGATTAAGGGTCAGTGAAGGCCTCTGATGTTCTTCAGCTATATTGAATATTTACTCCCATCGATTCCAGACAGAATTTCCGATGGCAAGGATTGTCGAAGTTTCAATCCAAAACTTCTGGAGAATATCAGATTGTCTAAAATAGTCCCAATGTTCTGTCTCCAATTTCCCCTTTTTGCCCATGGTGTCCTTTCTGTGTTGTTTTTATCTTCACAGAGTGTCTCCAGGGGTAGGGAGTAAATAGGTCGTCACAAATTCATTTCAGAGAAAGTTAGTGAATGCACTCAGGGAAATATTGTGTTAGAGCCAGATGATGCTCAAAGTCTGCTAGAGATCTCAAGTATTGATATCAAGCTTGTCCTCAGTTTGCCTAGCTTAAATCTACCCTGTTTCCCCCAAAATAAGACATCCCCTGATAATAAGGCCAATTGGGTTTTTGAACGCAGGGCAATAAAGCCAAGCGCTTATTTCAGGGTTCAAAAATATATATAAGACAGGGTCTTATTTTCGGGGAAACATGGTAGTGCTTTGTTTCTTGGCTAAGGAGGATGCAATGGAATGTGTTAGCCAATGGCCTTGAACTGTAGATTTATTCAGAAATCTGAAGTGCCGAAATGGCTAAAAGCAACATGAGATGGTAACAAAATAGCACTGCTATAACATCTCATCTATTATTAATTGTAAGTATTTCTGAGTCAGTCGCCTGTTCTGTACAAAGAGCTAAGGGAAGATGACCTTTGTGTTGGGGTGATGCACATGGATCATCCATGTGATTGGGAAGCCCAGTGAGATGAACAAAGTGAAATCAATCAGTCCCCATCTTGCAGTAAGAATTTCCCTAATTCCTAACTTGGGCTCCTTTGTGTTATTAGCCATAATGGAAAACTCAGTTAATACAAATAAAAGAATGCTTCCGAATGGAGCAAACAGATTGCAAACAACTTGTAGGACTTACTATTTTAAACAGAGCTCTGAAGATCCAGGTACAAAATGCAGCTCAGTATATAAATATGAAGAAATAGGAATTGAGATAATGTCCTAAATTGAGTCCAAAAAATTGAGATGCCACATCTTGTTTAGGGTAAGGGAAAATTTTTGATCACTGTTAATTATTACTGGAAGGGGGGGGGGGAATCCATCTCTCTACCATAAATAAGCCATGAGGGGTAGTATTCACTTTCCTTCGCTACTGGTTCGCAAATGGGGGTGCACACGCCACCACTGTGCATGCGCAAGACTTGCGCATGTGCAAACCGTAAAAAAATGGGACATGATGATGTCCGGGTGGGTGGGTGGAGTCTTCTGCAGCCACCGCTACCAGTTTGCCCGAACTGGATAGAACCAGCTGAATAGCACCACTGCAGTAAATATATTTTAATGGCAAAAACCTCACTTGAACAGCCTAAGTATAATTATGGAGTGGAAATGGAATGGAGCTTCTTGTTTTGGGGAGTGTGTGCTTGTAAGGAGATGAATTTCACAATCTGCTTTTTGCCATATTGGCAGTAGTTCATGGGAGCTGACTCAATGAGCTTTAAATTGGGAAATATTGCTATATCAGTGAACACATGCTTTAATTAAAAAAAAAAAGACGATAGGAAAACTCTTGCCTAAATATCTTATGGGAGCAAAACAAACAAATTATTTGCTGATAGATATTTGAATAAAAGACAGAAAATTGTCTCAGAGCTATGGCTTTTGCTTCATTTAGCTCAATGTTTTCAAACTTGGCAACTTTAAGATGAGTGGACTTCAGTTCCCAGAATTCCCCAGCCAGCATACCATTTACATCTTAAAGCTGCCAAGTTTGAAAAACATGGATTTAGCTATTTTTCCTGAATTGCTAGGACCCCCCTGAGGTTTTTCCCAGCTCTTCCTCTTACTCATTTGCTTCATTGATGGATGAATCTTGGTGATCTGATATTGCAAATGATCGATAGCTACCATGATGGCTACTGCTGGCTGAATTGTCCATGAACCTGACCACATTCCAAATTAGTGGCCATCATTAATCTTGTTCTATCCAATGGTTTAAAAATGCTGGTTCTGAGGAAGTATGTAATTACAGTCCTGAATCATTCCTTGTTTAGTTAGGACCACCAGTTATAACACTCTGAGAGATGGACATATCTACTTTTCCCACACCATAGACAATTGTAGATATCTTTATGATGTTCTCCTCACTGGACTTTAGTCAAACTAAGAATTTCTAATTGGTAGATTTTCCCCATAAAGTAGATGTTCCAGCTCCTTGATTGATTTGTTTAACTATTTTTAAAAAGTTATTTTTTGATGAAATGGCTGTTGATATTTCAAGATTCTAAAAATTCAGTATTCTGTCGCAACTTTTTTTTAAAAAAAATTAAAATATGCTGTAGTTTGCAAAATATACCTGCAATAAATATATCCTTGATTCAATCCTAGGAATTTCCAGTAATCTACGACACTATCTAAAATATTAGAAAAAAAAATGCCACTGGTCAATGTTGAACAGGAGAGGGATTGGAGCTTGCTTTACCTGGATTGTTGTGAATTACTTCTTCCAGCATGTTTCAGCATTGGCCAGGGGCTACTGGGAGCTATAAATCTCCTCCAGCATCTGTTTCCCATTGCTGGTGTAGGTAAAACTGAATTAGAAAGTCATATGCCATATTGTAGAGTTGTCATGCACTTTCCCATTGCCGTTAGTGCTTAACAAACATCTCCTATAGCAGGGGTCTCCAACCTTGGCAACTTTAAGACTTGTGGACTTCAACTCCCAGCTTGCTGGCTTACGAACTCTTGGAGTTGAAGTCGACAAGTCTTAAAGTTGCCAAGGTTGGAGACCCCTGTCCTATAGCTCAAAAAGTCATGCCATTCTATTTTTTCTTTCACAATGCAGCATGATTGATATACTCAGCCGTCAATCTTAAGTAAAACAGCTGTTATTATTATTCACCATTTATTAAAGAGGCAGAAAACAAACACTGAACTTATTAGATTGGAATCCCCGTATGTGCTGGGCATTCGAAGGCTTTTATGGGACTGAAGAAGCCTAAGAGGTGCCATCTCAATTGTAGCCTCTCTTTTCCATTGGCAGGAGTCTTCTGAAGCACAGAGGGAGGTCAGATTGCTTGTTTGCTCAACTTCTGCTTCCGATTATGATCTTTTCCTGCCAATTCGGCGTCTCGGTGATTGAAGGCTTGTTAATAACACTGCCAGAGAGGGTTACAAGAGGAGACAAATGTGTTGCAAGCCCTTCAGCTGGATTGTTGCTTTCTTTGGGGTTTCGGAGTGAGGTAGAAGAGAAAAAAAATACAGAATGCCCGTGTCCTAATTATATCTGAAGATCATAGTATTCCATTGATTCAGCTCAAACTTGAAACATATGCATCTTTTATATTTGCATTTAATATTCTGAATGAGATAAAGTTTTCATTTGCATCCTCTTTTTTTTTTTTAGTTTAAAGAGATCACCTGGAACCACTCTTGCTTCGTATTTTCAGTAGAAAATTAAGTGGCTTATCGTGCTTGCTCCACAGATGCGTTAGCAGAGTATTGAAAAGACTCCTTCCTAGCAGGGGAGGATTTAATATGGATTAAGTTGGCTTTCAACATGGAGGCATTAAAATGATATTTTTCTCCATCTTTGCATCTCTCTTTCATCATATGCATTTTAGAGACAACCGGCAACACCTTTCAAACTTACCTGGTCAGAATTGAACTGAGATGCAGCTTAAATGGAAATTAGACTGAGAAAGTATTGAACTAGACCTTGGCAGGTCCAGGTGATGCTTGCAGTTAGAATATAACTATACACAGTCCTTGGAGCTGCCTTCATGAACAGTTGGAGCTGGCTGGGGATATGCTCTGCCTGAACTGTAGCCAAGTAAGGCTGAATCTGGACTGACATGTAGATATTCGTCTCATTCCAGCTCTGTGTATCAGGATGGGTGTAAAACTTTATGGTTAAAACATATTGCACAAGCTTAATGTTGCTCATTTCATTGCATTTTAAAGGTTTTTAAATTCCTATTATTGATAGGAATGCATTGTAAGTGAGAAACCTGAAAAGAGAGTGACTAGATGGTCTTTGGCCCTTTGATAGTGTTGTGTTAGTTTTTTTCCCATTAGATTTTAGCATAAATACAGAATGCTTCCCCTTTATATCCTGTTAAATCCTTTACATGGATATTTGCTCTGATTTAATCTTTCACAGCCTCTAACTGAACTGTAATTTGGGACACGTTTCATTAATAAACATACTTAATCATTAGAAATATATGGAAGGGATCTGATACTAATCTGAAAATCAATCTCACCAGGCTTTATGATTCAGTAACTTCTATACTTATCTGAAATAATTCAGTCTGATTGGGTAGTGTGTACTTTTTTCCGAAAAAGGTGCATTGGACCCTCATCCCCACCCCTAAAACTTTTTATTTTCTAACTATAAAAGGGAGCCCTTAATTGGCAGACTTATCAAATGAGTACCATTGGAATAAAACTCCTCTCGGATATAAAGCTACCTGTGATATACATACAGTATAAAAACATGTCAGGAGAGGCAGGGGTGAAATCTACTTACCTTCCTTACCGGTTTGGAAGTACATGTGCCACGCGCGCTCTCTTGCTTCGCTCACACGTCACATGCGCGCGCAGACCTGTGCATGCGCAGAAGGTAAAAAACACATTATTTCCTGGTTAAAACCAGGAAGTAATGTCGCCCTGGATTGCTGAACTACCAGCAATGATCGCTACCGGATCGCGCAATCCGGTCTGATCCAGGAGCATTTTACCCCTGCAGGAGAGGCTCTGGAATCAATATTTAATCAGTGAGATGGTACAGGGGAGAATAAGATATAGCTAGCTGAGATAAAATGTTTCCTCAAGATCAGATTGGAGGAGATGCAGTTGTTTTTTTTTAAATCGTAGTAAAACAAAACCTCTAGCATGATTTTTTGCTTTGGGGAACCGCAATGGAACAGCAATAGTTCTGATCTTGCCATAAACAATAAAGCTTTTGCAGCATGTTTTTGACGAGTGGTGGAATCTGCAATGACCTCTTTTTAAAAAAACAAAGAATTTGTTGAATTTTTATCAGTATATTTTATCAGTATACTTTACTCCCTCTTCAGAAAATGTTTACACAAGCTGCTTGTTACATGCATGTATAATATACCTGCATATTTATTATTTACCTTCACTTATGGAAAGCTATGTAATTTTATGCTACAGTCTTTATGTGGTTTGTGTTTGAAAGCAAGCCCAACTGTGCCTAATCTTTGCAAACTGCAACAAGTTACATGGAGGAGATGGGAAGTGTGTGTGCTTTGGGCTTCTTAAATGCAGTTCAGAAGAATGCCTATTCAGCTAATATTTGATTCCAACTCCCATTCCTCTTCAAAAGCATGACCCACTAATCAGGCATTATAAGCTCTACACGCCAATAACACCTTCAGGTTCAGGAATTCCCTGCCCCAATTGCAGGGTGCCTTATGAATTCCCCAGCCAATCAATTCAGGTTAGCCATCCTGAACCATAAACTAACTGTACCGCTTTTTAATCTGGCATATTATGCAGACTCAGCCCTGTGGTTAGTTTATGATTCTGCATAGCAATCTGAACCCCCTACATTGGGTTAATCTCATAAACAATGGTTAACCATATTTGGTTAGTCCAATTATCTATGGAGGGCATAAATTATAACTAAGTGGGGAAAATTCTCTCTCTGGTATCTGCAAGAACCCAAAAAGTGACAGGATTATAGCATTCCTGTACTATAATCCTGCCTCTGCAACCATTTCAAGGGCAGATTAAAAAAAAATCTGCAGTAGAGACTCATGGATGTACAAAGTCTGATATTTGTACCTTCCCCTTCTCTCCTCTCTCCCAACATCCACATTGGTTGGAATCATAATTTTATTGACCTTGGTGGAGATATGCCTGATTTACTGTGGGTTTGGACTCGGGTCTCATGAATGTAATTTATCTCAAAATATGGCCAGAGGGAAGAGAGTGAAAATGTCTAGATAAAAAATAGTGTTGCACATTTTGACATTTTTTACATTGTTGGGCTGCAAATAGTTGAACTAACTTTGGCCAGACCTCAAGAATGCTCTCACAGTTCACGGCTCTTGGTCTTCACCTACTTTTTCTCATCAATATTTTCTCTCATATCAATCAGCTTAAATGTCGATAAGTCCTTTCTGCAATCTGGGAAACTTCACTTTCCTTGCATAACTTCAGAAAGAGCTAAAATATATGTGGAAATTAAGCCATTGGTAATTAGTTTTAAAATATAGTGTTAAGAAGACCTAAGATGTTGCAGTCCAGATCTCAAAAACTAGATGCATCTAAGGTGTTTTCGGTATGTAATCCCTTTCTTCATTGACAAGAAGCTGGATTCCTTTTTTTTTCTTTTTTCCCCAGGAAACTTAGTTGCATTTTCTTTACTCCACATTTTGAATGATTCAGAGAAAAAAGGTTGTCGGATGCATACTTCATTTCTCTGGCTAAGTGCAATTGCTTTCTGTGTATACTAAAAAAAAATATTTGCAGTCTCACCCCAAAACCAAGGCAGCATGCTTCCAATTTTGCATCCTAATTTATACATTTAATTCTCTTGTGTCAAACACCCACCCACCCCCGATCATTTTCTTTTCTTGGTCTTTCTTATTTTTTTTACTTTGTAGAACTTTTATTTACGGTGTTCAATATATCAGTGTATATAAAAATAGATGACTATTTTCGGGGTAGGGATTAAAATGTTATGTGGATCTGTATGTGAAATGTTCTATGGAAGATAGCTCTGTAAGCAAGGGTGTAAATGCATTGTACGTATTTTAAAATTTAAATAGATTGTACATAATGGATTGTAAATCAGTTGTAAACAAGCAATATATATTTTCTTGAATATATTATATAGCAGTTTATATTTGTTAAATAAGCAATTATGTATACTCTTAACTAACCATTTAAATATTTTGTACAGATAAGTTTATTAAATATTTTATTGATAAGTGCTTCTCCGTATTTTTCTCCAGAATTTTTTTTTTTAGTATTGCAAGTTGGGATTTTCAACTAGAAATGATATTTCTATTGTTAGTTGGGGTTTTTGCAAGAAAAATCCAACTGTATATCCATTTATTCAGTGCTTTTACCCACAAGTGCTTTATCGTCATCACTGCATTTTTTCCTCCCTCAAACCTTGTGCATGAGGATACTGCTTTTCTCACTTGGCATTTAAGGGACAGAGACAGGGGTGAAATCCAGCAGGTTCTGGAGAACCAGTAGCGGAAATTTTGAGTAGTTCAGAGAACCGGCAAATGCCACCTCTGGCTGGCCCCAGAGTGGGGTGGGAATGGAGATTTTGCAACATCCTTTCTCTGGAGTGGGGTGGGAATGATTTTGCAGTATCCTTCCCCTGCCACACTCACCAAGCCATACAGCGCCCACCAAGCCACGCCCACAGAATCGGTAGTAAAAAAAATTGGATTTCACCACAGGACAGACAACGAAAGTGTCACCCTGGTGAAATAGTGACTAATAGTTTTGTTTCATTCTTTCAGAATTGAAAAGCTGGGAGTTCAACCTCTAAATTAGCCAGTTATACAGGAAAGATAGATGTACAGTGATTGTCAGGAAATTTATATATTCCACCCACCCTTCTGCATTTTGGATACTCAAGCTGACAGGACTGACAACTCAGCCTTATTTCTGTATCAAAAATCAGCAATATAGTGTTAGCAGCACCAGCAATCATTGTAGGTTAGTGAAGGTTGAACTCTTGATAAATGATGGATTGAGCAGCTGAGGGGGACTGCTTTTCTGCCTGCACCGCTATGGCAGCAGTTCTCAACCTGTGGTTCGTGGCCACTTGCGGGGGGGGGGTGTCACAGGGTGTCCATGAAGGCTTGGAGAGATGTTAAACCTTGAGTTAAGTCTTGGGAATCTGTGGCCATAGTCCGTGGCCACAAAAGATATTTAAAGGGGGTCCGTGGTGAAGAAAATCTTTTTATTTGGTTTTTCTATCCTGGCACGTACCTGTGTCAGAATGAGCCAGTGCTTTCTCAAGATGATTTCCATTCAATATTTGGTAAGTCAGCTCTGTAACATCTGGGGCCCCCACTGGTTAAATGGGATTATGGCTTTCTGCCTAGTTTCCAATGTGTAAGGATCACCTCTCTCACCACAACACCTGTATGCTAAGGGAGGAGACTAAACTTAGATGTTTGTGGGTGGTTGGGTGGGGGAGTTTCCATCATCTGACGTGATCCCCTGTAGAAAGTAAGGAAGATGTCTTTGTTGGAGATGTACAAGCACCACTGTCAGGAGGACAAAGGTAACACATATTTTAAGGTCACAACAGACGGGTAACATTTGAAAGAGATACAGAGAGATACCTCCCTAGTACATTTTAGTATAAAATGGGGAGCAGGGACAGCACAATCAGACTTGCAAGGATCTGTTATTATAGCCAATCTCAATAACAACAGTTTTAGCTTTCCTGTGGAGTTCATTTCTTGATCTGGTCTACTTAGTGGGGCTGATGTCACCATGCTTTGTCCAATTATAAGACCCATCTAGAAGCCACTGCTTCTGCCCCAGGCAATTTAAGCCAAGCTGTGTGCCCCCATTCTTTCAAACGGCCTATGTCCCACATTAGCAATAGCAATAGTACTTAGACTTAAATACCGCTTCATAATGCTTTACAGCCCACTTTAAGCGGTTTAGTCAGCATATTGCCCCCAACAACCTGGGTCCTCATTTTACTGCCCTCGGAAGGATGGAAGCCTGAGTCAACCTTGAGCCGGTCAGAATCAAACTGCTGGCAGTTGGCAGAGTTAGCCTGCAATACTGCATTCTAACCAGTGCACCATCATAGCTCTATCATTAGATTTCCATTTTAAACTTTTGTAAGGACATTCCTGTTACGGCAGTTGTTTCCATCCGCTTTCCAGTTAATGGTCTTGCTTGAAACCAGACTGGTTCATTCATTAAAATGAAATCAAGGAAGAGGATAACTAAATGAAAAAAGGACACCACCATGGATCTTCTATCAGTATTTGGGCAGCATTTTAATATTTATTTAAGTTTCAGTGGGCTATGAATTAGCATCTCCAGAATCCTACCAGTGTTCTTTATAACACGCAAAATGGGAAGCTCTCCAGCTCCCTTTCCATCATGGACAGAATAAAATATCTCTAGCTGGAGAAGAAAATGCAAACGGGTGGTAAAATGACTAGTAAGAACAGAATATACAGCAAGTATACAGAAATGTTCACCAGAGTCATCCTTTTTATCATGTGATGTGAAGGAGTTCATGTCAACAACTAACACTTCTTGGCTATGTCTTCTTTTACACAAGGACAATGGTGTTCTCGCTCCACAGTTTCATTTTATACAGGAGTTGTCCTACTCCATAAATTCTGCATGATCACTGCTTAAAGCAGCAGCCACTTTTGGCAGTCACTTTATATTCCCACTCTATAGGTTTCTCTTTCAGTGTTATGTACTGCTTTAATTACTCTTGGTCACTAGGAGACTCTCAGTGGGTTCTTACATTGCCTAAATTTCAATAAAGAGGCTTTGGGGCGCACAATAATCCCAAGTCTTAACTTGACCCTGTGACCCTGCAAATAAAATGACAGCCTCCAGGGTACAAATGGGTTTTTATCATTCCACACAAAGTGTTAAGTAGCTTTACTAACAGCCACATTCTTCTCTGTTATTCAAACCAAGTGTTTTGCAGTGGACCAATTAGAATAAGGAGAAGATCAGAACGGAATAGCAAAGGGAAATAGTGTGCTAATTTATCTAATGGTTATAATGTTTATAATGTATATGTTTATGTAGATGATATAAACATTTAGAAATCTTACAGCTGCTCATTGGATATAGACAGTCTCGTTCTTCATATGGAGAATGTTCAGTGTTTCTACATTATAGCCTTTCTCCAAATACAACAGTTATATTCAATTCTTAAAAGCAAGTTCCTCACTCAAGTTATTGAGAAATTGTGTAAAGGAAAGTTTTATTTACTAATTTGATTTACATCCTGCCTTTTCTTCAGAAGCTCACGGCAGAATATCCAACACTTCCCTCTTTTATTTTCTCTCACATCAACAGCAACCCTCTCAGGTGGAATGGGTTGAGAGAGAGTGATTGGCCTAAAGGCACATTGTGACTGATGATGGACTTGAACCTACTGTCTCCTTGCCCTTTGCCACCATGTTTTATCCGAAAAGTCACAAACAGGTTAGGAAGTCAATATTCCAACCTTATTATTTCTCCCCAGCAGTTCATAATTGATTCTTTGGAATTAGAAATGTCAAAGATTTCATGAATATAATTCCACTTTATAATTATCTGTACAGAATTGTGCAGATCTCTAGAATGTAGAGAAAGGATAAAATAGTACTAGTTTTGACTCATTAAAGCTACTGTATCTTTTGCAAGATTCACTCGCTCCTCCCACGCACTTATGTACACATGCAACTCATTTGTTTTGTAAGCAGGCAGGAGTAGCTTCTGGAGTAGCTTTTCAACTCATGAAACAGACTTGACCATTTAAGTGATTCAAAAACGAGAGTTTTTGCCCAGCCCTCATTTGTACTAGAGGCTTTAATTGAACAGTTGCTGTTTCACTCCAATCACATTTACAGAGTCCCAAGTTTTGGCTTCTTCAATGATGTGTCTTGTTCTGTCTGCAAAACATGGAACATGAGGGCAATTCTTTCAGAACTAGAAATGTGCAAATGAAACACAAGGGAAGCTATCTAGAAAAACATAGAAGATGTGTTAAAGATGATTTTTTTTCTCTTACCATTTTCATGACTTTAGCCATGAAAGCCAGCTGGGTGATCTTGGGCGCTAATCCCTCTCTCTCAGCCGAACCCACCTTACAAGGTTGTTTTTTGCAGGGAAAATAAGAGGAGGAAAGTGTGTTGGATATGTTCATAACCTTGAATTAACATAATAAAGGTAGGGTACAAACCAACCAACCAATATTTTTTTTTTGCTGGACACTCACAATGCAAATCCCTTTTATTTTCTGCAAATCAAATCCTTTCCTCCATACATATTTTGAAACTTACAAAGCAATGAATAGCAATTAATAGTGTGTTTACTTCTGAACAAACAAAGGTAGAAACTGACTGTAAAACTGCACCCCTAGTACTTGCTCTGGCTCAGTTTATTACATTTAATTCAAAATTAAAGTTAGAAAGAATATCAATTTCAGTTTTCTGCCATTGGGATAACAGCATTCTGAAACAAAGATCAAAGGAATGTTTCAAATGCAGAAAGCAAGAAGGTAGCTGTATTATTAATGAACAATAATTCCTAAAATAAACTAGTATTTTACATTAAGCAATAATAGTTTATAAATTTAGTTTAAATTATCACAATCCTTGTGCCCATGTGTAAACGACTAGTGAGCACAGCCATAAACATTTTACGTTTCAAGTAAAAGCAGGCAATGAATCCCTATGATTAAAATTGTGTTGAGAAATACTGCAATAATTCCAAGATAGGATTATTGAGATGACCAGATAATGAATAAGCATCATATTCTGAAAATAGGCTCTCACTGTTACAGATGGATCAAACTTCACTGCATGAAAGTGCCCTATGGTCAGTGCTGGGTGTTTTCAATTAAATATTGAATGTTTAAAAAACTCGAGTTTTCCTTTTGGCAGGCAACACTGTTACTACCAGATTATAAATGTTCCTCTGAGTGACCACATCGTACACAGAAAAATATTGTAGGAATATGTTTTTTTAAGATCTACAAAACACCAGGATTTAATGAGACCACAGAAAAAAACAGTGTACAAACAACTGAGTTATGTAAATATAATACACATACAGAATAGTTTTTTACACTCCAAAAACCTGCCTTAAATGTGAGATACAATGCTAGTCATGCTTATGCCACTTGGATTCCCAGTAATATTAATATCTGCCCAAGTAATATATATGCATACATAGGCCAGAACATTTAATACACCTATTGAAGTTTTATAACAGTTCAACATGATATCCTGTCGAAATCCTGGGGCAAATATCTTGTGGCTCTGTTTATACACACAGCACTGGAGGGGGTGGGATGGGGGGGAGATTTAGAGTGATATGTTAACCTCAGGCAATAGTGGGGCTAGATAAGGTTAGTTGTCCTATGAAATGTCCTCAGGGTTGGTTTGGATTACACTAACTCCCACCATTAGAAAAACCTGCAAGGAATAAACGTGGAACTTTCCTTTTCTTTCTGCTGCTGGCCCTGAGGCTAAATTAAGATTAATGTTTTAGATAGGCCAGTCCCCCCAGTAATCCTTTTTTCTTTTGACTCCCTGCAGCCACATGGGTGGGGACGAAGCCTGCTGAGAAGGGGATGGAGCTGGTTAAACCTTGTGCCCATGTTGCCTGCAATGGCTTCAATCAATGGACAAATCTTTTCTCCTATGATTAAAACCACCACCACCAGCCAACCACCTGGGCTTCCTGCCAAGATGGCCGCTCTCTTTGTTGTCTGCTACCAGCTCAAGAGTTTTCCTGGGCGTGGGGTGGGGGAATCGCATAGCACAGAACCAGCCAAGCTGATCATCCAAACACAACTCCTAAGTTTACAAAAATGTGAACCAAGTGACAAACAGCTTCTTCTTTTTTCCCCCCTCCCCTTCTTCTTTCCTCTCCCATCTTGGCCAGCAGCAGATAATGGTGCTATTGGAAATGGGGCTTCTTCCTAGAACCTAGAAGACCAATTGTGTCCTGGGCTTTTTTTTTTTCAAGGTGGGCCGGAAGCAAAAAAGAAGTCAGATGCACAGCATGTCTTTGTGCACAATTTTCCATTAGTTTCCCCTCACAATCACAGGGCTAGCCTAGCTTAGGTAGTGGCCAAGGTTAGGGGGACAATGACAAGCATACAACATACAACATGGCATTTAACACAGGATGCCACATTAAATAATCGGGTAGACAAGAAGAAGAATGGTTTGGGATCATCTTACAGTGCACAGGTAATCCCAGGTCTTTTTTTCTCCCAAATTCCCAAAGTACGAGCATTAATATATTTGCTTTTGTTTTTGTGATTTGTCAAAAATCACAAAAAATGGGGGGGAAAAAGAGGTAGGGAGGGAATTATTCCATTCCCAGCAGTGACTATTTCTTGAGAAAAAAAAATTAATAAAAGGAGTATGTCATCCAAATTCTGTCTCTTCTAAAAGTAGTTCTAAAATAACATGTACAGCAGTCCTTGACATATGACCATAATGGAACCTGCTCAACACTGTTTTAATGGCCTTTTTTTGTGGCAGTTGTTAATCAAATATGGTAGTTGCTAAGTTTAATAGGGTTAATCAAACCTTGTTTTCTATGGCGGAGAACACGCTTCCGTAACCACCAGATTTTGGCAGAACAGTCATAAAACCTGGTCACACAACATAAATGTGGCCATGCTGCAAGTGCCTGAAGTGCGGTCACATGACCACAAGAGGGGCAACCGTTGGAACCACAGAAGTAGGTTGTAACTCCGTGTTTTCAGGTAAGTAATTTTGAATCATAGATAAGCACTAAGCAATCGGTCGTAAGTCAAGGACTACCTGTAACTCAGCAGTTATTCCCACTGACTGAGGCAAAAGATTGTTCATATAGAAAAAAGACAATTCCACAGGCTGGGTATTGAGGTACCAAAGGCCCCTAATGAAGTGGAGTAGACAAAATGCGATTCCAGTTTTAACATTTGCACACCTCTAACCAACGTACTTAGATCTTTCTCAATACAGATAGTATTATACAGATACCAACCTTTCATTTAACAATAGCTGAAAGTTATGACAGCTGTGGAAAAAATGATTTATGATCTGTCCTCACACAACCACTGTCCTCATACCACTTCCATATCACATAATTGCAATTTGGGAAGTTGGCAACTGTCTCATGTTTATTACTGGTCCAGTGTCCGCTGGTCAATATGATCCCAATTTGTGATCTTCCCAGCAGTTTTCTGAAAAGCAATTTCAATTGGAGAAGTAGAATTTGCTTAACACCTGTATGTGATTCACTTAACAACCATGTTAAGTGGCCATGTTGCAAGCGTCTGAAAATGCTTAACAACTGGTAAAACTGATCATAAAATCATGTGATGACTTGCATAACAACCACTCTGCTTAGCGAGTGAAATTCTGGTTTCAATTGTGGTCATAGGTCGAGGATTACTTGTAAGAAGTACTATATCTTACTAATTCATTGTTGGTTCTGTTTGTGAGCAACGTAGTTCTTTTTCTGCACACCAAATATACCATTATGTCTTCCATCGCAATGGATGTTGAAATTAATTTAAGCAATAAATTCGAATATCATCACCTTATATTAGATGTTATTTTCCCCCAATAATGAGTGACGGTCGATTCTAACCCTAACCACTTCAACAACAGTATGGAACATAATTATGGGTGCAATACTACTACAATGTTGTGGCAGAATAAATGGTGTTGATGAACAGACTTATATGTTAGAACAGGGGTCTCCAACCTTGGTCCCTTTAAGACTTGTGGACTTCAACTCCCAGAGTCCCTCAGCCAGCAAACTCTGGGAGTTGAAGTCCACAAGTCTTAAAGGGACCAAGGTTGGAGACCCCTGTGTTAGAAGATCTAAACACCTGATGCAATAATTCATACAATCCTGCTAGAGGCACTGTGCCAGCGAGACACAGAATTTAATGGCCCATTAATTCATAAATTTGGAAAATCAAGATGGCACATGGAAGGCAGGGGATCTCTCTCTCTCTTTTTGTTACAACAATCCTGTGAGCTACCTGAACAGGTAGTCACTGTTTGTAGAGGGAGGTTAACACTGGCTTAAAGGAATCCAGGGCTCTGATTTGATACAGTCATCCCCATCTGTTTACAACCTTACTTTGGGTATTTGTTAGAAACCTGTCAACAGGAATGTAATATGAGCCATCAGGTTAACACCAGAGCTTCCAGAAAAAAGCAAACCGTAATGCACAGAAAGATCAAGGCATAACCTATCGAGGAAGATTACACGGCCACAATACAGATAATTCCTCCTGCTATCTACTCTGTCTTCATCATAGCTTGGCGAGATCATCCTGTATCCAGTCTGTTATCATTTCAGCCATTTCTTTGCTGGAATCCAGGACAAAAGAATGGCCGATTCCTTTCTCACAGATTCTAATATCTCCGTCTGGAAACTCCATCTTCATCTCTTCGCAGTACTGCAGAGGACACCATGAGTCAGTTGCTCCATAGTAAAAAATCAGCTAAAATAAAAATAGAGATCTGTCTTAAATTAAAGATGGTGGGAGGAAAAGAAAGAGACCAGGGCTAAATCCAATTACCAGATAAAAATGAAGACATGAATAATATCCACGCTCCAAAGAGAAATTCAAGAGTCATGGCATACCACAGTAGATTATAAAACATCGTATATATGTATTAGAAATACTTAGGTAATAAATGTCAATGGTCAGAATTTCTTCAGTGGAGATTACTGAAGTTGTAAGATGCTTTTCAACCAATCAAGAGAGACCTACTGAGAATTATTGTATTGCTTAGTAACCCAATTTGACACTAAGGATAATAGCCTTTGATTGGGAGGATATTTATCCGCAAGCAACATAACAGGTGGAGAGTGCAGTGGATTTTTTTTTTTTTTACTTCTGCTTATCTAGCCAATCTACAGGCAGAAATCTGCCAGGAAAATCCAGGAAGTTTAGTCCTCCTGCTTCTTCAAGTTGGATGCAAAACAAAAGTCTTAGATGTAAAAACTGGAACCTGAGGATCAATAGGATTTGTTTCCAAGCAAGCAACTTAGTATGGGGTGTTTATTTATTTACTTATTCCATTTGTATAGCCACCTATCTCAAACCATTAACTCTGGGTGGTAAACCATCGTCAAAACAAACAAACTTAGTATGGGCCGTTGAGCTTTCCAGTTGCTTTTGTTTGTACTTTTAGGGCCAAATCAGACATCCTACTAAATGCGTCATTTTGTCAGGGTTTTTTAATTTTTTTTTTTTTAAAAAAACTTTTAAATAAATAGCAGCTGCAGATAGGGAAGGATTTTTCACTGGGATCTCAGCATGCAGGGAAGGAAGGTGAACCCTTTCCTCCAAAACATGAACTGGGTGTCACAGCCCAGAAGAAAAGTGAACAAAGAAAATAAGAGTAGATCCAGACTGCCCAAGGAAAACATCCTGACATCTTGTGCTTTGCTTGCAGGTTATCTCTGTCTGTGTAATTAAAAACTTGTGGATTCCATGACCTTGAAAAAATTTCATCACCAATAGGAGCCATTCTATACTGAAAAAGGCAAGTTTCTTCTTTCTGGGTTGCAGAGATCCTGCATGAACACAATCTCTGCCTTTTGCCTTCCTTATGCTTCAGTTCTTCCCAACCCATTATAACACTAAGCCCATGAGGTATAGTTATAAACTTCTGGGACAATTCTTTTAGATGATCAGCTTCTACTTCATGTTGTTGGTTGATTCTCCTGTGCTGAGACATCAAATCCATTCTTTGAATTTAGGTGAGTGCTTCCTTTTGCACCGCTGACCTCTTGCCTCTACCACCATAGTTATAACAAAAACTGCTCTTATTTGATTTATATGCTGCCCATTGTACAGGAGCTTAAGGTGGCATACAATGAATCCATCCTCTTACTCTTCCCCATAGTGCACCTGTGAGGGGGCGAGGGGCTGAGAATGACTGGTCCAGAGTCATTTACTGAACTTTCAAAGGTGAAAAAATATTAGAATTAAGGTTCTAGTTTACCACTGTTGTGGCTCCCGCCCCCGAACCTGGCCCCATGCCCGAAAGTGCCTTGGAGCTGGGCCTGCTGCCAGAAAGTGACTTGGACAGTGAGGGGGAAGGGCCATCAGGACTTACCTCAGAAGCACCGGATCAGCTCCAGGAGCCAGAAGCAGGCCAAGCGAAAGAGATAACGAGGCCTCCTTCTCCTGACTCTTCCCCCTCCCCGGCCACGCCTGCAGACCCAGCTGACAGCAATCAGGCTTGGCTCAATCCCAGGTTTCGTAGGCAGGAGAGAAGAGAACAACAGAAGCAGGGGAGGGGCAGGCCTAGGAAATGCTGAGTCATGGAGCCATACCCCACAGGATATAAAAGGCAGCAAGAGCTGGCGCGTCTCTTTGTATCAGGCAAATCCACAGACTGACTAGAGCTGAAGGTTGTGACTCACCAGTGTCTTGGCAGCCAACGAGGGCTCTTGGCAGACGCTGGCTCTTTTGCTGCCAGAGCTGATAAGAGCCGGCTAATTAAGCCATCGTTCGGACGGAGGCGAGGAGGACGTAACAACCATCTTGATCACCAGGCCATGCTGGCTATCTGGCTCAAATTTAGACCAAAATGATTTCCAACACAATTAAAACAGTTTTGGTTAATGTTCATTTTCTCCAAGCACCAATGAAACACCCTATTCTTTCCACGTTTATGCTTCCTCCTCCTCCAACATGTCTTGTTTGGGAACTAATGATAGAGATACAGGTAGTCATTGACTTACAACCATTCATTTAGTGGCTGTTGTAAGTTATAATGGCACTGAAAAAAAGTGACATTATTTTTCACTTACAACTTGCAGCATCCCCATGATCAGGTGATCAAAATTTAGATGCTTGGCAACTGGCATGTATCTATGACGGTTGCAATATCCTGGGGTCATTTGATCACCTTTTATGACCTTCTGACAAGCAAAGTCGATGAGGAAACCATATTCACTTAACAAATGTGGCAAGAAAGGTCATAAAATGGGGCAAAATTTACTTAACAACTGTCTCGCTTAGCAACATAAATTTTGAGCTCAATTGTGATCATAAGTCGAGGACTATCTGTAATGGCTGCAGTTGATGGTAGTTCAAATCTAGCATCATTTTGAAGGGGCCTAGATTCCATATCTTTGTTCCTAAGAGCACAAAATAATTAGGACGGCAATATGATTGAAGTGTGAATTTTACACATATACATCTGTTGAAAAGCTTGTCAGAAACCC
Organism: Ahaetulla prasina; assembly: GCF_028640845.1. Lineage (NCBI taxonomy): Eukaryota > Metazoa > Chordata > Lepidosauria > Squamata > Colubridae > Ahaetulla > Ahaetulla prasina. The sequence continues at coordinate 160,903,925 of NC_080539.1, forward strand.
CCCTCTAATATAGACTGTTTCCATAATAATAAAAACACAGTCCAACACAATCTACTATGTATATTAATTAGCATTATCACCAGCATCACCACTATCCAGATTTAACTTCAGTAAACTTTCTTGATATTGTATCATTAGTATGTTTTAAAAATGAAATGGAAAACTCTTCAAAGGATTCTCTCACAAACTTTTGTAAAGTGAATATGTATTTAATTTTTCATAAATATGCCCAATATGATGGCAGTTAGTTGAGATTGTTATCGACAGGATGTTTCAGCATTTCTAAGAAAGCAGCTATTTCCTACAGTGACCCTATGCCATTAAAACTAAGGCCTCTCAAAGAAAGTGTCAATCCTAACAAAAATGTGTTAAAAATATCCCTAAAAAAATATTTCTGCCTGTTGTGTGGTTGCCAAAAGTCCAATAAAAGAATTGAAAACCTCTAAATGTCTGAGAGGTATAGAGTTCTCAGTGCCTTCAGTTCAGGTGTAAAAAATTCACAGCAGTAGAATCATATTACATGCATCAGACTTTGGGACCAAATATATTTTCAAAGCAGTCAATGCTCAAATAAGCCTAAGTATAATTCAGACATAAATTCAGACAAAAAGAAGGTTCTGCCTATGGCAACATTTGTCATTAAAAAAGCCTGGGAGAGACAATGGCAATGGCCCTATTGCCTTCTCATTTAATTAAAAAAAATGTACCTATCCAAGTTTTTCATCCTTAGACTTATTTATTAACTCAAAGATTGGTAGTGATGTCTATGGAGATTCTCAGTCATCCATGTCATAGTTGTTCCAAATGTGCTTTTTCGAAAGGCAGTTGGGCTTTCTTGTTTTTCTTTGAAAATGTTTCATCCAAGAAGCTGCTTCAGCTCTGACTGGATATTGAGGAATGGAAGGATTTAGCTGGTCATTTGTATTCTTTTAGAGAGTCCTTGAGGCCACTTGGAGGTTTATCTGGGTTTTCAGGGTCACCTGAGTAGCGCAAATGGGTGTGGAGCCTTCTTGGAACTGCTGAAAGGACTGTGTTGTAGACTGGAGATAGAGGATATCATATCCCTCCCGCTCTGTTGAGAGAGGGCTGCTCCATTTTGACACAGACGGCCTGTTTCACCCCTCTTTCAAACCAGCGGTCCTCTCTGTCCAAGCTTTGCTGTTTTCGAAAGAGTGGCCTTTGACTTTTAAATGTAGATGGACTGCTGAATCTTATCCTGATGGGTTTGTTCTCCTATGTTAGTTATCTCTTGAAAAAGCATCTTTGGGACATTGGCGAGGATGTTTATTTGCTATCTTTTCTCATTCAGTTTCTCACAAACCCCTTGTCTCTCTTTCCCTCCTCATGTTCTGTATCTTCATCATTAATCCAAAGATAGTATGCTGGTCTAACACTTCATAAAATAGGCAAAATGGGTGAAATCTGATTTTTGAGTCATTAACATATAAATTACTTTTCTTTCATTCCCTTGTGGGTTTTTTTTCCCTTCACTTTTTGACTCCAGTCCCCCCCATGCCGCCCCAAAAGTAATGGTTATAAAGAAATCTAATGCTTCTATTTTGTATTTTGTATTTAATGCATTATCACTGGATGCAAGCTTAAGTGTTGCTATTCCTCTCCAAATGCTTCACACTCAAGTGCCCTACTGCTACTAATTTAGGAATGATAGGACTTGCAGCCCAATGCATTTCGTACTACATCAGGATGGCAGAGGCTAATGTAAAATATCGATATAATTTCTGCTTCTTTTTACTGACTTGGCTCGGTTTTCATATGTTTCAGAGCTTCTGTTATGGTTTTATATCGATCATGGATATTCCTGTAAAAAAAGGTAAATCCTATGGGATTGCAACGCAGTGGCGGATGGAGGGACAGATAGAATGATAGGAGAAAAGGAGTCTTCATTGATCACTGTCCCTCTCCACCACCAAATGGAGAGATAAGTACTGTAAGGTCATTTTATTATACAGCAGACTTAGAGTACAACTGAAGAATAATGCAATTTACTATTACGAATTTCATACCTTGGCATCAAATGTCTTGAATAGTAATTTAATATGGAAACTTCTTTTAAAAGAAACCCTTTTTTGTTCATTAATGCTCTATTATGAGCTGAATCAATTTTACTTTGCGCTTAGTAATATATGCTGCAACCTGACTAGAATATTCATTATTTAACAGTACTGTACAGTACTGCACATTTAATTGACTGCAAGTTGATACAGAAACCTTTCCTAACCTGGTGGCCTACAAGTATCCTCAGTTTTCCAGACACTATGGCCAAATTGCTATGAACTACAGAAACTGAAGTCCAACAGCTCTGGAGGCCACCGGCTTAGGGAAGGCTGATCTACAGGACTTTGCAAATTTGGAATATGAATGTGAGACCTTCTGCGGAAGTAAGTTGTTAAAACATGTCTAAGTGGCCAAATGTAGCCCAAGAAACCACACTTACTGTAACAACTCTGTTTTACTTTCTGCTGTCCTCCCTCCTTTTCAATTCTATTATTGAGGTTTGGTCACAAAAGGATTAAATTGGCACTGCTAAGTAGGATAAAGCATAGGTAAGTGCTACATATAGCAAAATCCTCCCGGGCTGCTTTTCTAACTTTGGACCTCAGCAATACACTGTCCAAAAAACATCTAAGAGCTGCCCAAATGAAAGGTGTTCCTGGCTGCAGAAGTTGTTTTAGGCTTATACATGCAGCGTATTTGAAGGATTTTCCAAACTGGAGGGAAATAATTTACTCTGGCTGGGGGAAGAAAGTCTGCTCTTGTAGTGTCTTCCATACTGCTGCTTTCCAGATTATGAATCTTTCAAGGGCAATAACTATTAGACTGCTATGGACAGCTTTGGACATTGGATTAAAAAAACAACAACAGCAACCCTGGGCAATAGTAGACAAACTGTTTCAATAAAATCAACTCAAAATTGGTTTTGGCTGCTTCACTGGGCAATTTTTCTTTATGCTCATATAATGAAATAAGATGGGAAAAAAAAAAGAACAAGATTAAATTAGAGGGAAGAGGAGGAGGAAAAGGAAGAGGAGGAGGCGGAAGAGGAGGAGTAGGAGTTGTTTCTTCCAAAGGCATTTTGACTTAAAATGTTGCATAGCAAAACACTTCATCTTTATGAACGACCTTGGACCAAGGCCCAATAAATTTCCTCCCACACAGTTAGTTACTTGCACATGCAGGACTTTGGCACTTGTAGATGGCTTCACCTCTTTTCTTTTATTGGCCACTTATTATAGGAACACGGGAAGTTATACCACACAGAGTCAAACCATTCATTCATGTAGCTCAGTACAAGGGGTCAACAGCATGGCTTAGGGCCTGGTGATTTGAGGGGCTGCCTTTCTCCTGTGGTGTGTGGCTGGCCGATTTCAGCTGATAAGAGTTGGGATGCTCTGGAGTCTTTGGATGAAATAACATCATTTATCAGTATCTAGGAAATGCACCTTCTCTGTTGCAGCACCTGCCATCAAGAATGAGGCTCCCTGAGATCTGTGTGGCTCCCAGCCTGAAGGACTACAAGGGTTGTTCTACACCTTGGGCCAGAATAGCTGGTGCCCCGTTTGCTGGGTTGGTGGGACGTATCGGAGTCTGCTGAGGTTAACAGCTTATTCTTTTTTCTTTTGTTCCGGCTGATATTGTCATTTCTTGTTTCCATTATATTGTTTTGAGAGTCAGGCTGCATCAAATTGAATAAACAAAGATGGCATAGAACGCTAAGTAATCAGTGGTACAAATGCCAACGTTTCATGAGATGGTTGTATTTATACCTGAGATGGAAATCCAGCATTTCCCAAAATTTGTTACTCATGTGACATTTGTTTAAAAAAAAAGAAAAAAGCAATTGTGAAACTAACAAGAATTCTGAGAATATACCATCGGAGGAGGAAGCGATAAGGAAAATTCTGGACTGTGCTGAGATGGATAAATTAACAAAGGAGATAAAAGAAAAGGAAGATACGGAATATTATATAGTATGGAATAAATTGTATAATTGGATAGAAATTAGAAATGGTAAATGACGAAAAAGGGGAAAAGATCACCCCCCCAAAAAAAACGGGTAGTGCATGAAGGAAAATGAATTGTTATAATGATAGGTATGATGGAATATATACAGAAATAAAGAATAATGGGACAAAAAAGATAAGTATAATTAAAGAAAATGAGAGGGGAAAATGTAAATAATAGAGGAATACCGATACGAAGCTGATGTAAAGAAGGAGTATATGTTTTATGTTAGTGTTTGTTATGTCTTGTTTTGTTTTTTTTAAATAAAAAGTATTTATACATTAAAAAAAATCTGCTTTGCTTTCCCTTCTAGCCCAAGGGACTAGTCACTAGAAGAACTGTTGTCTTCCTTCCTCCAATCCTCAGAAAACATGCCCACAAAAGGAAAATGCCATTGGTTCTTGCTCTCCTGGCCTAGGTGAGGGTAGAGAAGAAGTGATTGATTCCACTAATTGGGGCCATAATAATTGTGATTTAGGAGAACATCTGAGCATCGCTTTGGCCAGAATGAAAGAAAACAGTTCTTAAGTTGGCCTCCCTTCCATCTGATTTACTTATGGAAGATAAGGAACTGAAAACTATAGTGAAAAAAAGTCTCCAGAACATTATCAATTTACTACAGGGTTCTTTAAAAAAAACAAAAAACTATATCCAACTTGATTTGCAGCTTCTAGGTCCAATTCGAAAGGCTGGCTTGAATTAAATATTTCTTCTTGGCTTTACAAATCTTTCTCAACTTGATGAATGGAAAGCATGTAACCGTACAGAAGTTCTTGAACAAGAACGATCAGCATTTTCTACCATTGGCCGTATTGGGTGGGACTACAGGGAGATACATTTAGCAACATATATGCCAGGAGTCCTTTATTCCTGATGCATGGACACTTCTCTTGCCTTTAAGATTCCTGGAAAAGTAATACCAATGTTCCCTTTTTTGAGAGAGTGAGAATAGGGACTGAAATGGTCTAAAAACTTTGGCTTCCTGTTAATATCCATTAAAGTTTATCCCGGATCATCCTTCTTCAGCCTAATTATCTTATTAATAGATAATACATAATAGTATAGCAGCTGACACTTCTGGGCTAGTCATGGAGTAAACAAATTCTTAGCAAGTCAGGACTGCAGAGCCCAATAATTCACAGGCGGCAGAAAAACAGAGTCAGATGCCATACTAGGGTCCATACAAAGAGGTCAAATAAAGTTGAGGCATCAAACAGAGTCTATTATCCAAAAGACAAGAACCAAAGTCAGGGTGGAGGTCAAGTGTCAGGGGTTGAATGAATTAAGTAAGTCAGAAACAAGGTATAGTAACATTATTTCCAGCCTTCTCTATTACAAACTAAAAGCTTGTAAAGCCAAAACCATCCAGGCTCCCATTATTAGCCATTAGGCTATTCAAAAGGAGTAAGTCAAACTCTACAACTGAGGAAGCTTCATTGACAAGTAGACCAATTTATTAGTCACATCTGCACCTCTGAGTCTGAATTCTCAATCTCCTCTGTTCTTTAGAATCTGGTCTTTTCTGCCAATTTAGGTGAGGACATTTGGTTGAAGTCACTATGACATGATACAGTATATGCCATAGTGCCTTCACATAAATAATGTGAATTACCTAATTGGCATCAATTGCATTATGACATGGATGACATCCATTCTGGCCCATGATGTCACTGCTTGTCAAATGTCTATAATAAAAGGTCCTCTATCTTATGAGATTCTAAGTTGGGACTCATGCCATCCCTTGTCCTGGTCTTTGGTTCAGAGAATGCACATGGTATGGCTATAAGTGCAAATTCACCTTCAGAGGAGGACTCATCCTGAGAAGACATGCCTTCAAATAAAACACAGAATTTCCTTTCTTGTTGGTTTTGACTTGACGATCCTTAAACTATTTTGATTGTTTCAGGTATGTGATTTATGTTTTATATTGTATTTTTGACTGTAGAGCGTGTCAGACTTTTTAAAATTAATAAGCAGTATACAAATGACACAAATTTATTAATACATAAAATAGGTAAATTAATAACATATAATGTCTTAATACTTATTTTCTCTCTTTTGATGCTGTCAAATTGGGATATTCTGTTAATTTTATTCTAAAATATTCTTGTAATAGCTCACCATAAAATATTACAAGATGAGACGAGGTACACAGAATCTTGCAAATAATTATTAAGTTGCTGAAACCTGGAATTAAAGCTGAGTGAAATGGAGTGGATTTGAAAATAGATAAACAAGAAGGCTGGAAATAATTTTGAAAAATGGCTTCAGAGCATTGGGAACTTAAATAAAGCACTTCTTTGCAACTCTTTAAAGCTGCTGTATCTTTTACACAATCACTAATTCGTCCTCTGCAGCCATCACATAATCCCAGGAAAAGATATGGATGGTTTAAAAACTGGCAAGTAGATGCTATATTTGCAGCCCCCATTTTGGAGTGGAATCTGAAGTGTTGAACAGTCCTAGTGTCCAATGGAAAGTGTAAAGAATAAAAGTCTACCTTATTTAAATGCTGCTTTATTGTAGAACTGTCTCGTTCCTGAACACTTCTCATTTCTTGGCTTCCCAGGTACATGATGTTTGCTGTAGAAATAAGACACACAGGTATGTGCATCAGAAAACAGAATTTATACAGGAAGTTCATCTACAGACTTCAAATTTTGACGGTTTTAGGAATTATTCTCCACGTTTCACAAAAATGTCTCCCAGTTGGTAGTCAATGCATTGCTGTCTGCCTGTCTCTCTATATCTATCTATCTATCTATCTATCTATCTATCTATCTATCTATCTATCTATCTATCTATCTATCTATCTATCTATCTATCTCATGGTGCAATCATTAGAATGCCGTATTGCAGGCTAATTCTGCTGACTGCCTGGAGTTCAATTCTCAGCAGCTCAAGGTTGACTCAACCTTCCATTCTTCCAAGGTCAGTAAAATGAGGACCTAGATTTTGGGGGGCAGTATGCTGTTTCTGTAAATTGCTTAGAGGGCTGTAAAACACTGTGAAATAGCACATATAAGTTCTATCTATCTATCTATCTATCTATCTATCTATCTATCTATCTATCTATCTATCTATCTATCTATCTATCTATCATCCAATTTATATAGCCACACGTTTATCAGAAGGAACTTTGGATGTTAAATAAAATAAGAACACAGTACAATAAAATTACCCTTTAAAACTATAAACAGAAGGTATGAGACATGAAAGACCCCAATAATAAGGCTGACTAGTTTCAACTTTACTCCTAAGTTTGTCTTTAGAACATTTTAAAGTTGTCTTTTTTTTATTTAAAAAAATGAACTATTTTGATAGACAATAGACATGTAATTCTTAATTAAAACATCTAGGAAAAGAGTTAATTACACAAAATTATATGAATTTACAAAGAAGAGTTCTAATGGATGCTTCCTTTGAGCAGCCTTTTGCTTGAAAGAAATAATGAGTGGAAGATTGTAAAGCAGAAACATGGATTTCTCTCCAGAGGCTGAGGAAAAGGAAATAACAATTGGACTGCTCCTTACCAATGACCTCAAAACATTAAATGGGACAAATTCCTGTAGCACTTTAAGGAAGCAGAAGCAAATGACATTGAGGGAGAAGAGAGGGCAGAGTTGGATTTCAAAATACTTGATAACTTTCCATCTGAGTTGACATCAACGCACTTGCCAGCTCAATTTAAAATTCTAGATTCAAGAGTTAAAGCCGAATTGTTTGACAATTCACCATACAGTCAAGTATTTGGAATGATCCAAGTTATTCTCCAAAGCACCTGAGAGCAGGACAAGAAGCAATGGATGTAAACCAGTGGTTCTCAACCTTTACAGTACTGCGACCCCTTTAATACAATTCCCCACGATGTGGCGACCCCTTTAATACAATTCCCCATGATGTGGCAACCCCAACCGTAAAATTATTTTCGTTTTGAATTTATCGCGCCTGAAGCCGTATTGGCTAGCAATCTGAACTGCTTGCGATTGCTTTGAGGACGGAGGCATTAAAGCGGAGACTCCTCCCCTATTAAGTTTATCAGGCCTGAAGCCAGATTAGGCTAGCGATTGGGAGTGTTTGCAGCTGGCTTGAGAGGGAGACATCAGAGCAAAGATTTCTCTCTTTTTTAATTCATCGTGCCTGAAGCCGAATTTGGCTAGTGATTTGAAGAGCCTGCAGCTGGCTTGTGGAGTCAATCATTGGAGCACGATTCTTCAACTCGCAAGTATACTTCCCATATTTCCGATGGTCTTAGGCGACCCCTGGCAAATCATCATTCGACCCCCAACGGGGTCATGACCCACAGGTTGAGAACCGCTGATGTAAACTATTCAAGGAGAAAAGCAACTTAGAACTAAGGAGAACTTTCCTGACAGAACAATTAATCAGTAAAACAACTTGCCTCCAGAAGTTATGAATGTTCCAACACTGGAAGTTTTTAAGAAGAGATTGGACAACCATTTGTCTGAAATTGGTATAGAGTTTCCTGCCTGAGCAGTGGGTTGGATTAGAAGACCTCCAAGGTCATTTCCAATTCTGTAATACTATTCTATCCCATGCATCCCTATCATCTGGCTTGCATTAGATTCCAATGGCTCTTGCTCCTGAGTAAATTTGTGCGGGATTAGTACATATACATTGAACAGGAATATTCAGGAGTGAAACATAATTGCCTAGAGTTACCGATTCTTCCCAGAACTGTGAGAATTCAAAAACTTCACAGGGCAACGTTGATTATTTTCTGCACTGTACTTCTTTTATTCTACCCCAGGGGTTTGTTCCAAAGAAAGGTTGGTAGAAGTGCAAAGAAGTTTTGGATCCAGGGGTCTAATATTAATGGTAAATTTCTAGTCCTCAAATTTTCTACCAAAGGAATCAGGCTTTCATGGTGATTATGTTATTCCATCAACACAGTTCTTCATCAATGGAACAGTTCCTTCATTCTATTTATGTATATTTTACATTTGTAATCTGCTTTCTATCAATAAATCCAGCCTGTGGTATGTAGCTAACAATACAAAATAAAACATTGTCTTAAAATTTCAAAGCACAGTATAAAACTCATAATTGTAGACAATGTAAAAATTATAGCAAAAAAAGCTTCAAAAAATTGAAATCTAAAAACTGTACATAAAAACAAAGGACCCCAAAGAATAAAGGCAGAAGCCCCACAATTTAAGACTATTTCCTTTTTTCCCCATTAACATTTTTATTGAATTATAAAATAAAATAAGATACAAAATACAAAAGAAAATAGGAAAACAAAGGGGGGGATAGGAAGTGAGGAAGGATTAAGAGAAAGAAAAAGAAGCATTGACTTCCGACTCACTCTGTTGCAGTAAAACAAGACATTAACATCAAATCACCATTTTTTGTTTTTTCATAATAATATAAACTAGCCTTTTGTATAAAGATCTATCAGTCTAATCACTAAAACCCAAAATGATTATTTTCTTAAGTGTAATAAAGCATGCTAGTTCATTCTAAATCTGAAAGCTGCACAACCTTAAAGTTATATAGCCTGCACTGTTTCACTCTGCTAAACAAATAATCACTCTGCTAAATAATCACTCTGCTAAATAAATAATTCCATCAACACTGTCAAACTATTTACTAAATCTGCACTACTATTAATCTTCTCATAGTTCCCATCACCAATCTCTTTCCACTTATGACTGTATGACTGTAACTTTGTTGCTGGCAATCCTTATGATTTATATTGATATATTGACCATCAATTGTGTTGTAAATGTTGTACCTTGATGAACGTATCTTTTCTTTTATGTACACTGAGAGCATATGCACCAAGACAAATTCCTTGTGTGTCCAATCACACTTGGCCAATAAAAATTCTATTCTATAAAAAAAAATTCTATTCTATTTTACACAGAATTCAAAGGAACCTAGAAGACGAATCTTTCATTTAGACCAGAGATCTTCAAACTTGGCAGCTTTAAGACTTGTGGACTTCAATTCCCAGATTTCTCCAGCCAGCATAATATAGCCTAGCATAGCTGGCTAGAGAATTCTGGGAACTGAAGTCCACAAGTCTTAAAGCTGCCAAGTTTGAAGACCTCTGATTTAGACTGAGCAGTGTTTCTCAATCTTGGCAACTTTAAGTTGTGTAGTCAGTTGGGGAATTCTGGGAGTTGAAGTCCACACACTCTTAAAGCTGTAAGGTTGAGAACACTACTTTACAGGAATAACCAAAATCCCTCCAGTGCCAGCCGAACACTAGCAGCTCCAGCCGACCCAGCTAACACCCACCACGAACAGACCAAGTGCAGGAGAAAGTCCTGAGACAATCTTGCACACAATTATAGCTGTCTGAACAATACGGTGACCTGAAGAAGTGTTACGAGGATCAGGATCTTCTATAACAGCAATATTGTTATTTAATATTATTAACCAGGCCTAAAAGAACAATGAACTGCTAGGCAACTTACCCTGCCATTTTAAAAGGGGATTGCTCAGGAAGATGCTATTGTTTTGGACAGTAGAGGAAACAAAAGAGAAAGACTAGAAATCAGAAGGTATTTCTTTATTTCTAGGTCAGCTCTAATGCACTTGGGTGTAGCGAAGGTTGCATTCAATAATCCTATGAATGACCCCTCTTTTTGATGTGGAGGGTGAGATGGTGTCTCTCCCCCCCCCTTTCTTCTTTTCCCCATCAGGGATGATTAAGCATTGGTGTCCTTTTAGTCATCTCCCTTTGCTAAACAGAGGCTGCTAACTGTGCCCAAAACACCCTTGATTTATTTATGACGGCGCAGCCCCGAAGGAACTCAGAATCAAGGGCCACGAAAAGAAAAGAGGGCTTTATATCACGGGTAGCTCTTTAACCTAACATGTCACAAGCAGTGCTTAACATTTTCACCAGCTAAATTAATAGTACCCCCTTTACAGAGCTTAATGATCAAAATCAATCAAGCTCCTTTCAGTCTTTAGAACTATTTGACATTGATTCAATCAGCCACCAATTGCCAGACAGAAATACCTGCGCATAACAGCGCTGAAGTTCAAAACCATTGTTGTAGTCGTCTTATGGCGTGGAAACAAAACGATGCAGGATTAAACAAAAGACAAGCTGTGCTCTGAAACAATAATCTGCAACAGTCTTAGTGCCATTGGGCTTTGCTTAATTAGCTCCCTCCATCTCAAGCAACATTTGGAGAAGATCAAGGAGCCGTAAAATGCTTCGTATTTTACTTTCTTTAACCTGCCTCTACAATAAGGGATGGGACTTCTTATATAGTCAGGACTTCTGACTATTAAGACATCACTGAACTACAGGTCACTTCATTGCTCGCTATTGGAAGTCCTGGTGGGAGTTGTAGCTTAATAAGATATGGCGGACATATGTTCCCCAGCCCCGCTTAGAAGCAAATGCATTAGTGGAATGGTTTTTCTCTCTTTCTTCAACTCACATTATTGTTCAAAAGGCAAACAAAGCATCTATTATATGTCAATTCATTTCCTCAAGGATTGCAACCTACGAAAGAAAAGTTAAAGTTTGCCAACAGATATTTTTCTGTATGCATACATTGGTGCAAACATTTTCTTTCCTCTGGGAAAATGGTATAAACCTCATTCCATTTGCAGCAGGATTCATCCATCAGTTTAATCTATAATCCGAACCAGCTTGCACAGCCCACTGTTATCTTGGATACAGTGAGTGCAAGTTATCACTGGAAGCTTTTTAAGTTTTTATTTTATTACTGCAAACTCCAAATGCCAACTGGTTGATGATTTGGAGTAAATAATATATACGTTAGCATATAAATTTCACTTAAAAACTTGCATTAGAAGTTGAACGGTTGTAATGTGCTTGCGGCCATGTACACTGAAAGTTAGAAATCTCTTGAGTTAAACTTAAAACAAATAAACAAGTGTTGTCAAACTAATTTAGGAATATAGGAAAGCCCAGCATAACAGCCTTAACCAGTTTAATATAAAGATGGATATAAACTCTGAATTAGGGAATTAAAAGTAAAGTATGCTTAACACCACTTTCCATATTAACTTTTGCTCCACACAAAGCACCACAATGTTGAAGGCAGAACTGTAAATGAAGGGGGGGAAAAAACAAGCCATAACCAGTTGTTAAATAAGCAACTGGAACTTCCTGTGATAAAAAAATATGTTATTTATTTAGATAATTTAATATGATCACATGGCAATGTGAAGAACATAAATGATTAAAAGCCAAACAATAATAGAACAATCAGATAATAATAATCCATACAACCAAGGTCCAGGATCAAGAAAAACAACCCAGTTTGCCAAAACTCTAACAATAAAGAAGAGATTATAATAATGTGAGGCGAAAGGAACAGAATAATCACTAATCTGAAGTATGTATGTACTGTATGTATATGTCTCTGTGTGCATGTGCACACACACATACATACAGAGAGAGTATGACTTTGTGTGTTAGTTCTGTAAAAAAATAATTACATACAACTAAGCGTCTTCTCCAACTAAGTGGATTACAAAGGTAGCACCATCTAGTTTCTTTTCTAATTTAACTCAGAGACATGCAGGTTGTATCTTATTTATCAAAATGTTCTGAAAAACCCTGAGATTCTACAAGAACTTTTAGAAAGGCTATGGTTAATCTATGAAGCCAAAGCAGATGAATAGGGAAAATAAATCTTTGTATCATTGTTCTGTCCAGATGATTTTTGTTAAGTTATTTTAAACCATTTGTTATGATGTGAAAGAACAGATAAAAGTGGTGGATTCAATAAAAGCAAATTAAATTATGGTAGTCATATAACTGAGTTTCCCAGGAGAAAAATGTCCTGGCTACCCTGAGGAAAGTATGATGTATACTGCAACAACAACAACAACAAAAGCAGACTTCTCAAAACTGAAGGCAAAAGGAAAAAAATGCCCTTCTCTTACCCTTTTCTGCCTTCTTCTGAAGTGGTGAAAGATATAAAAGCTAGAAGCAGGAAGAGGGTAGATTCATTTGGGTAACATTTAACAAATGTTCAGGTGAATTCGCTTCAGATAAATCAACACGAACTAAGGTATAGCTCACATCACTAGGAACTAGAACAGCAGGTAGCTTCAATAAGGATACATAATTTGGCTAATATAGCACAAGATTGCTTGAACAGAAGTTACCTCACGACACAACTATACTCTCAATGTATGGTTTGGCTGAATTTGAAGCAACTGGATTATTTGCTTTCCAGGCAACTTTCTTTTTCTTGTGGCCAGCTGTTGCTCGAGTGGTATCATTGGGACTGTACAGGGTAGTACATAAACAGCTCTGTCTTTGAAGCTACAGATGGAAGAAACTGAATGTGGAAACGCTTTATAACACCGAAGAGAGGGGGAAACTGTATGTGCTTAAATCTTTCTGCATTCAGAAAACTAGTATGCGGGAAGGCTAGAATCCTTCCTGTCAACCTTGTTTTTCCCAAATAGGGCTTTCTCACACCTCTACCTCTAAAAGATGCCATGGGAAACAATGAATATTTGTTGATTACCTCACCAGCCAGGTTGCTAGTTTTTCAAAGCACTAATAATGCTACAGTCTCCATGGATAGGTCAAATTATGTAATGGTCTGTGGGAATGACTTTGGGAGAGAGGAGGAAGAGCTGCAGTCTAGACCAGGGATCTCCAACCTTGGTAACTTTAAGACTTGTGGACTTCAACTTGTGGAGTTGAAGTCCACAAGTCTTAAAGTTACCAAGGTTGGAGACCCCTGGTCTAGACAACCATCACACAAAGGTATCTCAGTCCACAGGGTTGTGAGAAGCATCTCAGAAGGTACCATCTAAGTCCTTTGGCCTTTTAAGAGTTTACTGCTTACCAAAGACGCAGTCAGTGCCTTATTATACTTGATAACTTGACACAAGATGGGGATTCTTTTCTTTTTCACTGATTTCCTACTAAATAGTAGGACATTTCAACCTACTTTTATTACAGAAAAAACTGTAATGATGGTAAATTGGATCTTATTGAAACATTTCTTTTTCTGATGCTTCAGCATTCTGGATAAGCCGTCATAACACTGACTCGTAGGGTGACTCTTAAAGCTAATTTGGGCGAATAAATTCTAACATCCTTCCTGAAGTGGTCATTAGGAGGAGAGCTCACTCTTGGGAGTGATTGATCCAAGGTATGGGTCAGTCCATTGATGTTATGAACAAGTAGGTATCCAGTAAGTTTTTAAAATGCAGAAAAGGAAGGACAAATTAATGCATGCTTCTTTCAGGATTAACATTTTGTTGGTGAGTCATTCTATCATTCCTTAGGTTTCCTATTGAGGAGCTCAGGAGCAGAACTTTGAAAACAGAAGCCTATTAATTCAGGCTTAATTTGTTGATTACAGAGGTGTTATACTATCAAAAGAGTCACTTTTACAATATTATAGTCATTTTGGCAAAGAAATGATCTGATGACACATTAGTGGTCCAATACTCAAATACTACTCTAATACTCTAATACTACTCTTCCCAATCAACAACTTCATTGCTAGATGTGGGCAGATGTAGTAGATCCTACCTACTGCAACTTGTTTGGCAGTATGTTTTTTTAAAAGTCAAATTATTTTCAGTATCTTCTTCTCACCTCTCTTTCCTTTCCACCTCTTAATGTACACTGGGTGAGTCACTCCAAGTGAGCTCTGCTACAAATGACCACCTCAGGAAGGATGTTAAGAAACTCCCAAACTATGCTGCGTGTTTTTTGGAAGTTATGAGCAGTTTCACTATCAAAGCATTCAGGTTTCATGAGTAATATTTATGATGGAAATAAAACTGACAGCTTTTAATTTGTTTTTTTTTTTGTTTTTTTAAAAAAAAACACATAATTATGGAAGCCAAACTGCTTTCCTTTTCTCATTCAGAGCATCTGTAGACAAATCAAAGTTCTTATGAGCAATAAAGCAACTTGTTAAATTCCTACCCAACCACCTTTTCTTTCCTTCAAGGTAAGTTATAAATGAGGGTCACTCTGACAAATGACTTGGTCTGTCAACATAATAAATCCTTTAAAAGCCATTTGTTTCTTTTCACTAAATTAGCATGAGCATCCCATCCTTAAATAGGGGAAACTACAGCTCATTTTCAAAAAGAGGAACAAAGCAGAAATAGAGTACAAACCACAATTAAGGACTGTCTTAGGAAGGTATATCCTCAGACAACATTAAGCAAACATTTTAGTCAGGCATCACACAGGAAAACAAACAGTAGCAGAGGAAATGTAAAAGTCATTATTCCTTGCTCTACCTTCCTGGAAAGCAGGTGATAAAATATGTTTCCAGGGCTAAGGAAACATTCTTTGAAAATATGTATTATGGAATTTAATTTCTTAACTCAATTACAAATGGGCATTTGACAACTTTGCATGGGCCTAACCACGGGGACTCAACCAAGAGAGGGTAACTTTGTTTTCATTTAGGTAATCTAATGTATAGACCCTGGATACAAGCCTTGGAGAAGATGACTATGTATGCTTATATATTTTCTCTCTAAGTTTAGGTGTGGCTTGGAAGACAGATAAATAGGCTGTGCTGCAGTATTTTAAAACTCCATACATTAACAATAGGATATTTACATGGAAAAGAGACAGTATAATAAAATAACATAGATATTTCTGTACCTCCTTCTACTGTTGTGAAGGTGAGATGATGATGATGATGATGAAGAGGAAACAATTAGAACCTCCTCAGTGTTTTTTTCTTTCCAGTACAAACTACTTGCATGCCCCATGTTTAGAAAAAAAAATAGAGTTTACATATTTGTGTAGGATTAGTTGTCATGGCATCATGAGAAATGCTAGAGTCAACTACAGGAAATTCTCATTTAATAACCCTAGTTATCGAGATGAGATAGGCAGAGAGGGGCAACTAAAGCGAACACTATGGCTATAAATGCAGGAAGTCACAAATCATATAACTGTGGGTATATTGCAATGGCTGTAACTTCAAGGTTCAGTTGTAACTAGCACTTGTTCAGTGCCACTGTAACTTGGAACGGTCATTGAACGAGGACTACCGGTAATCCGTTGTATTATTTTGCTTGCAGTGAGATGCAGACTGTAATTGGATTTAAAACCATGAACCTGGAATGAATCTTATAAAGCACTTGTAATTCAGGAAGAGATAAGGAAATGAAAATGTCACTAATCTGTGATTCTTAATATAGAATCATCAGAGTAGGTCTGATAGAAAGCAGCAGAAGGTATTTCAAATTAGAAAAACTGAGTTAAGGATCAGGTTATTTGCATTTGGAATGTTTAATTAACATTCTGGGTCCATGGTCCAGTTCTAATGATGTTCTGTGATGTTCTAATGTCTCCAAAATTATTTATCAATGTTTTCATAAAAAAAGCTTCTGGGATATGCAGAAACTTAACAGAAAGTTTAAGATGATGCATGAGAGATCTGTACATAAATCCCACAGAAGAATATATTGGATTATGACTAAAACTAACAGAAAAATCACTGGACAATTTTGCAAGGAGAGTTGAATTAATATGTGTATGAAAGAACAGGTAGATTTCAAACTGTAAATTAAAAAAAAACATTTTTATTATCAATTTAACTAATCAATAATGGTAGCAATAATAATACCATTGTAGGATTATGCTTTTTACTTTATCTTTAAAAAGAGTAAGTTAATTGATTAACTAAATCTTACTTGGGTGCTCACTCTGGCAAAAACTAGAACTAGATATATTTTATATCCAGGATTGTTTCATTCTAGCCAGCATCTGAAATAAAATAATTCCAATTCACATCATTCAAACAGTATCTATATAAGATTGATGAATCACTCATTTAACTGCCTTATCACATCCTCACTGCATATTTTAATGCACATTTGCCCACCATGCTAGGCCAAATTGTATTTGGATTGACCTGGTTCAGGGCAGACTATCACTGGTTAATTGGGCTTAATAGTGTTGAACCTATACAACACTATTATTCAACCTATCAAGGTTTCTAACTTATTTCTTGAGTTTGCTTGGCAGATGCTATTCCAACTCAGTGCTTCTATAGGTCAAACTAGAAGAGAGGAACAGCTTTAATTTATGTACTGCAAATAAAGTAATAATTTATGTAAATTATATTATA
The DNA here is from genome assembly GCF_028640845.1 of Ahaetulla prasina. Lineage (NCBI taxonomy): Eukaryota > Metazoa > Chordata > Lepidosauria > Squamata > Colubridae > Ahaetulla > Ahaetulla prasina. The sequence continues at coordinate 160,921,045 of NC_080539.1, forward strand.
TTTGTTTATTTGTTTATTTATATAAACAAAAAGAGTTCCCCCCCTCTTCTCCAATTTTTTTAATAATTGTGATGACTTCTACATATTTCTTCTTTCTATTTCATATATAATTTTCAATCTCTATGGTCATTTTTTTATATTCAAAGTTTTCTATAGCTAGTTAACTCACTTGTGCTCAGCCATGGAAAGGTTTTGTGAAAAATACAGTTGTGGTATTTATCATTCAGTCTTTTCAGAAATCTTTTCATACAGAGGACTTAAAATACCACACATATAGGTAGTCTTTGCTTAGCAATCTCAGTTGGGGCCAGCAATTTCATCACTAAGTGATGTGGTTACTAAGTGAAACATCACATGACCGCAACAGGCTTATGACATCACTTCCACTATAGTCATTAAGTCAATCATGATGGGTAGTTAAGTGAGACATCACGTGGCATGGCTTGCAATTTTACTGCCAACTTCTCCACTGATTCTGCTCATCATGTGACCGTGGAGTGCTGCCATGCATGTGAGAATTGGTTGTACAGTTACTTTCTCAATGCTGCCATAACTTTGAAGGGTTGTTAAACAGGGCAATTGGCCTACCTGTAATCTGTACTGTTACACAATTCAACAGAGTTATTGCATCTCCTTCCATTCTTCTAATATTAAGCATAATTTAGCTTAAAGCTATGTAACTACATCATGGAGAAAAATTTATCCAGGTGATCACCAAGAATCAACAATGACACGAGGACCCATTATCAATCCAAAAATATAAATACAAGTGCTGACTCCTGTCTAAATAGAGGACGCTTATTTATTTAATTTCAATAGCCATCCGTTTGAAGTGGTTCTGGGAGGCTAACAACCGTAAACTTAAATTAAAAATAATTACAATATAGTACAACAATAAATATGTAAGGCAGCTGAGAAAAAACCCATCATAGATGTCAATATAGGCAGGAAATGGGACTCTTCACACACTCAGGGTCCCAAGTCTAGGCACAAAGGTAACAGAAACAACTTTCTATGTACAATCTGTCTGCTCCGTCCACGCATTCCATATAATGAATCAAAGGAAATTGATCAACTTTTGTATAATTTCTTTGAAAGCATGACAAGCACGTTGGTTGCAGTCAAGCTTTCTAACCTCCGTAGTTCACCAAAACATTGATTCTAAGGCTCACTCATGGAAGTGAAAAGGGCAAGAGGGGAAAGGAGGGGAGGGGAGGAGAGGAAAGGAGAAAGAAAAGAAAAACATAGAGGTCTTAGTTTCTTCTTCCTGCTCATTATCCACTATTCAGCCCTCTGATTGCCAACTATTAAATTTGGTTTGTATCTAGTTATGCTCATTTTGATATAAAATTGGAATAGTTTTCCATTTCATTTTTAATAACAATTTCAAACACTGTTTTCCCAAGATAAGGACATTCCCCCCCCCCCAATCTCTTCCATCACTGCCAAATATTGTAAAATAAACCATCTTTAGTACTCTTCTGGTCAGTAAACAGATTTAAAAAAAAAACACCCAAGGAAATTCCTCCAGAGAAGCCACAGATTTAAGATTGCAAGGAAGGACTGCATGTAAGGAGGGGGCTTGGGGGCTTACCGCCCTTATCTGTATCTTTGCTGTCATCCAGACGTTAACCTTTGACCCAGAAGCTTGCCTCTCTCAAAAAGGCTTGCAGTGTTTGCCCATTATGTAATGTCTGTATTTTTGTGGAAATTTTACAGAAACAAATGGAGGAAGTTTGCCAGTCAAGCTAGTGTATAATAAATCCTGTGCGCTATAGATACAGACCTGTCTGCCCTCACCTTAAATCAGCTACTCACATACTCAATGGAAAATATTTTTCAGGCAGTAAGTTGTTAAAAGTAAAAAACAAAAAACAAAGCGCCCCGCTCCCCCCAAAAAACCCACATTGCATTCATAATATAAGCTATAAAGAAAGCATATTTCACTCCCCCCCCTTTTTTTGGCAACCCTTCATTTGCTAGAAGTTTAATATGCTTAATACATGGAGGAAGATGGTTTCTGTTTGGAAGGTGGTTAAGCCTCTTTATTTTTCAAAAGGGGGAAACCTTTGGGGAATAATAAAATGTAACAAAGTGGATGAACGTGTAAAACTATTCTGAGGTAGCTACCTATTTCGTCTTCTTGTGTTTCTTTTTCATTTGTCTAACTAGCACCTTTGTGAGGACTTTAAGGATTGGGCTGTTACTGTTAAGAACAGTGTATGTCAGGGGTGTCAAACTTGATTTCATTGAGTTGGGTTTTGTTTGACTTCAGGGGCCAGGGTGTGGCCAGCTCATGTCAGGGGAGCCTCTGGTGGCCCAAGCACTCTGCCAGCGAAAACGGGCTCCTGAGCTCCGTTTCTGGCTACGACGGGCTCCTGCAACCCTCTGCCAGCGAAAACGGAGCTCCATTTTCGCTGGCAGAGGCACTGTGGGCCGGTCCTTCGCTGTTTACAGGGTGGCCCTGTGGGCCATATCTAAGCACCCCTGTGTAAAATAACATAAAATAAAATAATAAAATAGCCTGGTGAGATTTGAACTGCCAAATTGCAGCCAGCTGGCAGTCAGCAGAACTAGCCTGCAGTACTGCACTCTAACCACTGTGCCACCACGGCCTAAATTTATTTCTTTATTTTTCTCATTTTTGAACTGCCCAACTCCCCCAGAGATTTCACAGTGCCTTGAAATATTGCAATAAAGGACTGATCCTACTTAGTCCAACCCTGCCTGTATCACCAACTGAGGCTACATTAGTTTAAGATTCCTATCTGAATATCTGTGAGTGACAAAATAACATTTTACACTGTTATACAAGCTGTATACTCACTACATTGTAGCCAAGTGGCATTTCTTCAGTGTTGTCACGTGAGAAGATGTACTTAAATATTTACAAAATGTGGGGGAGTGTACTCACTTCTATGACATACTGTATATCTAGTTTCAACAAATGCACATGTGCATGCAGACACACAAATACAACCACACATATATAATTTCTTATTTCAATGAATACCTATTTTTATACCCATAAGGCTCTCAAAATAATTAAACATATAAAGCTAAAAGAAAAAGGATTAAAATAGTCTTAGCTTATTTCCTGAAAGTAGAGAAGCAGCTAAACATAACATCTGAGAGGGTATATCCAATTATTTGAGAGCAAGGTAGCAGAATCTCTATTTTAATATCCCCAATCTATTGTAATATCAGTGCTGATTTCTACATATCGCACATATAGTGTAATAGGTTAGTGGTCCCCAATCTTTTGAGCACCAGGGACCAGTTCTATGGAGAGAGGTGTTTCTACGGATTGGAGGGGGTGTGGTTTCACATGCTGCCTGCATCCTGCAGATGGGGCTTCACTTGTTTATGCAGCCCAGTTTGGTGCTGGTCCACAGACTGGGGGTTGGGGACCTCTGTAATAGGGCAACATTAGAGAACAGTACCTGCCCAACAGGTTTTGAAAATGCAACATTTGAGTAAAGAAATTGACTAGGCAAAAAAAATATATTAAATCCTAAGAAAATTCTAATAAGCTACATTGTTACTGAGATAGCTTACTTATTTAGTATTTAGCTGATTTCTTTATTAATATTTAGTCCTCTATTCATAAGTCCACACAAGACCATTTTAAGGTTTTTTTAGCTAAATACTGAATGACATATTCTTGACCACCATGCTTTCTTTCCTGATTGCTGAAACTTCCTATATACTTTGAAGCTTATGTTTTATTCTGCTGAAATTCTCCCATTAACAACAACATAACCAAGACTTTGCTTGAGGCCACACTCCTTCTAAATGGTGTTTTACTTTTTCAGTTTGATGGAAGGCGGGCTGGGCACTTAGTCTTGTTATAATTAGGTTTTCTAAATCTCATTTCCTTTTTAGAGGAGAGAAAACATATTGTTGTGAGTAAGGTCCGGACGTGGTAATGAGTCCCTGGCAGGTTAGTTTGTGCTAGGAAACACATCATTTTAAAGGAAACGTTTACCTTCTCTTCTCATCATGGATTTTATTGCAATTACAGCAATGAGACAGAAACTAATGCCAAAGGTAACACATACTCTCTCCCCCCCCCTCACACACACACACACTTTTAATGAGTTAGTTAACACAAACCTCCTGGAGAGGAGGAATAAATTCATTTGCCGAACATTTCTGAACCATACCTAATGGGTTATTGAAGAGCAAATGGATACAATGTTTGTTCCAATTTTATTTCACTGCACACTCACAGATTGGTAAGCCAAGTTAAAATAGCCATGATTGCTGACCAAGATATAGTCAGTTACTGCTAATCTGAAGCAGATGGTACAGGACATGCCACTTCCTAGATTACTTACCTATACAGGAAGCCTAGGAGTTTGTTACTATATACAACCCCTCTACTCTCACAGTCTTAATGTTTGTGGGCATTTCCTTTCAACTCAGCCAACCACAATGATTCATTTCCAAGGAAGGCGACTCATTGAAATCAATGAATATTTAACTTTATTTAAAGGCTGCTAGTAAAGTCCAGCCAAATAAAACCAGTCATTCCCAAAAGGCTTTAATTATATAAAAAAAATGGGAAGTTGTCAGAGGACCAAATCCCCAAGAGCTCATTCTCTGATCATTGCATGATCAATGTTTTCTGTGCTTCCTTCCAGACAGGAGTCTGGCAATGGCCCATTTAGCTGTAAAAAAACAAACAAACATGACAGTCCCACCATGCTAAGTTTCAAAATTATAGTCCTTACAAAAATGATACCATATTGTCCAAAGGAATGAGATATGGAATACAAGATGGAAAGCCTTCCACACTTTCACCTATAAAGATGACATGGGACAAACCCAGGGGTGAAATCCAGCAGGTTCTAACAGGTTCTGGAGAACCTGTAGTGGAAATTTTGAGCAGTTTGGAGAACTGGCAATTACCACTTCTGGCTGGCCCCCGAGTGGGGTGGGAATGGAGATTTTGCAATATCCTTCCCCCAGGAGTGGAGAGAGAATGGGGATTTTGCAGTATCCTTCCCCTGCCACACCAAGCCACACCATGCCCACCAAACCACGCCCAAAGAACTGGTAGTAAAAAAAAATTGATTTCACCACTGGATAAATCTGTTTGCCTCCGTTATGGTCCCAATATTTCTCATCCATCACAGGTTTTATCCATGCAGACCTTGATGCCCAGAATCTCAATTCTGTAGTTGACTAAACTGATACATACAATTAGATATATCATTCACTAAAATGTTGGGGATTTCTATCTGGCTAAAGAACCTATTTGAAATGAATTCTTTGAAGAATACTTCAGAAAGCACTCAGATGAATAGCAGAATAAGAGTTGGAAGTGAGCTTGGAGATCTTCTAGTCTAACTCTCTGCTCAAGCAGGAGACACTTTACATTCTGGACAAATGGTTGTCCAATCACTTTAAAACTTCCAGTGATAGATCACCTACACTTTTTGGAGGGAAGCTGTTCCAGTAATTAATTGTTTTCACTGATAGGAAACTTCTCCCTAGTTCTTGGCTAGATCTCTCCTTGTTAAATTTCCTATTATTTTTTGTGAAAGATGCAAAACAGTTGTAGTTGCATCATACAGTTGGTGAGAATGAGATTTCCCAACTTTTTCTGGTCTTTTCTTTTGAAGGAGATGGTTACAGTTAAGCATTATTTTAAGGCTCACCACTTAATTATCATAACTTTCCACTTCAAAATACTGGAAATGGCACCATATATTTTCAGGAAGTGCACCTCTGAAATACAACAGAGGAGGGATTGGCTCTAAAATTATAAAAAGGGGGCAAAAAGGTTTAAGATTTTAAAACAGAATGGGACAACAAGCACTATTAAGGAATAGAATAGAATAGAATAGAATAGAATAGAATAGAATAGATAAGAATAGAATTCTTTATTGGCCAAGTGTGATTGGACATACAAGGAATTTGTCTTGGTGCATATGCTCTCAGTGTACATAAAAGAAAAGAAATGTTGTTCAAGAATCATGGAATACATCTAAAAAAACTGTGTTTGGAGATGTTTGTTTACTTTTGTAAATGTTCTGAGTTACACTTCTGATTAATTTCCTGTCGATGATGGAAGTCTCCGATTCAGAAAAGATTTTTAATCAGCAGAATTGAGAAAGAGGTGCTTTTCGGCAAGGCCATTCTACTTTTTTCTAAATTTAGCCATTACTTCCTCTTAACTTGTCCTATAAAGACAGAGAGCCTTGGCAACACACACACACACACACACACACACACACACACACACACACACACAGAGAGAGAGAGAGAGAGAGAGAGAGAGAGAGAGAGAGAGAGAGAAGCACTGTTTTCCCCAAAATAAAACATCCCCTGATAATAAGCCCAATCGGGCTTTTGAGCGCATGGCAGTAAGGCCAAGCACTTATTTCAGGGTTCAATAAATTTCAAGAAACATTTTACTTCAAAGGAAGATAACTGTAGGCAGAAAAAAAAATTGCATATCCCAGGCTTACAGACAGCAACAATGGCACAAGTTCCAAACATCACAGATCATTTCATATATTATAAACAACCAAGAGGCTTCAGCAATTGATGGTATAAACAAGTTGAATAAATAAATAAATGAATAACTTTTCCCCACTTATCCATTTTTGTTTGTTGGGGGGGAAAGGCATTTTTACTTTGGCTTAAGCCGTATTGCTAGAAACCCAACAGCCAAATTTACCATTACCACTCAAACCTTTTAAAGTATTTTCCCCAAATTATTACTGAATACATTATTTTTTTTAAAATGATAATTTAGAAGAAAGAGCAAGTCTCATGCGCTGTTCCTACTCACCAATACAGTCCATGTTAAGCATGTCCACCAATGTCGTTACTACAGTTTCATCATTCAGTTTCTGCCAATTCAGTGCAAAGGGGACCAAGAAGCTTTTAACTCTTTCTGGTAAAAGGGTGAACAAATATATAGGTATGTACAGAATATAACGGAGATGACAGAGCAGGGGAGTCAGGAGCTTGCCTTGTGGGGATTGTGCCATGCGTTCTATCGTAGGGAAGAGCAGGATGCTGCGGAGAATCTAAAAAGGCAGAAAAAGAAAAAAGACTTGAACAAGGTACGGGAGAGAAAACTTTACATGCAATACCCAATATGGACAACTGGAGTACTTCTCCCTTTCCTACCCAGCATAATTTCGCTAAAATTAGCTGATGTGTATGAATCTTATGACCTCTATCCTTAGAACTGTATCCTTAATTGGGAGAAAACGCCACTGATAGGATTTTTATCTTAGTAGTAGTGGACAAAGCTAATCAACCTCTGGCTGGTAACAAAGGATATAATTTTGAATATGCTCCACTCTTAAGATTCAATGGATCAATTTTTAAAAAGATTTTTGGGTCAAACTATTCTTTAAAAAGGAATTTGCTATCCTATTCTTCAGAGAAAAATGAAATGTATACAAATCATTTATGTTCTCTTATTAAAATGCAGTACAACCCTACATATACATATTCCAATGCAATGTCTAATTTTTTTAAAAAAAAAGCGTAAGTGCAAAAGTTTGTTTATGCTATGCCTTCTTTTGCATCTGTACAGATTATGATGCAGTCATTCTGACATGAACAATTGTACAGATATGTCTGCAGAAATAAGGACATGTCTATTCTATTGAACAATTTCTTTCCTGTCCCTGACCTAATAACTCAGATCTCAAATTCTGGTCCTTTAATTGCTCATTTACAGAAGAAGCCTGCAAAATGTTTTCTTTTTTTAAAGTGGTATTTTCAATATTTCATTAGTAAACCCTTAAGCTTTCCATTAAGGACTTGTATTTCAAAATGGGAACGTAAGAAAAACGTTGCTAGGATTCCTGCCAATTTCACTGGTAGGCGAAAACTTCCAAATTATTTAGAAGGAAATCAAAAATAGTACCACTTCCATTATTGTTCAACTTTCTGAGAGGGCCAAGGCTGTGGGAGGTTACCTCATCTGATATAATTACCTAAGAGCCAAATTACATAGGTTTCTCTAAGGATGATTGTGCGCAGGATGCTCAACTGATGGCTTGGGTTAGATTTTATGCCTCATGGGTCCACACATTATTTCATGAAAATTAATCAGCTCTTTTTTTGTTATATTTATACAATGTTCTAATTATAGACTGGTTTAATCTACCTCCAATATTTGCTTTCTCTTGGGATTAAGTGAAAAATTATGGCTGGAATCTAAGAACATGTGCCTATGTTCAAATTGTTGTGAAAAGGTAGAAATCAAAATAGGACTTTGGTCTCCAAACATGCCTGCTAAGTATCAGATTGGGAAAGGATGATCTAGACCAAGGCGGTCAAACTTGCGGACCGCAGTCCAGATGCATCATGCGCTAGCCACGCCCATGCCCGGTTTAGCAAAGGGGGAAAAAGTCGTGATAAGTCACGTGACGATGCTATGATGACGCGAGTTTGACACCCCTGGTCTAGACCATAAATATTGCTATTCATTAGGGAAATGATGTTCAGAATGTTGTTTTCACTTACAAAATCATGAACCTTATCACTCAGTAATGGTCCTTAGGAAAAATGTGAGTTACGCCAGAAAGTTACCTACAATAATCTAGTTTCCTTCCCTATTCTCCAAGGTAATTCTTCTCCCAGTAGATCAGCAATAGGCGGCTTTAAATCACAGATTTTAAGTTAAATGTGAAGAAATCTGCTCCACGTTTTCTTGGCTTCAACACTTAGAATATTTCATGATGTGCATGTATCTTTCATCTCAAGAATTTTAAGGCTATTTATGGGACTGACGATGTAAGTTAAAAAAAAAAGGAATTCAGAGCTTAACGATAGAGGAATAAATGAAACATATTGAAAAAAGCTGGTAAGATTTATACGTACCTAAAGCTACATGAGATATTGTGGTAATAGTGTATATATTCATATACAAGGTATTACTTTTATCAGTGTGGAAATCCATGTCTCTTTATGAACTAAACCTAATCTCAGGACAGATTTTTTTGGGGGAAAATCTTTATAATTTTAAGATATTGCACAGTACATCATTCCTATCTTCCCTATCCTTTTAAGGGGAAAATTGATAGGCAATATCAAGGATAAGGGGCTAGGACGTTGAGCTTGTCGATCGAAAGGTCGGCAGCTCGGCGGTTCGAATCCCTAGTGCTGCTGTGTAACGGATTGAGCTCCTGTTACTTGTCCCAGCTTCTGCCAACCTAGCAGTTTCGAAAGCACGTAAAAATGCAAGTAGAAAAAATAGGGACCACCTCTGGTGGGAAGGTAACAGCGTTCCGTGCGCCTTTGGCGTTGAGTCATGCTGGCCACATGACCACGGAGCCATCTTCGGACAGCACTGGCTCTTCGGCTTTGAAACAGAGATGAGCACCACCCCCTAGAGTCGGCAACGACTAGCATATATGTGTGAGGGGAACCTTTACCTTTACCTTTATCAAGGACAAGTATGTTGAATTATATTTCCAAATTCTAGCATTTTCAAAAAAAACTTATAGAATTATGGCTGAAGATTTTCTTTTGAGAATCCAGACATAATAGAAATATACCTTGCCTAGCAATAGCAATAGCACTTATATACCACTTCACAGTGCTTCACAGCCCCCTCTAAGCGGTTTACAGAGTCAGCCTATTGCCCCCAACAATTTGGGTTCTCATTTTACCCACCAACCTTGAGCCTGGTGAGATTTGAACTGCCAAACTGCAGGCAGCCGGCAGTCAGCAGAACTAGCCTGCAGTACTACACTCTAATCACTGCGCCACCACGGCCTAAATTTATTTCTTTATTTTTCTCATTTTTGAACTGCCCAACTCCCCCAGAGATTTCACAGTGCCTTGAAATATTGCAATAAAGGACTGATCCTACTTAGTCCAACCCTGTCTGTTTCACCAACTGAGTCTACATTAGTTTGAGATTCCTATCTGAATATCTGTTATTGACAAAAGATATACTCATTTGGAATATCATTCAACAGGGAATATGTCAATTTGTACATAACTGGAATCCATCTGAAAATAAAGTAAGAATAATCCTGGAATTATTGTTATTGTGCAATGAGCTGCTTTGAAGACAATCATTCGGGTGACCCTGTCATATATAATAATAATTTTTTTTTTTTTTTTTTTTTTACAGAAATCTAAGATTAGGGTCAAAATGGCCTCAGGAGTTTCCAATGATCTAATGAGGAGGATTTTCTGACAGGAATTCAGAATGATGTTCCAAAATTCCTGTTCTTTTGAATATTCCTTGAATATTTGCTACCAACCTTCCTTCCATTGAGGACCTGTATACTGCACGAATCAAAAAGAGGGCTGTGAAAATATTTACAGACCCCTCACATCCTGGACATAAACTGTTTCAACTCCTACCCTCAAAATGACGCTACAGAGCACTGCACACCAGAACAACTAGAGGCAAGAACAGTTTTTTCCCCGAAGGCCATCACTCTGCTAAACAAATAATTCCCTCAACACTGTCAAACTATTTACTAAATCTGCACTATTATTAATCTTCTCATCGTTCCCATCACCCATCTCCTTCCACTTATGACTGTATGACTGTAACTTTATTGCTTGTATCCTTACGATTTATATTGATACTGTTTCCTGATTGCTTATTTGTAGCCTATAACTATCATTAAGTGTTGTAAATGTTGTACCTTGATGAAGGTATCTTTTCTTTTATGTACACTGAGAGCATATGCACCAAGACAAATTCCTTGTGTGTCCAATCACACTTGGCCAATAAAAAATTCTATTCTATTCTATTCTATTCTATTCTATTCTATTCTATTCTATTCTATTCTATTCTATTTCCACCAAAGTTAAATGTATAGCGCAAACTGAGCATTTATCTTCCAACAAACTGGACTAGAGGTTGAATGTTTAAACTGAGGTCTTGCAAGAGGAACTTATTACTTATTGAGAACAGTTTATTGTACTTCCTTTATGTTATCATTAATAGACAAATGTGAAGCATTTGGGATTCAGAAATTATAAACAAAGTTAAACTGCATGATGCACGCATTATTAAATTTAGTATGCTAATAGTTGCCATTGCCTTAAAATTCAGCAAACAAAAGTAAACATTCCCCGAAGATGAATGCCTTTTCTGAATTTCCCTGCAAGTTTGTTTTAGGTTTTGTGCTGCAACATCTAACTAAACCTGGCTGATCTCAAAAACTAAACAGAGTTATATCTCATTAATATTTCAGTGGAGACCATCAGGAAGTACCATGGTTGTAGGTCAACTAAACTAGAAATTGGAAAAAAGGATACTGAAAGAAAGTGATGACAAATCTCTTCCATACTGTTGTCAAGAGTACTGCCAGGAAGGATCCTGAAGTCACTGGGAGCCATATTTGACTCGAATCGAACTTGAAGACATGGATTTCAACCACCGCTTTAGAAAGAATGATCCTATTCAAGCACTGTTCTACATCTGTTTTGGGAAGGGGAAGGCATTCATCTAACATATATCAAAGATTTTGACAGTTTGATCCTTCAGCTTCTTAAATTAACAATTTTTATTATATCAGTTATGCTATCAAGGTCCCAAGGACATTTCAAAATTATTTTTCAGGCCTCATTCTTGAGTTTGGCAGGAGGCTTTGAGACATTTAATAACCAGTAGATAGCTGCTCCAGTGGTTCAGTTTTCAAGCATCTGCTCTTGTGTGTGGGAGTAAAATGTCCGTAGGCCATGCCATATTATTTATTATTTATTTATTTATTTATTATTCGAATTTATATACCGCCCTATCTCCCAAAGGACTCAGGGCGGTTCACAGGCATATAAAAACATCAATATACAAATTAAAATAGTCATTAAAAAACTTATTCTAATGCCCCAATTATTAAAATGGAAATATAAATATTAAAACCAATTTAAAACCCCTATAAATTTAAAATCTAAGCCAGTCCTGCACAGATGAATAAATGTGTCTTGAGCTCGCGACGGAAGGTTCGGAGGTCCGGAAGTTGACGGAGTCCTGGGGGGAGTTCGTTCCAGAGGGCGGGAGCCCCCACAGAGAAGGCCCTTCCCCTGGGCGTCGCCAGACGACACTGCCTAGCTGACGGCACCCTGAGGAGTCCCTCTCTGTGAGAGCGCACGGGTCGGTGAGAGGTATCTGGTCGCAGTAGGCGGTCCCGTAGATAACCCGGCCCTATGCCATGGAGCGCTTTGAAGGTGGTCACCAAAACCTTGAAGCGCACCCGGAAGGCCACAGGTAGCCAGTGCAGCCTGCGCAGGATGGGTGTTATGCGGGAGCCACGAGGGGCTCCATCTATAACCCGCGCAGCCGCATTCTGGACTAACTGCAGCCTCCGGATGCCCTTCAAGGGGAGCCCCATGTAGAGAGCGTTGCAGTAATAATATTATAGTTTAGGCAAGACATATTTTTGAAAGGATTTCTTCTATTAGTGTAAAGGAAGAGGAGAATTATATCTGGAGAGCTCTGTAAACAATCTCTGTAACATATACACTGTGTTGGTTCTGGGTGAAGGAAAAGGCATTAAAAAAATAGCTACTACAATCTTCTTTTTTCTTTTAAGATGTCATACAGCTGAAGTAGAGGATAACAATACTGATAACAGATTACATGGCAGTTTCATGTCATTATATTAAACCAGTTCACTATCAAACACATAACTGTTTCACTTCTAGAGATCTTGATAATCATTACAACATTCTGGACTATCTTTGTATCAAAATTTATTTATTTATTTATTATTAATATATTTAAAGAGTTTGGCTACATGCATGAATCAGGACTTTCTATGTGTCTTTGGAGGTTCTCAATCATCCAGCTCATGGTTGTCCCAATGTGCTTTTCCCAAAAGGTAATTGGACTTCCTTGGTTTTTTCTTTCGAAAACCAAGTTTGATGAGAAGCAAAATGTCTTCAAAGAGAAGAAAAAAAACAAACACCAGGAAAGTTCAGTTGCCTTTTGGAAAAAGCACCTTTGGGATAGGACTTCCTACATCTTTATATTTTTGTTAACAAATATTTATTAATTTTTATTTCATTATATATAAAACTCATTACACTTGAGCTGGAAACTATAACAACAAAGCGTGTACACTGAAACCACAACAATCTATTTTATGGTTGATAAATAAAGTATTTCTAGACTTCTACCCAGTCTTATAATAGCTGTGTACATAGCTATAGCTGAGTTACTTCCCACACGTAATTCCCCCAAACCATCATTTATATAATTGTTTCCTAGGTCAGAATTACTTTTTCTATAAGCTTATGAGAAGAGAAATGAAAACTATCCAACCAAATTACATTTGATAGTGTGTTGAAGAAGTGAACTGGCCATTTGCGATATCTGCCTGCCTGCCTGCCTACCATAATTTTATATACCAAGGTATCACGCTGACATCTTGCTCGGTTCTACTGCACATTTTTATCAGTTACACTCTCTCTTAGAAAATGGACAAGAACCCCTCTATAATAATATTTCCATGTCAGAAGCACCAAATGTTTCCATAGGGAAAGGATTTGCTGGTGTCATCACTGTTCCCCGAGGGACGCCCAGTTGGAGACTCGTTTTGTGCCCCCATGAAGTTGTACACCAAAGTTGTATCCATTTAGCTACTCATGGTCACCCACTTTCAAACTGCTGGGTTGACAGAAGATGGAGTGTCTGACAGGAGCTCACTCTGCCATGTGGCAACAGTGGCTCTTGAATGCAAACCTGCCAATCGTCAACCCAGTGTTGTAACCTTGTGACCCACTGCGCTCCAGAACTCCCCTAATCACAACTATTGGTTTAAAGATGCATGTCCTGAAACACAGAGCTGGCAAAACCACTCCTTACATTGTCATAAACTGCAGACAACTTAGTTTGCTGGCTCACACAATGGCTGTAACAGACTTGCCAGTGGTTGAGGGTCACTTCCATGCCTGAGGAAGAAATTATCTTGGAGCTTGTTTGCTTTTTGAAGAATAACTTGCTTTGAATTATTTGGGGATGTATGCAAAACAGTTAATGTAATCACCCTCAACTAAAAAGAATGCATGACTTGGATTCCATGCTTATTATATAATTTGAAGTTTCCAATAAATTTCAGGCCCTGATCAGATCAGCCAGCAAAAACAGGAAGCAATCCATTATTTTGATAACTGATCCACTGTGATGACCCCTAGAAAGAAAAACTTCCTCCAACTCCAGTTCTTATAGCTGCAGAGCACTGATCCATATTAAAAAAAAGTGTGCATGTAAAATTAAAGTAATTTAGAGTCAGATAGCTTTGAGGAAGCAAAATAAGGGAATTTTATAAGCAATCACAATAGTTCACTATGGACTGCCAACTTTTGAAGAAGAAATCTATGGAAGGCAAAACTGTGAAAAGTGTATAGTTCACATGTTGCACTCAATCTTTATGTATCACAAGCTTGGAAAGAGAAACTTTTATCAGGCAAGTGAAATCCACTTATTTTAAAGGATAACAATGCATTTAATCATAAGGTACAATTTGCATTAATGTATTGTATTAATTACCTGTTTGTTTAAAGCCAGAGCAGGAAAATTTATATGAGTTCAGGGCCATATTATCATATGGAAGGCCTTTTACTGCTGGCAAACGATGGAGCCAAAGCCAAGAGAAGGTTGAAAACCACTTTTCTTTTTTAAATTTTTCTTTCTCTCTACTGAGGCTCTGCAAACCATACAGTAGCAGCTTATAGCCACATGTGGCCTGTAAATTGCTCACCTATAAGTTAAAGCATGCAGAAATATATAAGACATATAATAATAGGGTGGAATAGGGTTGGAAGGGACCCTGGAGGCCTTCTAGTCCAACCCTCTGAAGCAGGAGCCCTTATACCATTCCGAACAAACAGCTGTCCAATTTCTTCTTGAAAACTTCGAGTGATGGAGCATCCACAAGTTCCACAGGCAAAGCATTCCACTGATTCTTTTCACCGACATGAAATTTCTCTTTATTTCTAAGTTGGATCTTTCTTTAATGATCTTCCACCTGTTAATTATTGTCCTGTCCTCAGGTGCTTTAGAGTAGGTCTACCCTTCCTCTTCTCTGTGATAGCCCTTCAAGTACTGGAAGACTGCTATTATATCACCTTTAGCCCTTGAACATATCACCCCTAGTGCTTGAACAGGGGGTTGGACTAGAACAGGGGTCTCCAACCTTGGCAACTTTAAGACTTGTGGACTTCAACTGGCTGAGGAACTCTGGGAGATGAAGTCCACAAGTCTTAAAGTTGCCAAGGTTGGAGACCTCTGGACTAGAAGACTTCCAAGGTCTCTTCCAATGCTATTATTCTCTCTTCTATCTTCCATATATATCTGCAGACTTTAAATCATATATGCAAAATGCATTTTATTTCTTATGACAGCAGTGAGATGAACATTTATACTACCTAGTGATATTCAACAAAAAGGGCCACCTGTCAGTCAGGTGATTCAGTTGATTGGAGCTGCCCACAGTTCCGACATAAAATGGGTGGCTCTATAAGTATTATAAACAAACAAAACAAATTTAGAAATGGTCTACTCAGATCCAAGCCAACCTACAAACAATCCTATTTGATGTATCGCGATTCTAGTGCAGAACTGTGTCTGCAACAGGCAAAGCTTTGTTCGGTTTTAGTCTTGCACAGAAGCAACATACCCAGCATATTTTCCAGAAGAACACAATGAAATTTACAGGAATACTAGAGTTTTATGAGGAGACTTTTCTGAAGAGAGAAAGCCTTCTAAAATCCACAGAAATTGTTCAGCTTTAGTATTTTATCATCTGATCTTAAAACAGTGCCTGCAGCTTTGTTTATCTAATGTGATGACATCTGTAGTAATAAATTCCAGCATATCTATGTCAAATTCTAGGCAGATAGGAAAGGAAATGTTGTTCAAAGGGAACACGTATTTACAGTATAAGAATAATGATGCCCCTTCCTGAATATGTTGAAACAGAATTTCACAGGCCAATATTAAAGTACACGGATTAATTTGATAACAACATCCACTTAAATTGCTTAAACCAATTCAAAAATTGGAGAAACAATACATAGAAAAATTATGGGTCACAAAGTGTTAAGCAAAGTTAGCTAGTGAAGCCACTCAAAACGAAGCACTGGTGACACTGAGACATAGATCTTTGCAGAATTGATAAATAATCACTCCATACCAATTGCCCAAATCTTTTCAGCCCTCAAGATCCTGGAAATGGATGTCCTAATTGCTAGAATCACTCTTAATTTGAAAACAGACCTATCAGTCACGGAAACCCAATATCTTCCCTTCCCCCCAAATGTAATTTAATGACAGCTTTCTGTAAAAAAGAAAAAAAAAGAAAAAAAGAGGTCTGCATCATTTCTTATAATGGAAACAAAATATGTTTCAAAATAGCTGTTCTTAGCCTTCTAAGACAGAAACGTTTTTTTGGGGTTGTTCGAGGTTTTGTTTTGGCTTGAAATGATGTCCAACTTGTATTCAAAACAAAATTCAGCTACTTTCAGTGGCACTTTTGGGAATGTTGCGACAGTACTAATTGGGCATTTATATTGTGGCTTTTGACTGGGCTAGTTTATAACAACTTACCTAATACAGCAGTAGATGGGATCATGATGTCCCTACTTCTATTAGCCTGGAGAGGATAAAAAGTGGAACACTGAGGCAAAATACTAATTAGTTAAACTCATGGTTTAGTTGCTCTGCTACTAGAGACAGGCCTGGATTGCTACAACTAATCAAACAGCTACTAATTCTTCTGCATTGCAAACATAAAGACTACTATTTGTTCTACGTTAGGACCATTTGAATTGCTCTGATGAGTTTTAGTGTGCATGTGAACTTTTTTAAAAACCATCTTGATGTTGACTATCCCAATGCAATTGCAAAGCTTTTCTGATGTACAAAATTGGAATACGAGTATACTTTTGTTGCTATTGTAGTCATGTTAATGATATTATTTGTGAAATTTAGAGAAGTCCAGCAAAGAACTTAGCAGATGTGATGGTAATTTATATTAACTGCTACCTGCGATCTGAGAGATAGAAATATCAGGTAAAGGGATTACTTTTATTATTATTTTTACTTACAAAACCATAATCCCCACATAGGATTACTTAATCTTATGGCCTGGAATGGAAAAAAAAAAAAGGAAAAGTCTTGTCCCATGTTCCCCTTATTTTCCAAAGCTGGAACATTCAAAAAATTTTGAGTTCGTTCAGATGGAACGAACTTGAGCAATTTCAAATTGTATTTTTTTGAAATAGAGCCAATACAGTATTTTCCAGCAGCATTTTTCAATAAAATTATTCTATTTCAAGTTTGAAGTAAAACATGTTTCCTGCTTTGCTCATGCTGCTAATTTTTTGCATAGGGTTCTTGATATTAGGGTGAGGTCCTTCGGAATTACCATAATAACCACTTGCTGTCCATCCTGCCTTCAAATATTCTTTGATCTAAATTCAGATCTGTATCAGGCCAAGATTACCACAGGCCAAAATAAGATTAAAATCACATGCACTAGTTATTTGCGTCTATACCTATGCAAATTACAATCCAATTACCTAATCCAACCAGACACCAATTTCACAAAGAACCAAACTCAGACTAAAATGCCCCACAGTCATTACCACATAGCTCACACTCCCCAGATTCACAAAACAATAGGAATACAACTGATAAAGATTATTCACTTACAAGCAGGTGTGTGTGGGGAATGACAATTCACTTGGGGGTTTGTTTCATCTACTATTAACCAACCGAGGGCAATAGATAAACTATAACTCCGAGGATACCTTATCTATAAATACTTTCACCAAGTAATTATTTTCTTCATGAAAAAGAAGAGACAATATTTTATGTATTTAGAATAGAATTTTTATTGGCCAAGTGTGATTGGACACACAAGGAATTTGTCTTGGTGCATATGCTCTCAGTGTACATAAAAGAAAAGATACGTTCATCAAGGTACAACATTTACAACACAATTGATGGTCAATATATCAATATAAATCATAAGGATTGCCAGCAACAAGTTATAGTCATACAGTCATAAGTGGAAAGAGATTGGTGATGGGAACTATGAAACGATTAATAGTAGTGCAGATTCAGTAAATAGTCTGACAGTGTTGAGGGAATTATTTGTTTAGCAGAGTGATGGCCTTCGGGAAAAAACTGTTCGTGTGTCTAGTTGTTCTGGTGTGCAGTGCTCTATAGCTGCTTTGAGGGTAGGAGTTGAAACAGTTTATGTCCAGGATGCGAGGGATCTGCAAATATTTTCACGGCCCTCTTCTTGATTCGTGCAGTATACAGGTCCTCAATGGAAGGCAAGTTGGTAGCAATTATTTTTCTGCAGTTCTAATTATCCTCTGAAGTCTGTGTTTTTCTTGTTGGGTTGCAGAACCGAACCAGACAGTTATAGAGGTGCAAATGACAGACTCAATAATTCCTCTGTAGAATTGGATCAGCAGCTCCTTGGGCAGTTTGAGCTTACTGAGTTGGCGCAGAAAGAACATTCTTTGTTGTCCTTTTTTGATGTTAGCTGTCCATTTGAGATCTTGCGATATGATAGAACCCAGAAATTTGAAGGTTTCTACTGTTGATACTGTGTTGTCAAGTATTGTGAGAGGTGGAAGTATGGAAGGGTTTTTCCTAAAGTCTACCACCATTTCTACGGTTTTGAGTGTGTTCAGTTCCAGATTGTTTTGGTTGCACCACAAGGCTAGTCGTTCGACCTCTCGACTATATGCGGATTCGTCATTGTCTCGAATGAGACCAATCACTGTTGTGTCATCTGCGAACTTCAGTAGCTTAACAAATGGATCATTGGAGATGCAGTCATTGGTATACAGAGAGAAGAGAAGTGGGGAGAGCACACAGCCTTGGGGCGCCCCTGTGCTAATTGTACAGGTATTTGATGTGATCTTGCTTAGCTTCACCTGCTGCTTCCTGTTTGTTAGGAAGCTTGTGATCCACTTACAAGTCTGGTCCGTACCTGTAGCTGGTTTAGCTTAGTTAGAAGAATGTCTGGAATGATGGTATTGAATGCTGAACTAAAGTCTACAAAAGGACCCTTGCATAGGTCTTTGGAGACTCAAGATGTTGTAGGATGTAGTGCAGAGCCATATTAACAGCATCATCTGTTGATCTATTTGCTCGGTATGCAAATTGCAAGGGGTCTAAGAGCGGATTCGTGATGGTTTTCAGGTAGGAAAGCACTAGCCTTTCAAAGGTTTTCATGACTACAGATGTTAGAGCAACTGGTCTGTAGTCATTCAGTTCCTTGATGGTGGGCTTCTTCGGCACTGGGATGATGGTAGAGCGTTTGAAGCAAGAAGGAACATAGCACATCTCTAGTGATTTATTGAAAATATGGGTGAAGATGGGGCCAATTGGTCAGCACAGACTTTTAAGCAAGAAGGAGTTATCTTGTCTGGGCCTGGAGCTTTTCCTGGCTTTTGTCTGTGAAATAGGTCCTGCACTTCCTTTTCTGTGATCACTAGGGGTTGTGAACCCAATGAAATGGGGTCAGTTGTAGGAGGCTTGGCTGTTGTTGGTGTGTCTGAGATGGGGGTTGTGGAGATAGGTGGCTGTAGTTTCCTTTCAAACCTGCAGTAAAACTCATTCAGGTCATCTGCCAGTTGTTGATTACCTTCAGCCTGGGAAGGAGGTTTGCCATAGCCGGTGATATTTTTAAGAGTTTTCCACATGTTTGCTGGTTCATTTGCTGAAAATTGATTCTTTAGCTTTTCAGAGTAGCTTCTTTTGCTGCTCTTATCTCCTTGTTAGTGCATTTCTGGCCTGATTGTACAGCATTTTATCACCTTTTCTGTAGGCTTCCTCTTTGAATGTCGTAGCTGCTTAAGTTTAGGTGTAAACCAAGGTTTGTTATTACTGTGTATTCGCAAGTTCCTTGTAGGTACACATAGGTCTTCACAGAAGCTGACATATGATGTTACAGTATCTGTGAGTTCATCCAGGTCTGCAGAGGTATCTTTAAAAATATTCCAATCAGTGCAGTCAAAACATGCCTGTAGCTTTAATTCTGATTCCTCCGTCCAGGTTTTCACTGATTTAATTATTGGTTTTATGGCTTTAAGTCTTTGCCTGTAAGCAGGTACAAGGTGAATCATGCAATGATCAGAGTGTCCTACAGCTGCACGTGGTAAAGACCGATAGGCATCTTTTAGTGTTGTGTAGCAGTGGTCTAGAGTATTCTTGCCTCTGGTGGGACAATTGACATGCTGAAAGTATTTTGGTAGTTCTTTCCTTAAGTTTGCCTTGTTTAGATCTCCCAAAACAATGGCCAGTGAATCAGGGTGTTTGGCTTCAGCTAGAGTTCGTAATGCCTCGTTTACGCAGGCTTGTGGTGGGACATAAACAGCAATTAGAAGAAATGAGGAAAATTCACGAGGCGAATAGTAAGGTTTGCAGTTGATAATTAGAGTCTCTAAATTGTTGTCACAGAATTTGTAAATTATGTTAAAATCTTGACACCAGGTTGAATTAATATATAGGCATAAGCCTCCTCCTTTCTTTTACCAGATGTTTCTGGAATCCTGTCTGATCGCTCAATTTGAAATCCTGGAATGTTCAGGCTGCTATTTTCAATTGATTCATTTAACCAGGTTTCAGAGAAGCATAGGACTGCTGAATTGCGAAAATCAGAATAGTATTTGTTTAAGAGGAGTATTTCATCCATCTTATTTGCAAGTGAGCGATATTTGTTAGGAAAATTGAAGGCAGAGGAGTTTTAGTAGTTCTTAGCTTGATTAAGATCCCAGATCTTTACCTCGCTTCCTTCGTTTCCGCTGCTTGGTTTTAGTAATCCATGGCTCCGTGGGAATTGCCTCCTCCTGTGTTAGAATCTCCTCCATGTTTGTAAAGACAGGCGGGGGTGAGATTAAAGAAAGCTGCTCCTTAAAGAAATGTTCCTTAATTTTTAGCAGATGGTCTCGTGAGTAGGAAATCCGTAGTGAGTCACAGAGAATAATTAGAAATTATTTTCTCAGTGGATTTGACCCAAGTGAAGATATACAGGTGACACTCAAAAAATTAGAATATTGTGCAAAATTTCATTTATTTCAGTAATGCAACTTAAAAGGTGAAACTAACATATGAGATAGACTCATTACATGCAAAGCAAGATAGTTCATGCCTTGATTTGTCATAATTTTGATGATTATGGCTGAAAATTCATGAAAACCCCAAATTCACAATCTCAGAAAATTAGAATATTATGCAAAGGTTCAATATCCTAGGCTCAAAGTTTCCCACTCTAATCAACTAATTAAGCCATAGCACCTGCAAAAGGTTCCTGAGCCTTTATCAGGGGTGTCCAAACTTGGCCCTTTGGAGAGTGGTGGACTTCAACTCCCAGAATTCCCCAGCCAGCATGAGCTATAAATTTAAGCAAGTTGCTAGTTGGAGAATTCTGGGAGTTGAAGTCCACCACTCTTCAAAGGGCCAAGTTTGGACATCCCTGCTTTAAATGGTCTCCCAGTCTGGTTCAGTAGGAATCACAATCATGGGAAAGACTGCTGACCTGACAGTTGTGCAGAAAACCATCATTGACACCCTCCATAAGGAGGGAAAGCCTCAAAAGGTAATTGCAAAAGAAGTTGGATGTTCCCAAAGTGCTGTATCAAAGCACATTAAGTCATGTGGAAGGGAAAAGTGTGGAAGAAAAAGGTGCACAAGCAGCAGGAATGACTGCAGCCTGGATAGGATTGTCAGGAAAAGGCCATTCAAAATGTTAAGGACTTTCACAAGGAGTGGACTGAGGCTGGAGTCAGTGCATCAAGGGCCACCACACACAGACGGATTCTGGACATGGGCTTCAAATGTCGTATTCCTCTTGTCAAGCCGCTCCTGAACAACAAACAATGTCAGAAGCATCTTACCTGGGCTAAAGAAAAAAAGAACTGGTCTGCTGCTTAGTGGTCCAAAGTCCTCTTTTCTAATGAGAGCAACTTTTGCATCTCATTTGGAAACCAAGGACCCAGAGTCTGGAGGAAGAATGGAGAGGCACACACTGCAAGATGCTTGAAGTCCAGTGTGAAGTTTCCACAGTCTCTGTTGATTTGGGGAGCCATGTCATCTGCTGGTGTTGGTCCACTGTACTTCATTAAGTCCAGGGTCAAGGCAGCCATCTACCAGGAGATTTTGGAGCACTTCATGCTTCCTTCCGCAGATGAGCTTTATGGGGATGCTGACTTCATTTTCCAACAGGACTTGGCACCTGTCCACTGCCAAAAGTACCAAAACCTGGTTCAATGTCCATGCTTGATTGGCCAGCAAACTCGCCTGACCTGAACCCCATAGAGAATCTGTGGGGCATTGCCAAGAGAAAGATGAGAGACATGAGACCGAACTATGCAGAAGGGTTGAAGGCCGCTATTGAAGCATCCTGGTCTTCCATAACACCTCAGCAGTGCCACAGGCTGATAGCATCCATGCCACGCCGCATTGAGGCAGTAATTGATGCAAAAGGGGCCCAAACCAAGTACTGAGTACATAGGCATGCTTATACTTTTCAGAGGTCCAATATTGTTCTATGTAAAATCCTTGTTTTATTGATTTCATGTAATATTCTAATTTTCTGAGATTGTGAATTTGGGGTTTTCATGAGCTGTCAATCATAATCATAAAAAATTATGACAAAACAAGGCGTGAACTATCTCGCTTTGCATGTAATGAGTCTATTTCATATATTAGTTTCACTTTTTAAGTTGCATTCCTGAAATAAATGAACTTTTGCACGATATTCTAATTTTTTGAGTTTCACCTGTAATACAAATTAGATTTTGACCCAAATGCATTCCTGCAGAACCAGCAGTTTTTGTACAGAGTAGAGAGTACTTGAATTAGACTGAATATAGGTTCAGTACTTTTTTAATTGTTCTGGGACCAACAGTATTCTTCCCTCTGAGGTGCTTGCCTTGAGCAACAGCATAGTGTAAGAATTAAAATTTTCGATACAAAATGAGATGTCTCAAAATATATCTCCACTTGCATTCTTAATTTTTTTGAAATTAATAATGCTAGGGAAGCAATATGATTGATATTCAGTTCATGAGGATCTTTATTTTAAAAAAATGTCCTCCCACATCCAGGATTTAACAGTTTAAAATAACAGTGTGGGAATTTTTTAAACATAGAGCTCAGGTATAATTTATATTCTAAACGTGTATGGAGCCAAGAGCTTTGTTCGTATCTCAGTTCCCATATTATATAATATACTTGCCTGAGTATGCATCAAGACATTTACTTATATACATACATTACTAAGGTCATGAGCAAATCTGCTATATTTTTTTTCTTATTCAAGTTGACACGAAGCATGCACATTTTCTCACTGGGGCCCATATATTATAATTATAATTCCTTCTAGTAGGTGGCTTCATTTTGATGTGTGATGGGAGAATCTAACAGAATGATTTTATATACCTTAACTACATTTTTTCAGTCCAGTAGTATTGAAAAGTTATATTTTCATCTAGTGCTCTTCATGCACTAGGCTTTCAAGACATGTTTATAAACAGCAAGTCATCCAAACATTACTTTGCCAACGACTGATCCAAAAGTTAATATCTTCAAAACATATTCATCCAGTTGAAGAAATGCTGTTTGTTTTTCAAAAGCAATCGTGAAATTTTCCATTAAAATGCAAAACATTTACTACTGCGAAGACGGTCCAGGCCACCTTAAAAAATGCAATTCTTAGCCATTCTCAATCATCTACCCAATTGTTCCTGCTATGTCTGTGTTTCTAAAAGGTACAGCATTTTTTACTGTCTTTGAATTCTAAATCCTGCATAAGATACAAACTTAGATTAGCTCTCCGGGGATACCTTTAGGACACCTATGATTCAGAAGAGCTTTCATCATTCCTTTGCTAATTTGTGCAAGTATACCTGAAAGAAAAATATTTAGCAGAAAAGCAATTCTCTAATATAACAGAAACAGAAATCTTTCAATTTCAGTATTAGTTTTAAAAATGACAGTGATTTATTTTACACAAAAAGTAACCCATTTGTTTGGACTTTCAGGAAAAAATAGCAAACTAAAGACAGCTCCACTAAAATCAAGAAGAGATCATATATTGTATTTTAAGAGGACATATGTTACTGCTCATATTTACTTATAAGTTGTAGGTACAAGTTGTATTACTATTAGTTGTTGTGATGAAGCGAGAAATCATTTTTTATATATTTCTTTTTCTTTATTGTAATTTTTCTCTTTTCTCTTTTTTTTTTTGGCCTCTCTCCATTTTTAATTTTTTTTTAGTTTATATTAGATTTTTATTGTTCTACATAATAATATCTAGACCCGTTCCAGTCCGGCTTCCGACCCGGTTACAGCACGGAGACGGCTTTGGTCGCGTTGGTGGATGACCTCTGGAGGGCCAGGGACAGGGGTTGTTCCTCTGCCTTGGTCCTATTAGACCTCTCAGCGGCTTTTGATACCATCGACCATGGTATCTTGCTGCGCCGGTTGGAGGGGTTGGGAGTGGGAGGCACCGTTTATCGGTGGTTCTCCTCCTATCTCTCCGACCGGTCGCAGACGGTGTTGACAGGGGGGCAGAGGTCGTCCTCGAGGTGCCTCACTTGTGGGGTACCGCAGGGGTCGATTCTCTCGCCTACCCTGTTCAACATCTACATGAAGCCGCTGGGTGAGGTCATCAGTGGTTTCGGGGTGAGTTATCATCTGTACGCTGATGATACTCAGCTGTACTTTTCCACCCCGGACCACCCCAACGAAGCGGTCAAAGTGCTGTCCCGGTGCCTGGAAGCCGTACGGGTCTGGATGGGGAGAAACAGACTCAAGCTCAATCCCTCCAAGACGGAGTGGCTGTGGATGCCGGCACCCCGGTACAGTCAGCTGGGGGCGAGTTAGTGGCCCCAAAGGAGGTGGTTCGCAACTTGGGCGTCCTCCTGGATGGTCGGCTGTCCTTTGATGAACATCTGGCGGCCGTCACCAGGAGGGCCTTTTACCAAGTTCGCTTGGTTTGCCAGTTGCGTCCCTTCCTTGACCGGGATGCCTTATGCACGGTCACTCACGCTCTGGTTACGTCTCGGCTGGATTATTGCAATGCTCTCTACATGGGGCTGCCCTTGAGGTGCACCCGGAGGCTGCAGTTAGTCCAGAATGCAGCTGCGCGAGTGGTAACGGGAGCCGTTCGTGGCTCCCATGTAACACCACTGCTCCGTAGTCTGCACTGGCTTCCTGTAGTCTTCGGTGCGCTCAAGATTCTGGTTACCACCTTTAAAGCGCCCATGGCTTAGGACCCGGTACTTCCGAGCCCGCCTGCTGCTCCCTTATGCCCCCCACCGCCCCGAACGCTCCCACAGAGAGGGCCTTCTCAGGGTGCCGTCCGCCAAACAATGTCGGCTGGCGGCCCCCAGGAGTAGGGCCTTCTCTGTGGGAGCACCAACACTCTGGAACGAACTCCCCCCTGGCTTACGTCAAGTGCCTGATCTTCGGACCTTTCGTTGTGAGCTTAAAACATATTTATTCATTCAAGCAGGACTGGCATAAATAGTTGTTTTTAAATTGGGGTTTTAATAATATTTTAAATTTTTAAATGTTTTAATTATCGGCCGCATAGTAATAGTTCATTTTAAATTCTTTTAATTGTATATATTCTGTGTTTTATTTTGGCTGTACACCGCCCTGAGTCCTTCGGGAGAAGGGCGGTATAGAAATTTAATAAAATAAATAAATAAATAAATAAAAGTACTATAAAAATAACAACCCACTTGTTTGAAATGTATCCTTAATTATTAATACATTTTCTACCTAACTTGAAGATATGCTATATTTTCAATTTCGACATTTTATTCCTTACCTTCTTTCACTATTAAGTTATCTGTGATATACAAATGATACACATGCACATTAGTGGAACTGAGGTAAGTAATAAGATAGCAGTGAGTACTGCCTGAGTAAGACAGGCGGGATACCTTTTTCCAGATAACCCCATTTCTTCTTTACTCATTTCATTTCTCCTTAAGTTCTTTAGGCAGCCACCTTCTACAAATCAAGGTACAAGGTCAACTTGTTCCACATGCCCACCCCTTTTAATAGAGATAAAACATAGTGTAACTGGGAAAGAGACAGAAAACAGGCATCTTGCGCAGAAGACTAAAAATACTGCTACATCAGTGTATAAACATCATGCTATCAACTTGCACCCAAAGGTATCCTTATTCCATTGACAAAGAATAATCTGCCAATGGAAGGAAATGCTTCTCTACTCTTGAAACATCCTCAAATCTCTTCTGGAGGATTGAAGATTCTCTAAAAGAAAACTGGAAACACGCATGGAATGATGCTGGTAGAATAGAGGGGGAAATCCCATTGCTTAAGAAAAAGCAGTCACTGGTGATCAGTGTACATACAATTGTAGCATATATCCAAAGACCCGACGTACTTGCACTGTTTAGGGGCAGATGTGCTAGTGGAATCTCTTAAAATGGGAATATCAACTGCTTATGCCCTTTGAACGCTATCTGAAGCCTTTAATGTTAAAAGTCATTCTACTAAATACTTTCAAGAGCACAGATCAGTTCATGCATAACTGAGATATATTCCAGGCAGGCAAAGCAATTGTGTTTATTTAAAGCATTTCTGAGTAGCCTTTGGAACTAGAAAAGGCCCACGGGTAAATTACATCTTTAAAACTTAAAAGCATACTTAGCAAAATTAAGATCAGGAAAAACCCAGTCCTTTAAAAACCAGAGCTCAGAAGAAATATATTTAAAAATTACTTAAAAGCCTTGTGAAACAAATAAGTTTTTACAGTCTGCCTTAAACTAAACAAAGAAAGCCACTGTCATCAGATGAAGATCCAGGGCATCGCAGAATCAAGAAACATTCTCAAGTTAAGACCATGATCTTTCGGAAGAAATACACCCTTTTCATAAATAAGTAGAATCCGGTCTTCAAGCTGAACTTTCTGACGATCAGCGGAATGTTCCTAAATCTGTCTTTTCTCCTGCCCACTCAATAAAATGAGCTTATTATCAAACTCTTGTCAACTACTTTTGTGGAATTGAATATAAACTGCAGTACTGTTCAGTGGCATCAGCATGTTGAAGACAAGTCATTCAGCGCTCCAAATGGTTCAGTGCTTCAGGAAGTAACAAAACTACAAAAGATAGATAAATGGAACCTTATGGGGCACTGCAGACAAAACAATGACACCGAACAGCAGTCTCCCAGCACCACCTTCTGGAGACAACATGCCATAAATGACAAGAGTCATTGCTACTTAATGTATTCAGGTCCTGAAAGATCCTCCGGTAGGAGAATCAAGAGTTCCACATGGCTTAACAGGCTGGTATTACCCTGTCCCAGAACAGATCACTCACCCAGATGAATCTAGTCTTTTAGTCCCATAAGCATCCCAAGGATGCTTTTCCAAAAGCGTGTAAGAAGAACTGAAGAAGCTTCTTGGATGAGAAGCAAAATGTTTTCAAAAGGAAAAAAACCCAAGAAATCCCAATTGTACCTTTGCTGGTCATGGTTCCAGTTGCAACCATGACCTGCATGGCTGAGAATCCTGACAGACATCTACCCAGAAGCCTTCTGTGCTGTAGCACTAGCCATCTGGATTAGCATCTCTCCAGATATTCAAACAGCTCCAAATGGGCCTTAAAGATCTGGTCTTTTCCCAGGTTCCATAGGAATTTAACTATGAGGATTAGATTATGGTTTATGTTAGTTTCCCCATTATGGTAATGTTTTATCTTTTTCCTTTTGGCTTAGTGTACTGTGCTGTGGTTTTGTTTTTAATATGTGAGCCAGACAGAGTTCTCTTGAATTGGGTGACCTAAGATCTCTGCATAAATAAATAAAAAATACATACATACATACATAGATTACATACATCAGATTAAAAGATCCATGTACTCTGTGTTGTTCAAGTATGTCTGGAATTATGAAGTCACGCCCTTTCAATCAGAATGGATAAAATGCGTGTATTTAAGACTGTCCTAACATTGTGTTAAATGTTGAGTCACAGGAAAATTCCTGTAAAGAAGATCCCTTTAAAGAAGATAAAGTTCTACTTTGACAAAGAATTATTTTGTTTGGAACATTGAGCATTTTCATATCATTAAAATATGCTGAATGTACAACTGAATATTGAAAAGCTTGGATGAAGTATTTGTCTGACACAGTATATAGAGTCTTCTCCTTGAGCAAGGAGCTAGACTAGAAGATCTCCAAGTCTCTTTCAACTCTGTTATTCTGTTAATTCCATTGGGAGTGTCCTTGCCTCTCAGGCCTACTGCGGTGAACATTATCAGTTTCATTTTTCTGGGCTATCAGAAAATGTACCCATAAGTGACATTCCCCATATTGTGATGGAGAGAGAGTAGGAGGGAGGGAGGGATTTATCACTGCTTTAGTTGAACTCAGAAATATTGTTTTGCATTTGGTCAAAGTTTTCATATATGGTCTCTAACCTACAGATTTTCCTAAGAAAATCCTACACTTCTACCACTAAATTCCCCCTTTCCCTTCGGCAATAAAATTTTACCTTTCAATGAATACAGTGCTTCAGTAAATGCCAAAGCAACTTTGGAAGATTCCAACTTAAGCACCTGTAAGAAGTCTTTTAATGTTTTTTGCCATTGCTTAACGGAAAGGCAAACATACTTTTATTAACATGAAGGTAAATACAATGATCTTATAGACTTCCACACATAGGAGAAGGGAATACTGTAGGATGTCTAAACTAATACACCCTGACCTAGTTTAGATGATTTCCATTTAAAATTAGATGTTGGGATTAAAGTCCTGGAATGCCCAATTCAGATCTGAGTGATAACTCTGGAAGGGATCAGACTATTATTCTCATTAACTCTGTTTGCTGCCTATCTCGCCATGGGACTCCTTTAGGTAGATCCAGATTTATGGAAGGGAACGCTGCTTTAGAACTTCAACAGAACGATTTAAAGACTGGGTATCAATCCAGCTGATAAAACTGTCTTGATGTAGACTCTCTGTAACCCCTAAAATGTTTAAATGGCACATTATTTGCAAAGAAAACACAGGTTTGGTTCATGTGATAAAAATACTGAAAAACTAAACTAAAACGGATTAAATTGGCAAAGTTGATAAAATGAGCTGCTGTGCTTTTCAAATTTATACTTAAAACATTTGATAATACGGGTCAGTATCCCTGTCGTAACAGGATGAAACTATTATTCCATTCACTTAATTTCAGATAGCAAATGCAACTGGCTGCTACTTTTATCCATTACACATGAATAAATAATCTTCAAGTGAAGAAACTACAGTCACTGCAGTATGAACAATTCAGCTACATCAAGGCAGTGTTTGCCCTGTTTCTCTGAATTGGCTCATTGAGTTGGGTAATTTTCTTTTCTTTTTTGAAGATTTCAGGATTTCTAGGTCAGGCGAACTCTGCCATTCAGAACAATAATGCAAACATCTCAGATTTCTCCATTACTTTATGAACTTGACAGAAGACCATGATGAGCTGGAAGTACACACATAGTAACACACTGCCACACTTCTTATCACTCCTGCAAATTTCTGTATGCCTTTCAGTGAGACCAATGTGCTTCTTACAAGTATAAAGTTGATACAACAATGACCTTCACAAACCATCACTTGTTTGACATTACCGATACCCGAGGAGAGCAAACCAGAGATAACTCTACTGGAATGGAAGGAACGGGAGGGTTAGGCAGTGTCCAAATGCAAACCACTTAAATTGCTTCTCTGGAGATTATATATATATAAAAAAAGCAACGTAGAATGTGTGATCTGTTTTAAAACCACCAACACCCGCCCCAATCATACTTTGCTATTCTGCACAGCATACATAATTGAAATTCCCAGCCAATTTATGAGACAATGGCTGTTTTCAGTTTGTGGGCTG
This sequence comes from Ahaetulla prasina, assembly GCF_028640845.1. Lineage (NCBI taxonomy): Eukaryota > Metazoa > Chordata > Lepidosauria > Squamata > Colubridae > Ahaetulla > Ahaetulla prasina. The sequence goes on from NC_080539.1 coordinate 160,950,927, forward strand.
TCTAGTGGCAGAAACAGGAGGGAGCTACTGAGTCAAGCCATTGGTCTGTTTTGCTCAATAATGTAACAGAATTCCTAATCTGGACCCCCCACCCCCCCGGTGTCTTCAGCTAACAAAATCAATGACCGCGCTGATAAAAGAGAATTCTAATGGCGATGCTGTTATGAATGAGGGGTGCCTAATGTATTTTATTAGAAGAAAGAGTTCCATCTGATTTGGAGCTTTAAAAAGCATTTATAAATGTTTAAGTCAGGCATACATTTAGTCCATGTTTAACATTGAGGCATAAAAGTCTATGGAGATTCTCAGGCATCCAGATCATGGTTGTCTCAAAGGTGCTTTTTCAAAAGGCAACAGGACTATGTTTTTTTCCTTGAGAAAGACGCTTCTTCAGTTGTGACTACTCCCCCTCCACCCCCCACCATCCACTCAAAATTTAAGAAGCTTCTTGGATGAGAAGCAAAACATTGTCTTCCTCAATGAAAAAACATAGTCCAGTTGCCTTTTGAAAAAGCTCTTTCTGAGGCATATTGTTGTGGTCTGCCAGCAGTTTGCAGATCTGGCAATGGAGTTGGACAGCGATGAGGCTGAGGAAGAGCGTGGGCCAGTCCTGGAGGCTGGGGAAGGCCCATATGAGGGCTCTGTGTCGGAGGCTGAGGTGGGGCCAGGGCCATCGGGGAGTGAGGTGCAGACTCCAGAGCCTCCAGAGACTGACAGTAGTGAGGCAGAGGAACAGGAGGAGCCTGTTCCTAATGCACGCATGAGAAGAGCTGCCAGAAGGCAAGAGCAGCTCAAGCAAAGAGGACGACTTGGGAGTAGGGCCAAGAGATGATTGGCCCCTCCCATAAGGCTTAAAGACCAGCAACGGCTCTTGAGCTCTTTGCTGGAAAACAACGTTGATAGCTTTGTCTTGTTGCATTTGTATCGGTGTCTTCTGAACTTTTGCCAAGAAAGGCCTTTAGCAGTTTGCCTAATTGGACCAAAGTTGGTGATCGGACTGAGGAATTGTATTAGGAGGAATTTGCTTTAATTTAGTTGAACTACGCTGAGAATGAAGTAATTCTCAGCTGTTCGAATAAAGTTTGTTTGTTTTTACACTGACTGAGTTTCCTACTACCTACTTGGGCCTGGGTCACAACACATATCATGTTCTGAAAGCTTTGCTCTGAATTCATGCTGATTTGTTCCACACACCAGGATCATTTGTACAGCAGCACTATTCCAAGTATTACACACTCCACACCTGGTAATCCTTGACTTAGAACAGTTCATTTACTGACCATCCAAAGTTACAACAGCACTGAAAAAAGGGACTTATGACTATTTTTTACATTTATGACTGTTGCAGTACCTTCATGATCAAAATTCGTAAACTTGGCAACTGACTCATGTTTATGAAGGTTGCAGTGTTCCGGGGTCATGTGATCCCCTTTTCTGACCTTCTGACAAGCAAAGTCACTGGGGAAGCCAGATTCACTTAACAACAGTGTTACTAACTGAACAACCGCAGCGATTCACTTTTTTTTTTATTGAAAAAGTTTTACAACAATTAAATTTTTTCCCCTCCCCTCCCCCCTCCCCCACCTTCCCCCCTCCCTCAAAAACCCCCCTCCCCCCCCGACTTTCTGGAGCAAACACAAGGTATAGTTCAATAAACAAACAGTCATACATTAAATTTTTAAAATCTAACACAATTATAATCCTTCTCTCTCACATAACCTGACTTCCTCCATTAAAATCAAAAACAACGTCCTTCATTCAAAGGCAATCCGAAAATTTCTTAATCTGATATCTATTTTGAATATAATCAATCCAGTTCTTCCATTCATTTAAATATTTTTCTTGAGTATTGTCTTTCAAGAAGGCTGAGATTTTAGCCATCTCAGCCAAATTGGAAACTTTCAATATCCATTCTTCTATTGTGGGTAATTCTTTTTTCTTCCAATATTGTCCAATCAACCGCAGCGATCACTTAATAAGTGTAGCAAGAAAGGTCATAAAATGGGGCAAAATTCACTTAACAACTGTCTTGCTTTAGCAACATAAATTTTGGGCTCAATTGCGATTGTAAATCGAGGACTACCTGTAATTTCTTTTCTTTCTTTTTTTCCTTCTTCAGTTTCTAATTTTTCTTTTTAAAGTTTGTATTACTTGTCTTTTTATTGTATTGTACAATATTATAAAAAAGCAATTGAGCAACTACAAAAGAAAACAACACATCTCATTAAAAATTAACTAAATCATCCTTGTTTCCCTGAAAATAAGCTCTCCCCAAAAATATTTAAACACATGTGCAGTCGCCATTTCCTCTAGTTAGGATTAGGGAGACAGAGCTGGAAATCAGGTAAGACGGCAAGAGGAGCCCCGTCTTGCTCAATGTGCCCCGAAATAATAATACCTCCCTGAAAATAAGGCCAAGCACTTATTTTGGGGTTCAAAACAATATATGACAGGGTCTTATTTTTTGGAGAAACACGGTAGCATTCAGAACAAAAATATGACCTGTCAAATTAGGTTCTCTGTTTCGCCTGATTCAAAGGTCAGGAAAAGAGCCAAGTCATAACTGCCTTTTGAAAAGTCTGCTGGGTAGGGCCAATTATATATTGAAAAGAAGGTCATTGCAAAGGACAAGATGGCCACCAGGAAAGCACATGTCCAGGGTGCACAAAATGACATTGTTTCCACAAGGAGACCCAGATCTGTTGGAGCATCTAAAATGGGTAGATACCTTTGGAAGCAGGTGATCCTCCAAATCCATTCCTATGTCATGTTAGATTTTACAGCTGATAACCTACATGTTGAATTACACCTAGAAGCTTATAAGAAAATTCAGATGGATGTAACAAGAGAAGCCACAAACTTTTATGGTCGCCTCTGTAGTTTATGATCTTTTAATATGTATCTCATAATTGCTACAGCATAGAAATCTCAGCCAACGCCAAGACCAAAACCACGATAAGAAATGGTTTTTTTGGGAAAAAAACTATCTACACCAATACTTTCACTGTGTGTTAGGATTGCATCACTTAATTCAAGCAAGGTCATTGCTTAAGAAAACACAACAACTTGTATGTCTTACTAAGGGAATAATGTTGGAAGCTTAGCTCTCTTCTGCTGCACTAAATGCCGTTTTCACAATAGGTGAAAAAAAAAATCAGAATATGAGTCAGGCTTTCATGCACAATCAAAACATTCAAATCAGATCAGCACAGATGAGACTGTGTGAGAATAGATCCTGGTTCTCTTTGTCTGCTTTCTTAAAAGTTATACTACAGGGGCACCTGATTGTATCTTTTCCCCAGGGGTATGGATCAGAGGTGGGTTTCAGCAGGTTCTGATCAGTTCTGGAGAAACAGTAGCCGAAATTTTGAGTTAGTTCGGAGAACCAGTAGTAAAAATTCTGACTGGCCCCACCCCCATCTATTCTCTGCCTCCCAAGTCCCAGCTGATCGGGAGGAAATGGGGATTTTGCAGTATCCTTCCCCTGGAGTGTGGTGGGAACGGAGAGTTTACAGTATCCTTCCCCTGCCGCACCCACCAAGCAATGCCACGCCCACCAAGCCACACCCACAGAACTGGTAGTAAAAAAAAATAAAACCCACCACTAGTATGGATAGTCTTACTTGTAATGTAGCCAGCAGGAGCCAAAGATAGTTATTCCCAAAAATTCCACATGCTAGCCATTGCAAAGAGCTGTGTCAGAAAATGATCTTGACCATGACTCTAAAGATGCCTTAGCCGGCTCCCCAGCTCTTTAGCTTTCTCCCCAATTCTTAACAGACCAGCCAGCAGTAAAAAGGGGAATAAGTGATTAGCTACATCCAGTGGTGGGATTCAAGTAATTTAACAACCGGTTCTCTGCCCTAATGATTTTTTCCAACAACCAGTTTGCCAAACTGCTCAGACAGTTAACAACCGGTTCTCCCAAAGTGGTACGAACTGGCTGAATCCCACCACTGGCTACATCAGAGAAAATTCTTGCTCATGAAGAAAGCAAATCAGTGGTTCTCCAGACATGAATTGCATGAAATTTTCCAGCTTAATATGACAAGAATTGACCGCAGATGATCAGTTCTGCAGGGTTAGTGGGTAAATCCCACTTCCCCAATGGGGGAAGAAGGTACTTCTCTTTTAAGGCAGCAAAAAGCCTCCATTCCGTTAGCCACATCTTCTGATCATTTAGGAGATCACTTAACTGAGTTTTATAAAAAGCTTTTGAAAAAAAATGGAAGAAAAAACACTTTCTCTGAAATATCTTCTGCTTCTAATTCATCCATCCATCCATCCATACATACATACATACATACATATTAGACAGAAATACTTATTAACCAAGATACCAAACCAGCCCCATTACATTTAGATCAAGTCCTTTTGAGAAGGGGCAGTGAGGAGGAAAGAGACAGAATCTGAGGTTATTTGAGAAAGTCAATTATTAATATCAAATCGTATCAGCAGTAAAGGACAAGAGGGTCAAAGTAAAAAGTGAAAGGAATAGTATTTGATTGGCTTGAAGACTGTGGCACAAAGTTCACAATGAAATATGTCACAGTTACATATGACAAACCTTTCATTTATTACTATTATGTCAGTCACTATTTTAAAAAAAAAAAATCAGTCATCACTTTCCAAGAGACATTTGCTCTGTTTACATTATGAAATATATCAAGGGTGTCAAACTGGCAGCCTGTGGGCCAGATGCGTCACGCACAGGCCATGTCCACCCCAGCTCCGCAAATGGGAAAAACGTCACAAAACATCACGTGATGGCAACGTGACATGGCGAGTTTGACACCCATGAAGTATACGATCAAATGTTATTTTCCCCAGTACACAATTTAGCTCCCTTCTGGAATCTTGCCTTGATTTTTTGTTCAGAAAATAGATGTGATGGTAATGAGAAAAGTATATTGTTTTGGCACTCTTGAAGTTGGACCAGGGGTGAAATCCAGCAGGTTCTGAAGGTTCTGGAGAACTGGTAGCGGAAATTTTGAGCAATTTGGAGAACTGGCAAATACCACCTCTGACTGGCCCCAGAGTGGGGTGGGAATGGAAATTTTGCAATATCCTTCCCCCAGGAATAGGGAAGCAATGGGGATTTTGCAGTATCCTTCCCCTGGAGTGGGGTGCGAATGGAGATTTTGCATATCCATCAAGCCATGCCTACAGAACCGGTAGTAAAAGACATTGAATTTCACCACTGAATTGGACCTAGGGCTTTTGTATTACAATAACAGAAATAATACATGATATATATCTGCAGCAGGGAACACATATAGGTGGTCCTTGACTTATAATAGTTCATTTAATGACCATTCAAAGTACCAACATCACTGAAAAAAAGTGAGTCATGAGCATTTTTTGCTTTCAACCTTTGCAGTACCCCCATGGTCACATGATCAAATTCAGACAGTTAGCAACTGACTCATATTTATAATGGTTGCAGTGTCCCAGGATCATGTGATCACCCTTTGTGACCTTTTGACAAGCAAATTTAATAACTGTCATGATTCACTGTGAACTGTGGCAAGAAAGATTGCAAAATGGGGCAAAACTCCCTGAACAACTGTGTTGCTTAGCAACATAAATTTTGGGCTCAATTGTCAAGGACTACCTGTAATCAGAAGGAGCCTGATAGCACCTTTTCTGACTAATAATTTTATCAAGAGATTTACGTTTTCTGAGCTGCAGCAGCTCACTTCATCTGATGCATCAAATGACTAAACTGATCTAAGATTTAAATTGGGGTGTGGTGGTGGGAGAAGGAGAAAGGAAGACAGTTATATAGATGTAAATTGCCTGAGAGACAGACTACAACTACCTTATCAATTAAAACTGTAACATATCAAAAAGCCATCATATTTGCTGAGGCCTTCTACACATAACAGCCAATTCTCTTTCTCTCCTTATAGTCACAATTATATTCTTGCAATGAGGGCAGAACTTGTTCAGTTTGATATGAACATAAATGTCTTTGTGCTGCTTTGAGAAGGATTAGAATCAACTGACATTCTTACTCCAACTCTTTGTACTACGCATATTTCTTAAAGCTAATGATCCACCCTACAACACAAAAATATGAAAAAACCTTGCAATCTACTTTATTTATATATTAAGAAACAATCAAACATTTGTACTGATCTCTAGCATTTTTTTCCTTTTATTGTAATGCTTTAAATTATGACATGATTTATTTGTCATGATAGACAAAAATATTCCAGGATAGACAAAACTGTACGTTTATGTCCTTTATCTTTTAGTAAAAGTCATCCACTGTAATTGTTGAGCACTTTTAAGTTCTTACTGAAACTCTTACACATCTTGTTCTATTAAACAGGATTGCTTAATTGGATTTTTTTCTTTTGAAATCTTGTCCTCAAAGACTGCGTGCTAATTCATTTAGCTGGTTTTACTATTTGCAAATTTTCTCTGCTTGTCCTAAAATTAAAGACAACCCAGATGGAATTTTTACAGGCTTTTTGGAGTGTTACAGAGAAGAGGATAGGAAATATTTGATATAAGAAAAGCCAAAAATTTATTTTATTTATTTATTTTATTTAATTCATTCTTCTACCTACATACTTGTTAAAGTTATACCAGAAATCCATCATACTATGTAACACTGGTGCTTCCCGCACTCTCCCTGTGCAGTTTAGTGTACAGTATATATCACTGAATAGAAAACAAATTTGGAAAGTATTAGTTTGCCTTTCCCATATATCCATTAGAAAACCTAAGATTTTCAACTAGCTGCCAGAAGTTTCTATAGAATCTTAGATCTAAGAAAACAGCATGGATAGAAGAATATAACTCTCCTAATTCTAAATTTCCCATTAAGAAGGAAGAAACAGACATTTTAAAAAATGAAAGAATTCAGCTAGGAATCTTGAGAAACAGAAATGTTCTCTGGACAAGCCATCTTTGACATATATTGAGGAAGCAAAATGTGTAGAAGACCAGGCTAAACTGGAATGTGGAGTTAACGTGTCATTAGTTTAGAGTCATTGCATTGGCATAAGAAGATCCAAGTGCTGCCCCTCCATGAATTTGGTTGACCCTTATCTGTTGCCAGTTAAGCTTTGACCATCAAGTCACTCGATACTTGTGTATAGGTAACAATAATAAACTTTTCTGTGCTTTGAACTCAAATTAACTTTTCATTTTGCCTAACAAAATGAAATTACCCACAAAGTGAAGTTTACAATGACATTGATCAATTTGATCCCAGGTCAGTTTCCATTAAATCAAATTAGTAGAACTTCAGTTCAAGTAGGTAAAATGTTTTATTTGTTTTATTAAAATTCAAACTGCTCAATAGCTGAAGCATATTACATAATATGCTTTTTAAAAAAGCAGCCTACCCAACATCATTTACAGTTTTTAAATTTCATTTCAAATATCAAAAGCTCAAAATAAGCCAAGCCAAGAAAATCATTCCAGAATTTGTCCAACCTTCTTCTTTCAATGACCCACTCCTGTAAACAGGATAATCTGAGTTGTAAATTTTCAATGGCAGCCTCAGATTGATAACTTCTGTCATAATAAACTCTGGAAAGATTGAACTGCTATGAATAAATTAGCCTTAGTCATAAAAGTTCAAAGTTGAGGCAGTAATTTCATCCCGTGAAGTGTGTTCCAGATGCATGTGACTTTACTTGTAGCCTGTGGCTTGTCTCTATGGTTTGGCCATTTCAAGTCATCAAGTCATGCATGCCTTTTTATAGTTCTGCTTAGGACACATCTGAATCTGGATGGTGTTAGCTTCACCAAAGTTTAGCAAAATACGTTGCAGGGCTGCTGAATTCTGTTGAATGTAATGCATATGCATGAAGAAATAGCAGCCAGAGTTCCAGTCCAGACACATTGAATTTTTAGTTCAGGGACAACTAAGGACCCAACATAGCACTTTAAAGAGGTCAACTGATTCTCAACCATAAGAAGAAAAAAGATAAGCAAGAAGAAGATTGTAAACTGGTGCCAACTGGGTGGAATAATCTTATTCTTGGGATGGCCTCTTATTCAAATGTAAGATTTTATTTCCCTGCTCCAGGATAAAATGGCCAGTTTGGAAAGTATTTTCTTTGAATGAAAAACAGCTTCCTTATGGGCCTGATTCAACTTAATCTCCACTTATCCTTCTGCTCTTCTGTGCCATGGGTTAAAATGATTTTATTTCTTTGACTACAGCAAAGTACTATTGTATAGTTTGCATAGATGCCCTGTTTTCTTTTCTAATCCTTCTAGGATATTTTAGAACTTTTTTTCTTTTTGCCTAATTAATTGCGATTTTCTTGTTTTATTTGCTATCTATCAAATCTATCAAATCCTGTTCCTATCAAAAGTGGCGTTCCCCAAGGTAGTGTTCTTGGACCAACAGTCTTCATATTATACATCAATGATCTCTGTGACCATATCACAAGTAACTGTGTTCTCTTTGCTGACAATGTCAAACTATTTAACACCACCAACAATACTTCTACCCTTCAAAAAGACCTTGACTTTGTATCCGATTGGTCTAAAACTTGGCAACTCCAAATCTCAACCAACAAATGCTCAGTCTTACATATTGGAAAAAAGAACCTAAACACTAAGTACAAGCTTGATGGACATTATCTTACAGATGACCCCCGTCCTGTTAAAGACCTTGGATTTTTCATATCAAATGATCTAAGTGCCAAAGCCCACTGCAACTACATCGCAAAAAAGGCTCTAAGCGTTGTAAACCTAATCTTGCGTAATTTCTTCTCCAAAAACACTACACTACTAACCAGAGCATATAAAATATTTGCTAGACCAATTCTTGAATACAGCTCGACTGTCTGGAACCCATACCACATTTCTGACATCAATACAATTGAATGTGTCCAGAAATATTTTACAAGAATAGTTCTCCACTCCTCTGAATACAACAAAATACCTTATGCCACCCGACTTGAAATCCTGGGTTTAGAAAATTTAGAACTACGCCGCCTTCGACATGACCTGAGTTTAACTCATAGAATCATCTATTACAATGTTCTTCCTGTCGAAGACTACTTCAGCTTCAATTGCAACAATACATGAGCACACAACAGATTTAATGTTTAATGCTTGTGTGCTTAATGTTAACCGCTCCAATCTTGATTGCAGAAAATATGACTTCAGTAACACAGTTGTTAATGCCTGGAATAAACTACCTGACTCTGTGGTCTCTTCCCAAAATCCCAAAAACTTCAACCAAAAACTGTCTACTATTGACCTCACCCCGTTTCTAAGAGGTCTGTAAGGGGCGTGCATAAGAGCACAACCGTGCCTAACTTTCCTGTCCTATTGTTTCCTTTCGTTATATCCAATTAATATAGTTATTACATACTCATACATATATATTCTTATATATTGTATAGTTATTGCATGCTTATGCTTATATATACTGTGTGACAAAATAAAATAAATAAAAATAAATAAATAAATTCAATTGGCTGTTCTGCAGAGTCCTATGCAAAGTATAATTGAAGCCTAAAGAAACTGAGCAAATGAATTAACTTTCGTTGCCAAGGCTTTAATATTTTACTGCCAAATTACTTCCTAGGGATTATAATATTTGCTATTAACAGAATAAGAGAGTTTGAAAAGATCTTGGAATCTTCTAACCCAACCACCCCCTCCATTTACACCATTCAGATTATTCCTTTTAAAGCCTCAATTTACCCAAGATACATTTTATGTAAGGAATATATTACACTGCCTAATTATACACCAATATTTTTTTTAACCGAAGAAGAAGTAGCATACCACTATCTAAAGCAGCTGGCATGCCCTGAAAATATTTCATGGTATTCATCAAAGTACGACACCATTATCAGAAATCTTACAGAAGGAAGTCAGGTAATTATGTATTCAGTGTCTTTCTGTACCTCAACCCATTCTCCACCCATTAACTGTTCCATCCTTGTGCTTCATCAAACATTGTGCTCCTCTTTAGCTTCATCCTTGCGGTTTCTTTAAAATGAATCCCTGGATCTCATTCTATGCTAGTTCCAGTGAGGTAGGCAGTGAAATGAAATAAAACTTTTTTACTGTTTACACTCTGTCTTCTCTTCAGAGGTGGTTGTCTGGCTCCAGCTCTTATCCTTTCATTACCAAGTGAAGCTTTTTTGCGGCTGACCTCTGAGTTGTTTTTTAATCTTACTTAGCAGTGCATAGATTGGGTTGTTGTTAGTTGTGAAGTCATGTCCAACTCATCGCGACTCTATGGACAACTTTTCTCCAGGCCTTCCTGTCCTCTACCATCCTCCGGAGTCCATTTAAGCTCATGCCTATTGCTTCAGTGACTCCATCCTCCACCATTCTCTGCTGTCCTCTTCTTTTGCCCTCAATCTTTCCCAGCATTAGGCTCTTCTCCAGTGAGTCCTTCCTTCTCATTAGGTGGCCAAAGTATTTGAGTTTCATCTTCATGATCTGGCCTTCTAAAGAGCAGTCAGGGTTGATCTCCTCTAGGACTGACTTGTTTGTTCGCCTTGCAGCCCAAGGGACTTGCAGTCGTCTTCTCCAGCATCATAGTTCAAAGGCCTCAATTCTTTGGAGCTCAGCCTTTCTTATGGTCCAACTTTCAAAGCCATACATTGCAACTGGGAAAACCATAGCCTTGATTATACACACTTTTGATGGCTGGGTGATGTCTCTGCTTTTTAGTATGCTGTCTAGATTTGCCATAGCTTTCCTCTCCAGGAGCAAGCGTCTTTTAATTTCTTGCCTGCATATATTATAGATATATAATCTACAATCTGCATAGGTTGTATGCATGTCCCCAAATCATACAGAGAGGCTTTCTCTTTAAAAAAATTGCCACTGAACTTAATTTTTTTAATATGACAGAGAAAAAGTATTGAACACACAAGGAATAATTATATTAGTTGCACTGACATTAAACTTAAATTAAATCAGACTTGAGTATTTGTCTAAGCCCTCTCACATTTTGGTTTGTGGTTCTCAATAAACCACTCAAAAAGCAGCCCCCAACATGCAAAGGCATGAGCTCTCTCATTTTAGACATCTGGGACTTTGTTAGCATCGCTAGTAAGAGCAGAACCTGGTGGATATTTTTATTTTTATTTATTTTTTATTTTATTAATCAAATTTCTAGACCGCCCTTCTCCCGAAGGACTCAGGGCGGTGTACAGCCATATTAAAATACATAGATAGACAATGAATTTAAAATAAATTTTACAAGAACCTTTTAATTTTAATGGTTAAAACCAAGTTCTGAAAATGTTCTTAGAATTGAAAATGCACAAGTATTTACTCCCAAAATAACTAACTAAAAAAAAAAAGTAATGTGATCAATATAAATGCAATGGTACAGAAAAGGCAGCTTCTATAGAACTACAGCTAAGAGGTCCTGGCCCCTATTCTCACTCAAATTTCTCTTCTTTCCCTCTTACCATGACAAACTTTAGCATTCTGACATTAAAAACCATATTTCTGCACAAAATCCAAAGAAGAATTAGGGAAAATACTGAGAAACTTTCCAGTGTTGTCAATAACGAAGTACATCTTGATTACATGATAACACTTTTTTTAATACCAATCTTAAAAATCAATTATTTTCCTCCAAAGATCTATTCCATGGCCAGTTCAATGTGGTTCATAATATCACAATGACAAAATATTGCTCAATATAAAGATTCAGTCCTTTAGCTGATTGTTTCTATATGTTATCTTAACACTTTCTAGCCCACTTTTATTTTTGAAGAGCCTTTCTGGTGATGTGAATTAGGTAAGTGAGTAGAGTGTCTTATGTAGTACTTCAATGCTTGTGAATAACCCCTCCCAGAGAATGGGAGCGTTGCTGATCATTTGTAAATTAGATTTCTACTCTGATTTAATGTAAATGGATCATTCACTTCTTTTTGCTAACGTTGCTGAGATGTTTCATGTCCTCCGATTAGATAATTTCTCGCTCATAATGTAAATACAGAATTATGTAAATTAATTTTGGAGAGGTTTTTCTGAGAAGGCAACATGTTTTGTTAAGGATTGCTAAAGAGATTAAAATGTTTTACCATTTACCATTAATTCCTTTTCATGGCTTGCCCAGTTATACTAGTATTGGTCAGTAAGCAAAATATTTAGATATTCACCTATAGAAAGTAATGACTAACAAACATTCTTGCCATTGTATTCTGGTGACTTTTCTTCCCAGAAATTTTATTGAGAACCTGAAAGTTGAGCTGTTGTATTTTTTCCAGCTTTGCTGGCAAATATCTCTTATTATTTAACAAGATGTATTTCTTTTCATCTGCCTACTTACTAATAATGCAATAAATACACAGATTCAATTGTTGATAGATGTAGCTGCTCTTATTATCTTAGGAGATTCTCATTTCAAATGCTTCTTCACACAAGCTTTGTAACAGGTATTGATATAACTGCAAATCTATATATAGCAACTCAGAAAAAGGTGCAATCCTACAGCTACTTAATCCTACTTAATTGCTTAACTGTTCTATAATCCAATCTATGTGTAGCTGCTACTGAGCTCAACAGGATCTTGTCTAAAATAAGCACATACAGAATCAGTTCCTTGATCACTTAAGACAGGCACTATAATCCTTTTAAAAAGGAATCAAACTGCCATTGAATCATGAAACTAAATAACTAACTTCCGGCTACTTCTTGTCATTGAATCAAATCTCATTTGCAGAAATTCCCATACAGGTAGCCCCTAACTTACAACCACAAGTGAGCTCAAAAATTCCATTGTTAAACAAGGCAAAGTTTTTGCCCCCATTTTATGACTTTTTCCACAATTAAATGAATCACTGCAGTTGTTAAGGGAACCACAAAGCGATTAAGCAAATCTGGCTTCCCTCATTGACTTTGCTTGTCGGAAGCCAGCTGGGAAGATTACAAATGGTGATCACATGACCCTGGGACCGTGCAACTGTCCTAAATATATGCCACATACCGAGTGCCCAAATTTTGATAATATGACCATGGAGATGCTGCAATGGTCTTAAGTGTGAAAATTGGTCATAAGTCACTTTTTTCACTGCCATTACAACTTCAGTCATAAACAAATACTTGTACGGAGGCTGTATGTGCCAACTTGAACTTGCTGAAGAAAAGATGAAATGTCCACGTAATAAATTTAATGAATAAAAATAAGATCTAGTTTGCTCTTTTTTTTTTTTACTTTAACTTTTATAGAAGTGAATTTGAGTCTTTTTAGAACCTACATCTTATAAGCTCGGATGTCTTAATAGTACAGACAAAATGTTACCACAAATTGCTTTCTTGTGTAATATTATTCGACCTGACTGTTGTTGTCATCTCAGTGGGACTGAACATAAGAGTTAAAGTTGGTACTGAAGTCCATTTAATATTATTTATTCTACCGGTCATTCAGATCTTAATTCTCCATTTCCTCTTTCCTTGCACTACAGCACTTGGACTTATTGTACTTGGACTACAGCAGCGGAATAACAGACGTATGCTCTATTTTGGGAGGGCTTGCTATTTTAATGCTATGTAACTTCCTAGAAAAACTGTTTTAAGTGGCTTTTTTAAATAACATAATTCTCACTCTTCATATGTTTCAAAGGAAGCCAGATGAAACATGAGGAAGATTGTACCAAAGAGAACTTGAGAGTTTCCACCATGTAAAGAACATTTAAATGCATCCTTCTTATTTGTAATAATACATCTTTCTTATTCTTTTTTTGTAAGTACTTTAAAAAAGTTGCCTTAAATAGTGAGATGAGCAGCATATAAATTTAATAAAAAATAAATAAATAGAAATTAATACCTCACAAATGTAGATGAATATACGTGTTCCAGGATAATGTTGCAGGATCCAATCTGTATAGGTCACTGGGATCAGAGGTTTTGTTTTCTGAGCTTTCGGACTTAAGCTAGAGCCCATTTTCAGGGAACTTCTCTCTAGCTAGAGAGAAAGCTGTCTGAAGACGTCTCCGTGGTCATCTGGCCGGCATGACTAAACGCCAAAGGTGCATGGAACGCTGTTACCTTCCCACCAAAGGTGGTCCCTATTTTTTCTACTTGCATTTTTTACATGCTTTCGAACTGCTAGGTTGGCAGAAGCTGGGACAAGTAATGGGAGCTCACCCCATTACATGGCACTAGGGATTCGAACCACTGAACTGCCGACCTTTCGATCGACAAGCTTAGCAGCTTAGCCCCTGAGCCACCGTGTCCCTTTCAGAAACCCATACCTGTCTTTTTTTTTAAAATAATGTTTTTATCATGTATACAATTCCTGTACACATTAAGTAGACTTCACTGGCTTAAATTTATTGCAATTTTTCTAGCTTTTCAGCCAGGGAAAAATAACATGAGCCCATTGCTATGTAAAATGGTAACGTATAAGCATCTTTAGTGATGCTTACAATCTGACTAAGCATCAAATGGATGCAATTTCTTAGCATCTCCTGCCATTTTGATGCAAGAAGACCAAATTTGATACTCCTTGAAGAAAAAGGAATTGGAGAAATATATTCTTTGTGAGTCTTTTAAGAGAGAAAAAAGTAATCAAACTGCAAATTAAGAGTTTATTCCAGCAATAAATTAGTGTCAGCGTAACTGTTTTCAATACATGACTACTCAGAAACATTGGAAACAACAAATGCAAGCCCTCTGAAAAGACTTAAAAATGCAATACTTGGCAAGAAGGCAAATAGAAAATCAGTGCACATGCCTTTGAGTCAGCCTTATTTATGTCTCATGGTAATAGTATAAAAACAATTAGTAATATTAATTAGTAGCAAAGAAAAGAATAAAACAGAAAATGCACACCATACTCATGAAAACCTTTCTGGAAGCAGGAATCTAAATGTGAGGTCTTCATAATTGTGCCTGAAGCTGCATATCAAGCTATATTTGTGATAAGGGATGTAGCAACCATATTTAGGCAAGGGTGAAATGCTACCGGTTCGCTCCGGTTTGGGCGAATTGGTAGTGATAAAAACTACTGGTTCGGGCGAACAGGCAGTAAAAAAAAAGCTATCAATTCGGCCGAACCGGTAGTTAGCTACCAGTTCGGTTGAACTGGCAGTTTAAAAAGTTACCGGTTCCTCTGAACCAGTATTTCCAATGATCAGCTGTGCAGCGGGGTTTAGCTTTGCTACAAAGCAGGAAATCCTGCTTTCTAGCAAAGCTAAATCGCACGCGACAGCTGATCCCCCCTCACCGTTCTACTTACCTTCCCAAGCCTCCTTTTGGTGCACACTCTGCATGTGCACGCAACACGCGTTTGGCGCATGCGCGGCCAGCAAACCGGTAGCAAACTGGTTCAGATTTCACCACTGCATTTAGGTCACTCTAGCAAAAGAAAGGATGCAACTTTTACAGGCGTCTTTGTCTACCTATGTTCTCATTCTTTCCCAAACTTTTTTTTGCAGGATTTAGGTACCCTTCAGAACAGTGTGGGATGAAGCACCAGATGCTACAAGACAGGCATGGTGGATAGCAAAGGGGATGGAAATTGGGAACCAAGGTTAGGGAAGCTAGCTTGGCATCAGAAGCTTACAGAATTGCCCAAAAATAATAGATGTCATTTATACAGTAAATGACCTCTGTATTTGTTTTCCTCCAAGAACACTACTTTCCAAGTGATGCACAAGAGTTGACTGAGTTAAGGTAGAATGCTAAGTACCATTTTATCATACCCCCCTCCCTGCACCCCAACATTTGAAGGCTGCAGAATGAGGCAAAATGAGATCCGGAATCTATAATCCTTCAGAAGTGCTGATCAGCTACATCAAATCATTGCATTTACAACATACCAAACCATAATTGCATCTTAGTGAAATTTTTAGCTCATTTGTAGTCACTGGTTCTGCATTTGAGTCCAGGTAGCAAGACTATAGGCTAAACCATTTGTTAATTGTTACTGTAGGGCCCACTATTATAAAATTTGCTACTCTAGTGTTACAAATATCAATACCCGATGGTATTTTTGAATTATCAGACGTTTGGAACTTCATCGTTATATGAAGAATTAGGTATTTATCAAACATGGAGAGCAGCACGACAAATAATCTTCACTGGTGGAAAGCAAGGCAAAAACAGAATTTCCAGTGCAGAATGACTGATTTTGTGTTCGCTTTCTGCTTATAAGTGGGTTCTCTATCAGTTTAATAGAAGATAGAAGATAGAACCATAGGGCTGGAAAAGACCTTGGGTGCCATTTAGTCCAGCCCCCAAGCTCAAGGCAGATGTCTTATATATCATCCCAGTTAAATGGTTGTCCAGTCTATTTTTGAAAACTTCCAGTGATGGAGCACCCATTACTCCGGGAGGTAAGTTATTCCATTGATTAATTATTCTATTAGAAAATTTATCCTTACTTTTAGGTTGGCTCACTCTTTAACATGCTTCTACTCAATCAATACTGGGTTTTTCAATATTGAAAAAGCAATCAATATTATTTCACATGGCCAAGGTGTAATGATCAGTTTAAAAACTAGGCTGAATATTTTCCTTTTTGTAACATGTTTTCCCCCTTTTTCCTTTATATTTTTGATGTTATTTTCTTCTCTCTCCCTCTTCTTTTGCCTCGCCTCAGGCTAAACCAGGGATCAGCAACCCGCGGCTCTGGAGCCGCATGTGGCTCTTTAATCCCTCTGCCATGGCTCTCTGTTGCCTGTTGGCTCCACAATTGATAGGGCTTTCGGTTAGGACAGGTAGAGGAAAAAGGACACCGTGCTAGGAGAAGACTCTATGGTGGGGGAATCGGACTTCCGATCAGCAGAGGAAAAAAAGGATGCCATGCTAGGAGGAGACTCTATGGTGGAGGAACGGGACTTCCAGCCGGCTCCAGAATTGAATGGGGGGCTTCTGGTTAGGACCTTTGTGGCTCTTTGAGTGTTTAAGGTTGCCGACTCCTGGGCTAAACCAATAAAATAACATATGCTTTCTGTACATGAAAAGTATATCTTAAATGTTCAAGCAAATACAAGTTTTTTTCTTCAACTCAGGAGAGCCTCTAGGTACAAGCTTCATATGCATCTCCAAGCTGCAAACCTGAAGAAGAAAGTTTATATAACTGAAGCTAGGCATGGTGTTTACTTGGTGCACCTGCTTAGTTCAAAACAATGTAAACATCAGGTCTCTCTCTCTCTCTCTCTCTCTCTCTCTGTGTGTGTGTATGAGACAGGGTCAGTCAGCTGTGTGATCACAACTTCCAGAGCATTGAATCCTGGTCCAGGTTCCTCCTACCCAATCCAAAAATGCATTCTGGTTTTTCAGAGTTTTTAAAAATAACTTTAAACAAAATTTTAATAGGCGCACTTCGAATGAAAACAAATAATAAGGAACTACAAACATAATAACCAAGTAGTTCAAAACAAGAACACATTGCATTGAAAAACCATCTAGAAAGCTGTGCATTTTAAACCAAAAACCAGAATCCCATAGCAAATACAGAAAGTAGCCATAAACACACACAGATGCACAGCCAGCTACTAAACTACACTTGTGGACTTAAATTCTCCTGAGAATTAAATATTTCAATAAAAACAAGAGAAGAGATGGAAACTCCTCATATCATAAAATATAGAGGTTAACTTACTTTGGGTAGAAGTTGTGCAACAAAGTGGCTTTTGCAAATATTTTCTATTGTTGAACCGTCTTAAATGCAGCTTGTCATAATTTAACTTCAAGCGCATTGTGCTCCCGAATCATCCTAAGCATATCTATAGTTTCAACCCACTGACAAATCATTACTCTGCCAGCAACATCTTTGAGGCCACGTGAAGGGGGAAGGCAATTCAACAAATCAAATATAATTGAAACCAGGTAACTATTAGAGTTCTTTTTCCCTAGATCCCTTAGTATTAGAATGACATAAATTACAAATAAAATGCAGTGTATTATCTCTCTCCTGGAAAATAAATAAAAAGGGAGACATTTGTATCTGAACTTGATGTTAGCCATGTTAATTCCTGGGTGTGAAGTATAGGCTAATGTGTGTTCTATGGACTTGTAGTTTCAGCTTAAGTAAAGGAAGCTTTCAGTCAAAGGAGAACAATTTACAGGAATACATTTACACTTAGCAATAGCAATAGCACTTAGACCTATATACTGCTTTACAGTGCATTACAGCCCTCTTTAAGCGGTTTACAAAGTCAGCATATTGCTCCCAACAATCTGGGTCCTCATTTTACCCATCTCGGAAGGATTTTATACTGTTGTACAATTACTGTGTTTCCCCGAAAATAAGACCCCATCTTACATTTTTTTGAACCCTGAAATAACCGCTTGGCCTTATTGCCATGCGCTCAAAAGCTCGATTGGGCTTATTATCAGGGGATGTCTTATTTTGGGGAAAACAGAGTAGTAAAGTATTTGCTAGAACCAACAGAAAAAATAAGATGGCATTATTTTAATGAATGATCATGAGCCATAGACAGAATAAACGTGTGACTAATATCTATACTATATCCTTTCTTCTCAAGTTATTTATATTCCACTTTGCCTCCACTCTAGTTCCATACGTTTTGCAAATGAATTTGTAAAACCTCTTCCTGGGAGAACTATGTTGTACAATAAGTAAAACACATGGACTAGAAATAAAGAATATCCTAAAAAATAATAATAGAATCAAATTGGAAAGAAGCTTGGAAATCTTCAAGCCCAATCCCCTGCCTAATACTGGAATCTTCATAAAATCTCTGACAAATACAGTAGCTGTCCAATTTTTTTCCTTGGAAATTCCACTAAGGGAGCACCTACAGCTTGAGGAGGCATGCTGCTGCACTGCTTAACAGCTCTCAAAGGTAGGAAATTCCTTCTTAATTCAAGCGTGAAATTACTCACTGTAAACCTTCTATCCTTGATTTTTGTCTTAGCTTTCAGTACACTGGAAAATAAATCAATACCCTCTCCTTGTGGTATCCCTTCATGTATTGGAATATTGCTATCATACCACCCTTTAGCCTTCTCTTCTTTAGGCTAACCACACCAAGTTTCTTTACCCATTCTTTGTAAGATTTGGCTTCCAAGCCTCTCACCATCTTTTTTGCTGTTCTCTGCTCTTTCTTATTTCTCAAGTGTCCTTTCTTATTGTGGTCTCCAGAACAAGACACAGTTTTTTAAGTATGGTCTGACCAGTGCAGCATAGACTGGAACTATCCCTTCCCATGATTTTGAAATTCTATCTCCATTCCAGGTAGTGGTCCTACTCTGTAATAGGCAGAGGGAATGGCCTAAGATTAACTTAACCTAAATGTTTGCTCTCAGGACCCTTTCCCACTTTTAAAAATCACAGACAATCCCAAAAGCGACTTTGTTTGTATGGATTTTACTTACTCATATTTACCGTATTAAAAGCAGAGACATCACCCTGCCAACAAAAGTGCATATAGTCAAGGCTATGGTTTTCCCATTTGCAATGTATAGCTGTGAAAGTTGGATCATAAGAAAGGCTGAGCGCCAAAGAATTGAGGCCTTTGAACTCTGGTGCTGGAGAAGACTCCTGCGAGTCCCTTGGACTGCAAGGCGATCAAACCGATCAGTCCTAGAGGAGATCAACCCTGACTGCTCTTTAGAAGGCCAGATCCTGAAGATGAAACTGAAATACTTTGGCCTCCAGCCTTTGAACTCTGGTGCTGGAGAAGACTCCTGCGAGTCCCTTGGACTGCAAGGCGATCAAACCGATCAGTCCTAGAGATCAACCCTGACTGCTCTTTAGAAGGCCAGATTCTGAAATACTTTGGCCACCTAATGAGAAGGAAGGACTCACTGGAGAAGAGCCTAATGCTGGGAAAGATTGAGGGCAAAAGAAGGGGACGACAGAGAACGAGGTGGCTTGATGGAGTCACTGAAGCAGTAGGTGTGAGCTTAAATGGACTCCAGAGTATGGTAGAGGATAGGAAGGCCTGGAGGAATGCTGTCCATGGGGTCACGATGGGTCAGACATGACTTCGCAATTAACAACAACCACCATATTAAAAATTAAAATTGATGCATTCGATGCTGCTTCTCACAATTGTTTGATTGGATTTTAATACTGCATTATTTTTCAACACAGACTGGCAAATAATTTGATTTTGTGGACCCCCGGACAGAGTCTTGGGGGACTTGCAGGGGTCTTAGGACAATACTTTAAGAAGCACTGGCCTAGGAGGACAGGAGGAAAAGGTGCTACCCAGACAATTGTCAGATAAAAGAAACCTGAACCTGGGAGTAGAACTGTAATCTGAAAAAAATGTCTTAAGACATGATCTTCTCTAGGTATGTATGAAAAAAACCACATGTGTCCCAAGTTATTTTGCTCATAGACTCATAGATTTATAAGACACATAAACTTTCAGTATTCTTCCCAAGCTCTCTCTGGCAGTTTCACTTATTTCAGCAGGAAATAATGGTTAATAGATTTGATTATTTAGGTCACATCTTGTATCTTCACACCTAGGGGACAACATATTGTTTTGATAGGATGTCTGATCTGCAGGCTGTTGATTCTTCTTCTCAATAGGGAGTCACCCATCACCACCACATATCTCTTACTCTTTTCTTGGGGAAGCCACTAAATTCCTTGTCTCTGTGGTAGTATGACTTTCTTTCGTATTACTGTGATGCTTGGTGAAATCCCTTCTGTGAGTCCTTTCAGGTGGAAGAAGTTGGAATATTTTAGTTTCCCTATTCTTCATCATCAACTTGCCGATTTCCAATTCTACCAGAAGGATTAGTTAAAAAGCAATGCATATTCAAAAGTTTAATAATGTTTTGAACCGATTTTGGTGAAGAAATCATAGTCTCCAGGACTGGAGATGATTATATCCTCTATAGCACAGATACAAAGAAAGTTTTTTTAAAAAGATGATAGGAATCTCCCAGAAAAACTACTACTACTACTACTACTACTACTAGCCACGTGTATTATCCCTTTCCTGTTAGGGCCATCTTCTGTGACTGAGAATTAAGATTATTTTTATACAAACATGATCAGTTTATGAAAGGGGGGAATTGGAGAAAGAAAAAGTTGAATAAGTTTATACATCTCTGACATACCTCCACTTCTGGTGAATGCTTCATAATTTTAAGAGCCAAATAACTGCCAATTGAGTGTCCAATAAGTATGAGCTTCACATCTTTTGGCACAAACTTTCGGAGGAATTTCAACTTGTGTTCAGCTTGTCCTTGAAGCCCAAAAACATCATCGGTGTCATTCGAAACCATCTCTATAAACAACCAAATAATAATAATAACAAAATTATACCCTTTGCTTTGAAGATGATTCATCGCATTCACTGTAGCTCTTCATAACTGTTTTCAAAAATAATCCAAAAATTACCAAGAATACTCATAGACCTTCTTTTAATGATAATTATTTAATGTTGTTCAAATTACTTGTAATAAATAGAACATTACCAATAAAATAGTAACACTAATTAAAACTTATTTAAATGCACAATACAGTAAAATTAACCAAAAATAATATAAAAGCTTTTAAATTTTTCCAGAAAGTTAGCGGAAGGGAACATTCTGAATTCTTGGAGAAGGACAAAAGAAAGATGTAGAATTGTCATAAAAAACACCCTGTTGTGATATCCCCAATCTCTATTTTTCCTGTAGGAACAGAAAACAAGCCATGGATACTGATCTTAAAGACTAGAAAAGCCCATAAAATGGCAGCATCTTAAACTGAATCCTGAAACCAAAAGGCAGGTGAATTATTTTTTCGGGTAACAGTGAGCAAGAATTATGTTGGACTACTGGACTACCTTCACAATGACGACTCTTAACCATTTGCATCTTAAGTCACACTCTTGGGCTTGGAATCCTACAATTTTATAAATTTTATATTATTCAGAGAATTAGTATGTTTCAGTCCTCCAAAGTTTGGAAAAAGTTGATATTATTTAGCACCTTAAATGGTTCTCAACTTTTTGCACTTTATGTCCCACTCCGATAGTTCACTAAATAACTTTCTTTTATACCAAACAAGATAGGGACATTTTTATAATTATAAATTATAAACATGATTATAATCATTCCATTATTAAGTTTATAACTTACAGTACATTTTAAACACCTAAACATTTAAAGTGACTGACTTAGTCTACTTCTGAATGCCACCTGGGATAGATATGTATTTAATTGAGAATCGTCTGTTTTTAAAGAAAGGATGGCCAATTTTCTCATGCTCAAAATCTACATTTTTTATTTTTCGAACCTCCAGGAGATGCAGGGTACATGCCCAGTGTTGCAATGTGTCACCAGTCACAGACGAAGCCAAAAGGTGAGATGGGCAACTATATAAATCTAATAAATAGCATAAAATACTCATGGTCTTGGAGACATTCACCGTGTAATGTAATTTCAAATGCATTCTTCCACTCTGTTTCATTTTATGAAATGAAAGCTTATTAGAAGAAGAAAAAAATGCTTGTGAAAATTTCATTTAAATATTCTCTTCTATGGCAAACTTTCATCCCACTTTAACGGACTACATCTGGCATGGTATAAATAGCAGAAAGTCAAACTAAGATCCAGGTTCAAATCCAGTCAACAATTAGAGGGGGAGAGAAAAACAAAGAAGAGAACCTGTTTCTGTTTAGTATTCCTCTTTCTAGGTTGCTCAGATGAGACAGTCAAGGCGAGATGACATTCGCTATTTAAGAGTTTCTTGCACAGGGTTGTCTATGGTAACGTGTTTGGCACCATGCTGAGAACATGAAGAACCACTTATTGAGTGTGGTCTCATACAGTCCCCGCGTAATTAGTTGTTTTTTAAAAATGCCACAAAAAAGTAATTGTTGGGTATAAAATGATAATTGCTTCAAGAAAACAGGATCTTCTACTGTTTATTGTTTAGTGTTCAATGTTTAGCCTTTTGTTCAAATCTTAAAAAAATTAAACCAGGGATGGCCACAGAAAAAGCTTTGAGAAAGCCAATTAATACTGTTGGTAAACTGTCCTTAGAAACATCCTGCCATGATTTATGCTATTGAATTAAAAATGGAAGAAGCGGAAAGGAGAATGAGAGAGACAGAAATAAACGGTATGTCCCCTCTTCTTTAGCTCCTCAAAATAAAAAAAAGATGAAAGCCATCTTTTGCCAATAACAGTTTTAAATTTTTTTTTCACTTATTATACAGGTAATGGAAAATAAAAAGTTTTGTAGCAAGGGCCTTAGGCCAAAGCACTGTTTTCAGATGAAGGCCTATTTTTAGGCCAAGTTGCTCTAGTTATTTTTTCATCCAGTCCGTAGCCAAGTACTGTGTTTGCATCTAATCCATCCTATGAAAAGCATTGTCTTGAATTATATGAAACTCTCAAGTAACACAAGCTTAAGTTATTTTGGAGTATGATAGTTTCTTATGCCTTTCCTTTCTCTAATTAATTCAACAATTAAATGAAATAGTTAAAATAAAGGTATAGAAAGTAGTATCTTCATGTACCCAGAGTATGTATATTGGTTTTTCTGCCCTTTTCTAAAAAGTCATTTAGTTAAAATAAAATTAATGTTTTTTAACTTTTTATAGAAGCAGAAACTAATCTCAGAAAAGGAACAGACAGCTAAGGTCACATTTCAAATATCCGATGGACAACTGAAGAGGAAAAAGAATTGATTTTTATTTTATTTTATTTTATTTGCTTTCCTGTGCATAATAAGACCTTTGATCGACTACAAGAAATTGTGGATAGTCTTTAAAAATATGGACATAGCAGATCACCCCATCTTCAAATAAATGTGTTCAAAATCAAGAAAAGATTATGTCATGGTTGTATACTGTCATCCTACTTATTTAATTTATGTGCAGAATAAAATGGAACAAAATATTTGTTATGTTGGAGAACTTCTAAAATAGAGGAAATGTATTGGAGGAAAAAGACACAGAGATGCATTCTAAAGTAAAGTGTGGGGGGGAAGGAAAGGCTAAAAGTATCATGGTGAAACGGAACTAATTTAATTACATTTAAATCACAAGTGCAAAGATATCGATGTGTTTCTACACCTAGAGCAAGAAAAGAGATCATATGAGGTATTGTAGTTTGGACCCTATCCAGTTTTAATTTTCTGTAAAGATTAGTGCAAATGCATAGGAAAGAGTCTGTTTTGTATTCTTTAGCACATGTGCAGCAGCCACTAATGTCCAGAATATCAAATTAGTTGAAGCCCTCTTCTCTTACTCATTTAGCATCTTGCTGACATCTTACATACCCTTCAAATCCCACAAATGAACTATGAGTTGGGACATGATTTGTCTTCTACAGATTTCTCCCCAATGCCTTTTCAAATCTCTAGCTGGTTGTTTTAGAGGTAATGCACATTGTTATTTCTCAAGGAGGGAGTTAAGAATATAAATCGAAAACCACAGTATTGCTCATCTCAGTGAACTGTGACATAACCCCCTGAAACTGGAACACCAGAAAACATAAATGTTTCTTTTCCACAAGCTTCAAATTCATAAAGAAATATCTTTCAGCCCTCCCCTACTTAGGATATCATCTGCATCCAATTACAGTATGGGTGATGGTATCAGCTAGAGAACAACTTACGTTATGGAGTGAAAGGTTGAAAATATCCATAAACAATATGCGCGCATGCGCAAACACACACACACACACACACACACACAATCACACACACACATACTCCTAGACTCAAACTAAGAGGAATGTGACAATGAAAGGCATCCGTAATATAAGATTTGGAAAAAAAAACTAAAGAAAAGTGTTCCAATCTTGCTCAAAAAAATGGCACATTTGTGGAGAACGAAATAGAGAAGAAATATTACTTTTAAAATAGGTTCCGCAAACTTGTTTTTACAAATTAAATTGCATAAAGTAAACTGGTAAACACAATGTCCTATTTAATATAGAGAGAATGTGATTTTAAATAGAAACACATCAAAATGAACATTATAGTTATAGTAGCATAAAGCAAGGGGGCAAAAAAGTGCACTTGATATATTTGCACACAAGTGTTTAGACGGATAATAGGAGCTGGGTGACCTTGGGCCAGTTACTCCTTCTCAGCCCAACTCACTTCACAGAGTTGTTGTGGGGAAAATTGGAGAAGGAAAGTGTATTGATATGTTTACTGCCTCCAATTACTTGTGAAAATAATAAAGGCAGGATACAAATGAATGAAAAATAAAAAAGGTAAAGGTTTCCCCCTGTCCAGTCATATCTGACTCATCTCTATTTCCCAGCAGAGGGAGCCAGCCAGTGGTGGGATTCAAATAATTTAACAACTGGTTCTCTGCCCTGATGACTGGCTGGGTAAGCATGGCCCGGTGATAATGTGACTGAGTGGGCGTGGCCAACTCAACATCACTCATCACACCCAGCCCCGCTTCCTGGCCCCTCACCTCAAAGGCAGAGGTAGGATTCAGCTGGTTCAGAACGATTCGGGCTAATCCCACCACAGGTTGGCCCCACCCCTGCCCATTTCCTGGCCTGTTTTGAAGTCCACAAGTCTTAAAGTTGCCAAGGTTGGATATCCCTGAGCTAGATGTTCTGATAGATCAGTGTTTTTCAAATTTGGCAACTTTTAAGATGTGTAGTCTTCAATTACCAGGATGCTGCCCGGGCAATTCTGGAAGTCCACACATCTTAGAATTGCAAGTTTGAAAAACCCTGTCAAAAATGGGCAAATTAAGATCCTTTTAGGGATCTGTGCTTTGATCTCCTTAAAAAAAAACATATTACAGATTATCCTGAGCAGCATATCTATGAAGGAAGACTCTAATAGAAACATGCTATATGCATAAAAATACAGAAAGGCATCTAAGGATCACTAATCTCCCCACCTTCATGGACCATAATTTATGAGAAGTTCGCAATGATCTCAACAGAAGTTTTCCTCAGCTCTGCTTTGCCTGAAAATGCAATATCTATGCTCTGTCACTGAATTCTGATCATTCTGGCCCTAAAAATAGACACAAAGTTTTCTCAATCACAAGAATTGTCCTCCTCTGATTTTATTTGTATTCTGGAGTAGTCAGATAATGAGGAAAAGCTGAGCAGGAGAGATACATGGACAGACATTATTATTGATCTGATTTAACCTAGAACTGTTATCATTGGAAAAAAGGGACTTTTACACTGAGATTCCTTCTCTTCCCCACCCCATTACTGATGTACTGTTATGAGGAAAAGGTCCAAGTTGATGGAAGGATTGTTGACCCTCTTTCAAGGTTATTTTCTCAGAATTGGTTCTAAAACTGTTTATTAGTATAGAAATTGTAATTGGAGCAAAGAAGGAAGCAGGGGGATTTAGGAAGACAACATAATGGCAATTCAAGTTTTTGATGAAGTTTTCTTGTTTTCCTTATTTTCGTATCTTGGCTTTAAACCAACCTAAAGACATTACATTTGTTCAACATAATCTATATATGGGCTATGGGAACTTATATCTATTTTTTCACAAAGTTTTGCTATAGTGCAGATGTTACTGTGCTTAATAGTGTGATTTTATACTGTTTTATATGGTTGTGTAATAATCCAAATTCAGAAGGGGGAATATGTTTCGGGGTGAAGGCTCACTTTGTGTTTGCCAACAAATGTTTAAAAGATTTGTGCAGCGGGGCAGGAAAAAGCACAATGGTTGTCAGGTATTGAGAGGTCTGAAGTGTGTGCCCACACAAGCTACAAATTCCTCTTCCCCTTCACAAGTCAAACTTGTGGCATCATGTGACATATCAGGAGTTTTTTTCACCTTTGCTAAACTGGGCAGGGGCAGGGCCAGCATGTGACGCATCCAGCCTGCGGGCCGCAGATTTGACACCCCTGTTGTACAGCTTCAAGAGAGGTAATTGAAGATTTGAAATCTTCATTTTTCGGTCTGTTTTTCGGCCATTTTCGGGCTGGTTTCTGGGCCATTTTTTGGACTGTTTTCAGCCATTTTCAGGCCGTTTTTTATGTTCAGTAGTAGTAAATAAATAGACAAGAGAACTGTACCTTGTTGAGGCCTTCAACTCAATTTACCTCTCTATTTATTTACTACTTCTGAACATCTACATAGGCGTTGAAGTTCATTAACTTTTGCAGGACCATAATTTGTCATATATACAACAAAATACAACAAATAGATATTTGCATGTGTTTGTGTGCATGTGGGTATATGAAAGATTACAAACAAACACAAAGCAAATCAAAAGAGAAAAAGAACAGCTGAAAATCCAATGCTTTCCCCCCCATGGTATACTTTTACATATTCCATATTAACTCTTGGCACAAAATGTTTGTCCATTTCCAATCAATTAATGAATTATTATAGGTGTTTATGCTTTCAAAAGTCCTTTAAAGTTCCTGAAGAGTCAAACTGAGCAGCAAAAGCTGAACCATTAAGATGAGCACCACTACCATGCTGAGGCAGTTCCTGAAACATTAAATGAAAACAACCAGTCCTTTCTCACAATCTGATGTGGTAATATTTCACTGTTGATGAATAGCCTGCAGAACTTTGAAAGTGAATCATCACATATATTAAACAGTCCTATAAACAGGAAGCTCCTGCTCTATACTGAAACACCAGACATATTCTGCAGTAAAAACATTTGTGACACTACAAAAGAGTAAATAATTCATTTCTTATTATATAATACTTGCTAGTTAGCATTACGTAGACCTCATGAAAATTCATGAGGGTTACGAAATAGTTCGTTAAGCAAACTATTTGCTAAAACATTGTAAGAAATAACCATGTAATTTCATTAAAACGCCCACTGCTTTTTTCACCTGCATTTATTTGTTATTGTTGCTTTTGTCAGAGCCAAATCAGATGCAATAATAATCATGAGGTTGCAACCAAGTCCTGAAAAACCGATATTTGAGAGGTCACCAACTCAACAGTCAGTAAAACAAAATGGGAGAGAGAACTGCTAAATGGGGGAGCATTCCACTTATAAATAGGGCAGTATTCTACCTAAGAGTCCTCCTAACCTGTAAGGATATGTGGGAAAGATTTGGGAAGACAAGGCAAAGAGGGAACAATTAGATAAGAGTCAACATAGCCAGCAGTTGGGTAATGGGCAGGGCAAGAAGCTCAGAAGAGACTCTTCCTACATTCTCAGGTTGTAAAGGAGATGGGAGGGGGAGAGAGGATTGTACTTTCAGGCTTGTAAGATTCTGTTAATGAAACTTTACAAAAAAAGTGAAAATCAGCTTATCCGGTTGTGATTCCTATCTGGTTTACCCCTCAAGACCGACACAAACTTATTAGTTGTCCATGGAGATTCTCAATCATCCAGCTCAGGGTTGTCAGAACTGAAGATACTTCTTGGATGAGAAGAGAAAGATCTTCAAGGAAAAACAAGTCTATTGGACTTTTGAAAAAGCAAAAGTCTTTGGGACAAGCTGAATGCATGGTTGCTTTCCATGTCTTGGGTCTTGGATATTACACAAAAGTCCAAAGAAAAAGCAAAAACAAATGCACATTTTCAGTATTCATACTCATTCAAATGGCTCCTCCACTACTCTCAAGAACACAACTTTCCACTCAATAGTTATATTTTATGGACACATGCATGATAATTGAGCTGAATTAAGCTAAATACGATTTTATTCTATCCCTCAAACAATTTAACAGCTGCACATTAAGAAAATTTGACAGGGATAGGGAATTTATAGGCTTTCAAGTGTGGCTGATCAGCCACTGCATTTACAATATGCTAAATTACAATGGTATCTTAATGGAGGAAACAAACTTCTTTAGCTAAACTATTTATTACTTCTCTCCTACTGCAATGGGGGGGGGACTCTTGTCCAGAGCATAATTAGGGGTGATTAATCCCTTTTGGGAAGCAGCCCAGTATAAGAACTTTCCCAAGCCACAGTGATATTTACCTCAGCATTTGACTGGTAAAGTTACTCAAGTTTGCTTGAGTCGTAACCACACTTGGGCAGAATCTCAAGCAATGCTCAGGACAATTATTATCTGGGATTCATTTTGGCCTACGGCCTATGAGTAATTGGATAGGGTATTTTCTAAAACGCCCCAGTCACTTGAGCAACTGGCACAGTTCACTGCATCCACTAGATTGTTAGTAATTCTTTAATGAAGGAAATATTTCCAATAGCCTTGAAGGAAGCTGACGTACTTTCTCCTTAAGAGGCCCTGTTTGGTAGGAATTAGATGAGTTTCACCCAGTTGTCTAACCATCATTTTTGTCTGAATGTTCAGAGAAAAACTGAATGAAGCAGTTATCTGGATCCTAGTCAGTCAGGTTCAACATTTTTGAGGTAACCAATACAAAAGCTGCCTGAAAAATTAAATTCATTTCTATGTAATGAATTTGAGATATCCAAAATTGCAGATCCTTATTCCATATTTAAATATATAGCCAATAAAGACAATATTGTATATCAACATTATCCTTGTATTCTGTAACCAGAAAAGAAAGTAAAAACTCTATTTTAGATACTTACATACAGTTCAGGTATAGACAGAATCCCATTGGTTACATAAATTGTAGAAGATGCTCAGGCTTCCCCAATCTAGTAATAATTTGAGTTATAATGAAAAACCTTCGGTAATGCCAACCTACAGAAGACTGCTTTAGAGTAACACATTCATGATAATGAGGCTTCAGTTAGTTCAGAATGCAGCTGCGCGGGTGACGTAGCTCCCACGTAACACCACTCCTGCGCAGACTGCACTGGCTACCTGTGGTCTCCCGGGTGCACTTTAAGGTTTTGGTTACTACCTTTAAAGCGCTCCATGGCTTAGGGCCTGGGTACTTACGGGACCGCCTGCTGTTACCTCATGCCTCCCACCGACCCGTACGCTCACACAGAGAGGGACTTCTCAGGGTGCCGTCCGCCAAGCAATGTCGGCTGGCGGCCCCCAGGGGTAGATCCTTCTCTGTGGGGGCTCCTACCCTCTGGAACGAGCTTCCCCCGGGCTTACGCCAAATACCTGACCTTCGGACCTTCCGCCGCGAATTAAAAACACACTTATTTATTCGCGCGGGGCTGGCTTAAATTTTATTGGTTTTAAATTTTATTGGTTTTAAATTTTTTACTAGTAATTTTTAGTGGGTTTTAGTTTTTATGTTCCAAAATTTTAGGCCAATTATGTAATAAGTTTTTTAATTCGTATTTTAATTGTATATTACATTGTTTGTTTTACCTGGCTGTACACCGCCCTGAGTCCTTCGGGAGAAGGGAGGTATAAAAATTGAATAAATAATAATAAAAATAATTCATTCCACATTCTTCAAATTATTGACTAGGTAGGTATGCAAGCATCAAAGTCTAGCATTTGATCATTTTCAATTTTGAGACTTTTTAAAAATCATCATCATCATCATCCATGACTTCCCACATTAGTTCCTGCTTACCATAGTTTTGTCTTTCCTTTTCATTAGGAAATGTGTTCAAGGTGGCTTCTAACAACAATGTTGAGGTTCAGCCAACATTTTAAATGTGAGGGTACGAATGGCATGTAAAGTGTTAATGTAACTTATTTTAAAGATTTTAATGCAATTTCCACATGATGTGATAAACTCAGTATATTAAGTTTAAACCAATATATATATACAGTGTCTATAACTCAATAAAAGATCAATTGTTTAATCTCTAGTTGAACATGATATTATTGACAGCCGCATATGATCAGTAGCTTCTGTTCTGAAAGCCAGCGCTCTTTTTAAAAGCCTCTGAGAGGAAGCACTAACATGCCATTTAAATAAACTTTCCAAATCTATGTTTTCAAGCTTAAGAGCAAGAAAGTAAATTACTTCACTACTACACCACTCAAAGAAAATGTAACTGAAACTCTCAAACCAAATTAAATAAAAGCTGTTCCAATTTTTTTAAAAGAGATACGTTAAGGGAAACCTTATAATCTTGCAAAAATAAATGCACTGTGGGCAAGCTTCAGTTGCTTATTTTAAGAAAGGAACAAGGAGCGCTGTGCTTTGATTACAATAAAATCCAAGGAGGCATTTTAATATTACCCCTCTCCTTGTTTTTTAAGCTTGCCATTTTAGATCCAAATTTGCCATTAGCATCCTCTAGCTCTTTAACCATATAAAACAGAGACACAAACAAAAACAATAATATGCAAGTTGTAATGGACAAAACTACGGGATATAAATAAGTAGTCGGTGTTTATGAGGTTATAAAAGGAGCTGTTCATAAGTAGCCTCTGCAGTCAAGCAAACTAACCCTTAGGAAAATGTAATGAGTCAAAGTGTCAATACTGGGCAGTGCAGAGGAAAAAGCAACATTTAATGATTCTGCTAATGTTTATTCAGCATGTATAGATCGTTCGTTCTTAAGCAGAGTGACAAAATGCCATGTTAAACCCTTCAGTATATTACAGTTGTAAAGGTAGGCACCGTGTTTCTCCAAAAAGGAGGCCGGGTCTTATTTTCTTTTGACCCCTGAAAAAATGGCTAGGCCTTCTTTTTTGAAGGGTTCTAATTATTGACTCACCTTGCGGTGGTGGCACCGACAGCCACGCCCAGCAGGATCCCGCTGCTGGCCCACTTCTTTGGTGGCCGCTGGCCGCCACTTGCACTCATCGCCCTGGCCTCTGTTTTGCCTTCAGATGCCTGCCGGAAGGCATCTGCCGCCAATAACAGAACTCCAGATTGATTCAGAGCTCTGTTATTGGCTGCAAATGCCTTCCAGCAGGCATTTGAAGGGCACCAGGGTGATGTGTGGGAGTGGCGGCAAGCGGCCGCAGAAGGCGAGGCAGGTGTCGGGGTGTGCGAGGCCAGGTAAGTAGGGCAGCTCCAGCTCACTCCTACCCCCACCCTAGCTTATTTTTTACCCGTGTGCCTCGCCCCATCCCCTGCATCCTGTGGTGGGCGGGGTCTTAATTAGGGCTAATTTTGTGAGTGGGGCTTAATTTGATTGCATGTGCACAAAAACGTGATAGGGCTTCTTTTTACACATACATACATACATACATACATACATACATATACATATATAATCAATATATATATATATATCAATATATCCGTATAAAATGACATTATCTTTTGGAATAGGAATTGACCAAAAAGTTAGCACTAGCAAATTTATCTGTAGTACCTCTCCCAAAAGGGTCACTGGCAATTGGGCCCTTCTATCTCTTTCCCAGGTGACCAGCTCAACCTGGCTCAGGCACAGCCACACACCTTGGAGGGAATTACAGTCTTTAATTAAAAATAATGGCCGTTAAGATACAAATCAAATTAAGCAACACAATATAAAATATTAAATCTTATGGCAAACAGTGTTGCTCAAGTTATCTCTAAGATGCTTTTTCAAAAGGTTATTGGAGTTTGCTTTTTACATGAGGAAGCTGACTGCAATTTCAGTCAGAACTGAAGAAGTTTCTTGAATGAGAAGCAAAACGTCGTCCTCAAGGAAAAAACAAAGTCTAGTTGCCTTTTGAAAAAGTACCTTAGATAACTATGAAAAAGCACCCAAGATAACTATGACCTGGATGACCAAGAATCTCCATAGACAAATGTTGCTTTTGGTCCTTTTTGGCCAAATGACCCCTCACCAATTCTGTTGCCTCATAAACATGTCCTCAGTCCCCAGCCCCAGTGAAATGTCTATCAAGTCCATCTCTTGTGACAACCAGTATGCAATCTCTAGATCGAGATATCACCATGGCTCTTCCTTGGGGTGGCAATCTCTCTCTCTTTTCAATGGAGTCCAGCCTCTTTTCCTCATTCTTTTTGCTCCCTCTAGGTCCTTTCTTCTGAGCTGCTCAAATCTGTCATCCTAATTCCTACCACTCCGATTTAACTTCCTTTGCAGGAGACTACATTTCTTAGAAATCTCCTCCTCCAGGGCCTCTTGCTGTCCCAATTCCAGGAGCAAGGTCCCAACTATCAACCAACCAACCAACCAACCAACCAACCAATCAACCAACCAACCAACCAGGGAATGCTGCAAATAGAGCAGGCTATACATCTATCTATCCATTCATTCATTCATTCATTCATTCATTCATTCATAAATAATAATAAAAAAGATAGGTCTCATAACCTAAGTTAGACTGATTAGATTGTGGGGCTGGATTTAATATCAATTTCATGTCTGAAGGGGCTGCCCTCTTTTTATGAATACCCTTGCTTTCCTATTATCCTGCTTTTCTTTATGTTCTAGTAATCACTTGCCTGATGGAAGAGTTTTTGAAAGTTTCTTTTATGATATTTACTTGACCTTAATAGAAAGTTATCATCCAGTTACGGATATTGCATCTCCTGGGGGGGGGGGCTTACAGTGTGTAGCTGATGATTTTAATTTTGAAAAATCAAGCTAAAGTAACTAATAATAAATAAATTTGATTGCAAATTGATTTTTTAAGAAACCCAAATAATTTATAATTTATAATATTCATCTGCCAAAGGGTCTTTTCCCCCCTCCTGGCTCGGTACTGGAGATCAATTTGATAAACGATCATGCTCTAAGTTTTCTGGCAACTGCACTAAAAGTTCAATGTAAAATCTAAGCTCGGATGACTTCAAGCTATCTATCAACAATGGACTTGCCAGCAAATGCTAATTCTCAAGTTCTACTATCAATCTAAAAGCTGAGAAATATTTTTTTCTCTTGCAGTGCGAAATTGTTATTGTTTGCTTTAGAATCTGACATTTGACCACAATGATTAGCAGCAATTTAAATAAAATACCATGCTATCTCAGATTTCACTTTCAGCTATAGAAGTAGAGGAGGTAGAATGTTGCAAAAGGCTTACAATCCAGA
This sequence comes from Ahaetulla prasina, assembly GCF_028640845.1. Taxonomy (NCBI): domain Eukaryota; kingdom Metazoa; phylum Chordata; class Lepidosauria; order Squamata; family Colubridae; genus Ahaetulla; species Ahaetulla prasina. Next base: position 160,984,599 of record NC_080539.1, read on the forward strand.
TGAGAAGTTAGTGATAATAAAAAGTTAAATATAATTGTTCATGTTCTATAATTGGGAGTGCTGAATGCTTTGTTATTTGTTACAAATATTACTTAAACATTTGTCTATTAAAATTTCTAGATATTATTTATAGATATTGAAGAAAAGTACAAAAACCATTATTTATTAGTCAAAAATATCCACTGAAATTAGTCACACCACACCAAACAAGATAATTAACTATCAGCATAATATAACTGAACAGTAGCTAAAATTACAAGCAGGCACATGTGAATTAAGATAATGTACAAATAAAATGTTGACCTGGAATGCAAAATATGCAGTGCTGCTACTAATGATTGTGGTGTAGTAATTCCCACTTGATAATCAGTTGGGATGGTTGAGGTATTAGTGCCAAACAGGCATAAAGTCAGGGTGCTTAATTCAAGAATGTTCAGAGAATTGTGCTATCGCATCAGTTATCTTTCTAGTGACTAAAATAGGAACTAACATTCATAGAACAAAATACCAGAGTTGGAAGGGACCTTGAAGCAGAGGTGGGTTTCAGCAAGTTCTGACCAGTTCTGGAGAACCGATAGCGGAAATTTTGAGTAGTTTGGGGAACCGGTAGTAAAAATTCTGACTGGCCCCGCCCCCATCTATTCTCTGCCTCCCAAGTCCCAGCTGATCGGGAGGAAATGGGGATTTTGCAGTATCCTTCCCCTGGATTGGGGAGGGAATGGAGATTTTACAGTAGCCTTCCCCTGCCCCGCCCACCAAGTCATGCCACGCCCACCAAGCCACACCCACAGAACCGGCAGCGAAAATTTTTGAAACCCACCACTGCTTTGGAGGTCTTCTAGTTGAAACCCCTGCTCAAGCAGGTGACCTTTTACCATTTCAGACAAATGCCTGTCTGGATTTCCTCTCAAAAGCCTCCAATGATGGAGCACCCACAGGTTCTGAAGGCAAGTTGTTCAACAGTGAGAACAATCAACCATTAGAATCAACCATTCATTAATATCTAAGAAGCATTTTGAAGGAACAGTCATCTATTCCACTCTTTTAATATGGTTTGCCTCCTGTGAACAAGGCATACGTAGCTTTTGTAGTTAAAATTTGCCATATGACATGGGCAAAAATGGCAAAGAAAAGTGTCCAGTTGCACCCTGAAATATTCTGTTGACATCCAAAAGTCACATTAAATAAAACTGATCCATAAAAAACTACATAACACAACACACTGGACATTTTTGTTGGAATTGCAGTAATGTGTTTAACTTCAGAGTGAATATACTTCATCTCAGACGCATCCACTAAAGATGTTTCTGTTCACTTCCAAAGTTTCTACCATATTCCCATTTACATCTGATGTCATTAACTACATGGGAAAACTGAACTGGACAGTTACTAGTGAGTTGAAACTGCAGGAAACAGCAGACTTCTCTGTGGCCAGCATAGCCATAATCGTGTACTGTCATGTAAGATATAAGCCTTTTTTTTTTTTTTTTGCTGAAGTCATCATTTTGCTCATTGATAGATCCCACCTTAACCAGGAAGCTGTCTGGGCTCAGTAGTATAGATATCAAACTTTGGGAGAAATTGTAGCAATAGAATATTCTCTAGAACTATGGAGGGCAGAGTAATAGGAATAGGACAAAGAGCCACTACTTAGGCAATGATCAGACAAGTCGGGCTTGAATCCATTCCAAGAAATGCTTGAGAAAACAAGTGATTGGCCCTTTTCCTAGTTCCCATAGAAATAAAGGGAAGGAGGGGGGGAGCACATTCAAGACTCCTAAGATTTCATTACTATAACCATTACAATAAAAATAGCCCTGACCTATATTTTTTGTTTTGTTTTGTTTACATTTATACCCCGCGCTTCTCCGAAGACTCAGGGCGGCTTACAATGTATAAGGCAATAGTCTCATTCTATTTGTATATTTTTTTTACAAAGTCAACTTATTGCCCCCCCAACAATCTGGGTCCTCATTTTACCTACCTTATAAAGGGTGGAAGGCTGAGTCAACCTTGGGCCGGGCTCGAACCTGCAGTAATTGCAGGCTCTGTGTTCTAATAACAGGCTTCTCTACTGCCTGAGCTATCCCGGCCCCTATATGCCATTGGTTTCTTTGGTTTATTTTATAGCAGTGGTGCCCCAACCTTTCTGTCACCAGGGATCAGTTTTGTGGAAGAATTGTCACAAGATGGGGTGTGTGTGTGTGTGTGTGTGTGTGTGTGTGTGTGCGCGTGCGCACACAACCTAGATCTCATGCCTGTACAGATGAAGCTTCATTCACTTGCCTGTAGCTTGCACAGCCCGTTTCCTAACATGGACCGATCCCGGTCTAAGGCCCAGAGGTTGGGGACCCCTGCTTTAAAGGGTTGACAAAGGCAAACCACTAAGTCATTATCACACAAGGAAGTGACTATTGTTAATCTTGATTTTATAGAAAGTTGCCCTAGATACCCACTCCCTTCAAGCTATCAAATGTCTTACTGTTCCATGATCTTCTGCTCCAAAATAAATAACCACCTACCTGTGGACATATTCAAGTAGCAAATATTTTGTATAAGACAGGCACAACAGCTGCTTTCAGATCAAGCCTTTGTTTATTTTTTTTTATTGTCCTTAAAAATGCTTCATATCCCAGAGGTTGATCCAAGATATGCCAATACTACAATGATAATTTAAGGTTTTGGAAAACTATTCATCTTTTTAAGTGTCTTGGAACGTATTTCCCAATCTTTAAGTTTCTTATTATTGGCTGCCCTTTGGAATGATCTATCCCCAGATGTACCCATTAGGAAGTTGGTTAACACCTGGATCTTCCACCAAGCTTTGTAAGTAGGTTAAGGCAAGTAACCCTGGGTAGGTTTTTGGCATTTTCAGTGTTCAATATTTAAGGTATAGTATGTTTTATATATATTTTTAAATTAGGGTGTCTTTTATACACTGCCCCAGAGACTTCGAATGGACTAGCTTTATAAGCACCTAAATAAATATTAAAAACTAGTCTTAGACATATAAATGAAAACATCAGTAAAATCCATGGCACCATTTTTATACAATTTAGTACAGAAGATGTTGGCAGCTGATTTATATAAGCTAAGCATTCATCAATGATAAATAATCTAATAGAAGAAAGATGTTAAAACTACCTTCTTTTCTTTTGATTTCATGAGGAATTTTACAGTGTCCACCATGGCTAACGACCCACACGGGATACTGCTGATTCAGGCTAAAATATAAAGCCTCAATGAATGTCCGGTAAAAGCCAACCAATCCTGGATTACCTAAAAAAGACAAAAGTATACTAAAAGTATAGGCCACAAATAAAACACAATTCATTGAAAAGACTGAAACATTAAGATCCATCTTGTAATCTTGTGCAAATTACATCTATCAAATATTTTTCACTGTATGCCATTTATACATCATACTTGAACATGGAATGAAAATAGAGCTTAAACTGTGTGGCATTTCTCATTCTTTGTCTAAAAATAATTTTGCAACTCAGCAGGCAACTTTCACTTTACCAAAGATTTACCTCACATGAATGAGTTTTCAGAGGGAAAAAAAAAGTAGAACTTAATTCCTCCATTGCATTTTTTTACTATAGAAACGTATAACCTCTCCAGCAATGTAGTTTTCAAATATAGTATATTATTCACATTTTTTAAGTTCCTGGAATGTTTAGTTCCTGTTCCTCCCAAATTAGAGCAGTTTACTTATTTTGGGGGGGTTTGTCACCCTAAAACGATTAATCAAAAAGTGTTTTAAAAGGTATTATTATTATTTTAATTCACATAATATGCATGCATTTTCTGTAACATAAACGAGAAGAATTTATTTAAAAGAACTGAGTTAAGTAAATGCTCTTTGAGTAACATGTTGTACATTCTTGTCTTTTTTTTAACTGGTATTTTTTGGAAGAGCCACCAAAGGTAAAACAAAGATTTTATGCTTTAACTCCTTCACTGGTTTTCATTCTTCCCCATTCATTCCACTGGGTGGTATAGAATATTCGTCTCATTCCTATCAGCAGCACAGTATCATTTTATAGTCAATGACTTGGGAAGAAATCAACTTTTGTTAAGCTTTGTAGTAAATCCTTCAGTGTAGATTTTAATATCTATGATAAATCTTTTTTTCTCCTGACAGGGAAGATTTCTATCTTCTGATAAACTGTGTCACTACCTGAATTTTTTTCTTTAGAAAGGAAATAGAAAAGATCACAGGCAAAATAAGGCATAAGGAGGAGGAGGAAAAGAGCAATTAGAAAAGATAATCATACAGACCACCTATTACAATAGCTACTGACACTGAAAAATACCTTGAAGGGGTAGAAACAAGAGCCACAAATGTGAATAAACTTTTTAATGAAGACAACAAAAATGCTGTCAAAAAGAGCACTCGGTACCTTACATTGCTTATTATTTTATTTATTTATTTATTTATTTATTTATTAATCGTATTTATATACCGCCCTATCTCCCGAAGGACTCAGGGCGGTTCACAGGCAAATAAAAACACATAAATACAGAGTAAAATAACAATTAAAAAACTTATTCTAAAAGGCCGAATGTTTAAAAACAATATAAAAAATAAAACCCATTTAAAACCAATAAATTTAAAATCTAATCCAGTCCTGCGCAGATAAATAAGTGTGTTTTAAGCTCGCGACGGAAGGTTCGGAGGTCCGGAAGTTGACGAAGTCCAGGGGGTAGTTCGTTCCAGAGGGTGGGAGCCCCCACAGAGAAGGCCCTTCCCCTGGGCGTCGCCAGACGACACTGCCTCGCTGACGGCACCCTGAGGAGTCCCTCTCTGTGAGAGCGCATGGGTCGGTGAGAGGTATTCGGTATTAAATTATCAGTCTTTGTTCTTTTAAGCAAGACAAACACTTGTCCAGTGTTTCTGCCACAAAATGTGAGAAAATTGTCCTTGGTCTTTGGTAGCATGATGAACAAATGAACCTATCCAAAGTAAGGCCATTTATTTTATAGTAGTTTGTAGCATTACTGCTAATGATCTGTATTGGGCCTAATGGTGATTAAAAGAGGAATTTAAGGTGTCTGGTTCAACAAGATTAAAATCCAAGGATACATTCAAAGCTCTGTGAACTGTGGGAATTTTCACTATTTCATAATTTCACCCAAAAATCTGATAGAGCAGGAGGAAGTATTTGTGGCCCCGTATAAATCTTTTAAAAATAGAACTTTGGGAACCAATGGTTATTTGCATTTATTGTTCTGTTCAAAACAGACATGTGCAAAATTGCAGCATTTTTTATAACTACCCAGTTAAAAAAATAGAGAAACAAGAACAGCACACCTTATATTTTTCTCTCACATATAAACATATTCATTTATCTTTCACCTTTAGGAATAATAGGAGCCCAAGCTAACTTACATAACATGTAATGTAGGAAAAGAGGTAGAGAGGCTGCCCCCCAAATGCTCCATACAACATTCTTGTTCCACCTACTCCACTGAACTCTGAGAAAATCATTATACATTATACAGATCCTTTAATTAGTTCGGTGCCAATGTCCTAACAGTTTGACTTAATGTAGAATAGGTAGAGACTTCTGAACTTTTCTCATTATTGTTTTGGCATTGTGTATTGTTCCGGGTAATGAAACAATTCCACATCCAGATGGTTTGAAGAAAAGACAGCTAAATCAATTTTGGAAGTGGCAGTCTTCAGTTTTTTGTCACTGGGATTACTTGTTGGGAAAAATCTAATCATGGGAAACAATCAATGACCCAGAAACTAGCTTCAGACACATCAAATGTTATTTGACTGTGAAGGAGTATATCATATATTATGGCAACTTAAATATCTGGAAGAATGCAGTGAGACCAGCTATTTGGAACCTCCAACATTATTGGAAAATCAAGTTCTCTATACAAAAAAAAAACCTGTAAAAAACCTGTACTTATCTTTAAAACAGCACCATCTTCTGGCACATTTGTTTCTACATTATAATCAGAAAGCACAATTGTTTTATTTAGTTTGTAATAAATGCCTATTCAGCAGTTCCTAATAGCCGGACGTAATGTAGAATAGGCTACATTATCTGTTAAGCAAGAACTGCTTTGAACAAATATATCTGATCCCAACATCAAGAGAGATTCCACGGAAATGTTCAAACAAAATGAGGCAAATTAGTATTGCAAAAGCTTTAAGAACACCTCTGGCTTTTAGCCACCTCCACTGTATTTTTTATTTCTTCACAAGTCATTGACTAGAAAATGATACTGTGATATGATAGAAGAGAACACTTGTAGTTCAGGATTGAACTGATGGTCTCTAAGCCTGGTTGTTTTCTTGCAGACATGTCATTACCAAACTTGGTAACATCATCAAACTCTACTTCTATCATTTTTAAGATCAAATGCTTCAAATTTCATTTAAGTGTAAACCAAAGTGCAAAAGAGAGCTTTAGAACTCCTTGCTGTTATGCTAAAGGAAAATATGAGAATATGTAAGCTTAGGAAATGCTAGTCTTCTTCTCATCACATTCAAATAAAGCCGATGAAGATACCTATATAGGAGAAAGGACCAAACACTTTTCCTTTGACATGTCAGATAGACCACCAAAAACTCCCAAGTTGTTCAAATGTGGTTGTTCAAAGATTGTACAACTCTTTCTAGAACTAAGTTTCTCCAGCTGATACTGTTTCAGATTCAATTTCCAAAATGACATTTTAGTTTGGCACATATTGTAGCCATGTCTTACTATTATAACACATAGAAATTAGGGAAAGAAGGATGCCATATAGAATGTGGCTACAATTTGTTCATGCAGTATACATCATTACAATACATCTGGATAATTTTTCTTTTATGCATGCTTTGTTGCATGATTTCGTATCCTAGAACAACAGCCTAAGATGTATCAGATAAGTATCAGATATTTTTTTGGCAACAGACATCATTTTCATTCGTTTTATAATTTCACACAATTTCTCACAAATCTTCCAAGTTCTCCCAAAGGTGCTTCTTCAGGAGGCAACTGGACTTTCTTGTTTTTCTTTGAAGATGTTTCACTTCTCATCCAAGAGGCTTCTTCAGCTCTGACTGGATGGTGGGGAATGGAAGGTTGAACTATGCACTTTGGGAGGAGCACCCTTCGAATGGTGTGGGAGTATGAATGGATTTTCAGAAAAACTGCAAACTACAGGAACCATCTGTGCTTCAGTTTGAAATGCAGACAACACAGATTCATTCCCAACAGGCTGCGCCTGTCTTCAACGATGAAGGGACACAGGACAGAAAACATCCTGCAGCCAAGAAGGCTCCACACACATATGCATTACTCAGGTGACCCTGAGGACACAGACAAACCTCCAAGTGGCCTCAGTGACTCTCTAAAAGGATGCAAACGAATATTGGACAAAAATACATACGTGGTTAGAAAAAATGGTAAAGCAACATATAGATTTAAAACCAGAAATATTTTTGTTGGGTATCCTACCAGAAAAATACAATAAAGGACATACATATTTAATTTTACATGTATTAACAGCAGTTAGAATTGTGTTTGTACAACAATGGAAAAATGAAGACATCCCTACAGACGAAAATGTAATTAAGAAAAACCAGAATGTGCAGAAATGGATAGATTAACACTCAAAATTAAAGAAAAGGAAGAAACTGAATACTTTTAACATGGGATTTGGTTTATCAATGGCTAACTAGCAGAAACAGAAAGAAATTTCAAAGTATAAGAGAATGATTAACTACATAAGGAAGTTTCAGTAAAATGGATAAGCAAATGCTATTATTACTATCGGCATGTTATTATTATTGTTATGAATATTATTACTATTATTAATCAAAATTAACTGTACCCAGACAACACAGTTTATGTAGACATTGAATTTTTATGTATGTATGTATGTATGTAGGTCTTTGGTTATTCGGGTTTTCTCCCGCGTAAAATTGGAAGTGTCTTGGCGACGCTTCGACGAACTCTCATTCGTCATCTTCAGGCTTCAGCTTTGTGCACCCGTGAAAACCTCAGAAAACAAATATATATATATACACAAATACACACACACACACAAATGACCAGCTGTCTGCAAGGAATATAAACCTGTCCTTTCCCCACCATCCAGTCACAGCTGGAGAAGCTTCTTGGTTGAGAAGCGAAACATCTTCAAAGAAAAAAACAAGAAAGTCCAGTTGCCTCCTGAAAAAGCACCTTTGGGACAACTATGACTGGCTGATTGACTATCTCCATAGAAAACTTCCCATATTCTCAAACACAAATTTTGGAAGCTGCCCTGTGACAGGTTAGACCACGGAACCATTGGAGTGCTTCCCACCTTTATTTGGAAGAACCCAGAGAAATTAAATGTGGGACTTGATTGGGATTCTGCCTCATGTTCCTTTCAGAGACACTGCTGACCATTCTGTAGAAATCAGAAATAGTAGTTGGGAATAAATGAATTGACTGTAGCTGTAGTTGGGGATAAATGAATTTATTTAAAATTCTATTCTACCTTTCATTCTGGAGCAGAAAGTGGCATGCATGGTGTTTCTTCCTCCTTGTTCTTTCTCAAAACAGCAGCCCTGTGAGGTTGGTTGGGTTGAGTGAGAGAGACTGACTCAAAGTCACCCAAAGAAATTCCATGGCTGAGGGTGGACCTGAACCTTACTCCTTCTACAATCTTAATCACTGTTACCTCACTCTGGTCTTTTTGCAGTGTCAGTGGGGAGAAATTGACATATAGGGTGAAGAGTTGAAACTCACTTTACTTTCACTTATAGGTCGTGCTTGACTTACTATCATAACTGATTTCTGGAATTGGGTTGTAAATCTTTGTGGATGTAACTCAAGGCATCACATAACCAGATTTAAGTTACCACCACTTTTTATAACAATCATTAAGCAAATGATGCAGTCGTTAAATGAACATGGTGATCATTAAATGAATCTATTTCCCCAATGGGCAGGTTAGCTGGAAAGCAGAAGTAAACGCCAGAAACCCGGCAAAGATATCACAAATTGCGGTTATGTGATCATGGAACACTGTAAACTGCCACAAAAATGAGCTAATTGCAAATCCTCCAAAATACAAGTACATGATGCAGGAGATTACAACTGTTGTAACTCCATACAGAGCTTGTAAATACCATAGCTCTGGGGCATCCATTGCAACTTTGAACAGTCACTAAGTAACGGATCATAAGTTAAGGATTTATGTTGTTTGAAGTGTATGCTGAATGGATAATACTGAAGCAACATGTTTGTTCCCGGATCTGCATGTTTTGTGCCTGCTTGGTTCATAAAGTCATGGTATCCATTTTTAAAGCCTTAGTAACCCTTTAGTCTGAATAGCTCACTCATCACTCATCTCATTTAAGAGATGCTTAAACTTGAGAAAATAAGTTTATCCTTTTTTCAATGACAAAACTAGGAATCTAGGCAATATCTGTCCACCTGTGGCCACAATATTCAATCACCAAAACCGAAAGCTTTTCTAGTCAAAAACCAATCAGTATTTGACAATAATCAAGAACAATTCCAGAAGGAAGAAAAAGATAGACTTTTGGCCTTGCAAGGCACTGAAAAACTTACTCCAATACTATGATAAATATTTTTACCCTCCAGTCTCATTTCTCTGCTATCTCCCTTTTTAAAAAAGGATGACTTGATTATCACTAGCCTTTTCTTATTCTGCAGAATTGTCACTTTAATATTCCTCCCTCCATAACTGAGCAACTGGTTTTTCAATAAAAATGACCCACATACTAACTCCACTATCTCACCAAAGGGATAAATCAGAAAATGTCTCTTGGGTATTTTTTTCCAGCTAGTATCTCAGTCCCTTATCGCCATATCCTCTCTGCTCTTTCAGAATAGAAATCTTTATTAATTTGTTCTATGGAATTATACTCAATCCTTCCCCTTTCCATTTTCTAGAACCGATTTGATCAAGAGAACATACATATCAAACCATCACCATGTAAAACTTACCAGGGATAACGAGAAATAGAACTCTGGGTGCACTTTTATCATTCCAGAGATCTTCCCAAGGGCCACACTTGAGAATCTGTGTCAGGGCTCCAGAAATGTAAGTGAACTCTTCATGTATCAAATCTTGCTCTTTAGAATCTGAGTTCATGCTTGTTGCTGAACAGAAAATAAAGAGAGTTTAAGGGTAGGTAGTTAGCTATGAATAATCATTCCATACTTGCTTGGCTTTATAAAGAAATGAACCTGCCAGCAATTTTCTGGCCAAACAAGATAGAGGGGTTTTGTCAACTCCTACATGATGTTTTCAGAAATTCTCAAGTAGGGAACAATTAAGGTTAACAGCAGCTTCCTATGTTATTAAATGCTTGCAGAAGAGGCGCTGATTCTTATCAGAACTGCAACTTGTAATTTGTTATGTTGGGTAAATGAGGAGACTATGAGGAGGCTTCAGACAACAGCTTTTTATTCGGCAACTATGTACAATCTAGCAGCTAGCCTCTCTGACAGCTCGCCCTTATATAGCGAGCTGTCAGGGAGCTTAGCCAACCACGTTTGAATATTCTTTCCGCTCAAACACCGGACCTGACAGAAAACATTACAAGCTGTCAATATCTAACATCATTTACAATATGAAAAGCACAGTATGTTCACATAATGTAAAATAAAGCCTAGCCACTTGTCAAATCAAGCTTCTGATGTTTGTTAAATGTGAACTGGAAAAAATAAATGAATGAGCAGGATAACAATTCAAGGCTTTCATTCCTAGTACATTCATGTCTTGAAAAGCTGCTTAAGCAAATTACTGTAATGAAAAAAAACAAAAACAGGCTTATTTTAAACTTTGTCAAGGAAAATAAATTCTCAAGATTCAATTTGCCAAATTCAAACTCTTCAGTGCCAACTTTTTTTTATTAAAAAGAAATACTTCAATCAATGGGATTAGATAAGCCCTGGAGGGAATCTTGCTGCATTCTGAGACTAACGATGTACAGTATTGCTTTGGAGGAGTGCTCCCCCAGCTCCTTGCAAATGACATGGGGGTGGTGGTGTGTGTTTTCTTAAGATTACCAAGAAATATTTCTTTTAGAACTCTGACACCCTTATCAGTCTTCACAAATTAATGCCTTTTAGTAATAAAATCAGAAAATATTGTGGCACTATTTGACCCTTGAGTATAGTTTGCTGCATATGCAATGGTGTGCCTCACCCCTGCCACAGGAGAAATCAAACAGGACATTGTTCCTGAGGGAACAAGGTACAAAATTTCTCTTCAGAGCAATCGGGGTGATGCAACCACACGTCGATCCAAAGTCTGAAGTAGTTTATTCTTACAGAAGATTTAATAATCATCACATTATTTTACTGTAACCCTGGGCCAGGTGATAATCCCCCCCAAAAAAAAAGAAAGAAAAAGAAAGGAAGGAAGGAAGGAAGGAAGGAAGGAAGGAAGGAAGGAAGGAAGGAAGGAAGGAAGAAAGAAAGAAAGAAAGAAAGAAAGAAAGAAAGAAAGAAAGAAAGAAATCAACATCACAAGCCCACTTTTGCCTCTCTGCAAATTGTTTATTCTTAATAGCTGAAACAACTGTCCAGAAATTAGTAACGATTTTCCCTTTTTTCTGCTCGAGCGCAGGATGAGAACAACAAAACCCCTCTTCTGTGGTATTAACCTGAGTCATAACATTTATAAAATCAAGGGAGGCAACCAGGAGCTTCCCAGGAGGGACTACGCCCACCTCGTGCCCCATAGTTAGGGTTAGGCTAATGGTCGCGGTAACAGTAGCCAAAACAAAACAGCAGCTACTCCAAAAGTGCAGGGCCGTGGGTGTGGGTGTGTGAAACAGATGGAAATATTGCACTTAGTGTAAACACGATCCTGAGCAGGGTCATTCGTTTGTTAACTCTTTCTTTTCCGCACCGGATTGCCTCGCTTTAGTTCAGGGCTCTCCAATCTTGGCAACTTTAAGCCTGGCGGACTTCAACTCCCAGAATTCCTCAGCCAGCAAAGCAAAGCAAAGCAAAGCAAAGCGGGGGGGGGGGATTCTGGGAGTTGAAGTCCGCCAGGCTTAAAGTTGCCAAGGTTGGAGATCCCTGCTTTAGTTTGCTCCGTCAGCCTGGTTATTTCAACTAGAGTTTCATCATTAGCCTAGGTTCCGTGCAATTATGACCGCTCGACGGCTGTTGGCCATATCTCCAGAAAACAAGCTGAGTGCGATGGCTTCTCTGCCACCATCATCATCACCTTGGAGAAAGGAGGTGGGAAACGGGAGGGATTAATATCGGGGGGGGGGGGGCTGCAGAAGAGGAGCACCGGAGAAGGCCGGGGGGAAAACAAAACACCAAACGAGGCAATCCCTTGGCCAAACACGTACCTTCCCCATTCAGCGGTTCTCGACCGACTCCCAGCATCTCTCAGACAGGGAGAAGGAGCAAAGCAGCTTCTGTTCTTCCCACGCACTGCCGGGCGGAAGTAAAAACAGTAGCGAGAGCTCCCGCGGCTCTTCCGCCCGGCTGAGACGTAACGGGACGTCGAGAGTCGACTCGTTCTAAAGGTCCCCCCCCCCCCGCTGAACAGGGGAGGCCATTGGAAGAAAGAAAACGCGGAGGTCGGTTAATTCAGAAGCATAGGTTTGCATTTGGGCGCGCCTTCGCTTCTGGTGCACGCATGCGCACTCCTCACTCTTCCTTGGTCGGGGCTTTCCTCGCTTTCTTGTAGTTGCGTTAAGTTAAAAGACTTGGCTGTTCTGTGTCTGTCAGTCATCTCGTCTGTCATGTCCTTCCTTCCTTCCTTCCTTTTATGTTAGCCACCTATCCTGCACCAATTGAGTGGCTTACAACCAACGAATAAAATATTTATAATTAAAATATTTCAACTCCTACCCTCAAACTCTTTTCAACTCCTACCCTCAAAATGCTGCTATAGAGCAGCGATCATCAGCTGGTGGTCCATGGACCACTGGTGGTCCATGAGAAAATTTTGGTGAACCACAGAAAAATTATTCGCATTTTTTATATTGCACTAAATCAGGGGTCCTCAAACTACGGCCCCTGGGTTGGATACGTGAAATGAACATTTGTGTTGCTACAGAGAGTCTCCCCCTTTGGGATCTGTTTGTGTGGATGGGGGTGGGGGCAGAAATTCCGACCTGGTGTCTGCTTTAGCCTCCTGGTGTGGGGCTTTGGACAAAGGCTGAAGGGAAGTGCCACTGGTGGCGAAGAGCCGGAGGGCCTTGTTCCAATGGGACTGCATCATGGCCTGGAACTGGCTGACCATCACAGCCCGCTGAGCCTCGAGGCACCGGTACCTGGCCTTGCACTCTCGCAGGTCTTCCCTCTACTTGGAAAGCCTATGTTTGTAGTCCTCAGTGAGGTGCTTCTACTGAGCCTCCTTCTCAGTCAGATCCAATTTGAACTGAGCTGTTCTGCCAACTCTTTCTCGTGGTGACTGCTTAGCTCCAACAACTGCTTTCTGTTGGGGCCCTAAGGAGCCTATGTGGGGAGGCGGGGAGGGGCGAGTAGAGGCTGGCGGGGTGCCCCTCAATGTGAGTGACATAGAGTTGGCCACGCCCACCCAGCCAGTCATTAGGCAGATCATATTAGTGGTCCGCAGGATTTAAAATTATGAATTTAGTGGTCCCTAAGGTCCGAAAGGTTGGTGACCCCTGCTATAGAGCACCAGAACAACTAGACAGAAGAACAGTTTTTTCTCCAACGCCATCACTCTGCTAAACAAATAATTCCCTCAACACTGTCAAACTATTACTAAATCTGCACTACTATTAATCTTCTCATTGTTCCCCTCACCCATCTCCTTCCATTTATGACTGTATGACTAACTTTGTTGCTTGAATCCTTACGATTTATATTGATATTGTTTCCTGATTGCTTATTTCTTCCCTATGGCTATCATTAAGTGTTATACCTTATGATTCTTGCTGAACGTATCTTTTCTTTTATGTACACGTAGAGTATATGCACCAAGACAAATTCCTTGTGTGTCCAATCACACTTGGCCAATAAAAATTCTATTCTATTCTAAACCAAAAACATTAAAACCAATAGACTTTTCATCACAGTTAAGCTTTCCTGTGCAGCCTGAAACAACTTCATTTTGCCAGTCTCACCTTTTCCCAGCACTTGGAGGCAAGGGCAGGTCTTGAGCGCTTTTTTGTAAAGTTAAAAGTAGACTCGAACTTCAGCCCATTTGCAGTGTAAAACAGCACAACAGCCCCAGCATTCCCCTGAGTCTCAGGATGCTGCCTCTTCTCACTTCTAATCCTGAACTGAAATTGTTCCCTACTTTGGTATTCTTCCTAGATTCCTGGATAGGCATATGGCAGTTTCCAGCAACCTAGATTTCATTTCTATTTATGATCGCCTCTAATACATTTGCCACGGAATAGTACACATTTAGAACAACTAGACACAAGGACAGTTTTTCCCGAAGGCCATCACTCTGCTGAACAAATAATTCCCTCAACACTGTCAAACTATTCACTAAATCTGCACTACTATTAATCTTCTCATCGTTCCCATCACCCATCTCCTTCCACTTATGACTATGACTGTAACCTTGTTGCTTGTATCCTTATGATTTATATTGATATTGTTTCCTGATTGCTTATTTGTACCCTATGACTATCATTAAGTGTTGTACTTTATGATTCTTGATGAAGGTATCTTTTCTTTTATGTACACTGAGAGCATATGCACCAAGACAAATTCCTTGTGTATCCAATCACATTTGGCCAATAAAAATTTCTATTCTATTCTATTCTATTCTATTCTATTCTATTCTATTCTATTCTATTCTATTCTATTCTATTCTATTCTAATCTAATCTAATCTAATCTAATCTCAAGCTTGAAGCCTGAAACCTTGTTTTAATAAAACACTATTTTTAGTGAATGAGAAATCCGGTGTTTTCATTTTTGCTTCCTGCATGACAATGAAATCTAGGTGCAGTGCCAGTCTCTGAGTAATAAACATCAGCTCCATATTAAACCTTTTCCTTGTGCCGCGATTCGTAAGGATTTCATCCGCTCCTTTTTTTAGGCACTTACCCTGGTTTCCCTATATTATTCTCTATGTTAAACAGGGCCGCTGAAATCTTTATTCCCAAGTTTTCAGGGTTACAACTATCAAAATTAGAGAGGCACCAAGAATTTTCTTACGAGTCTAAAACATGTATGAAACTGATCTTTAGTGCTAGTTTTGTGTACATGTCCAGCTTTAACCCCTATTAAACTGGACAAAAAGTAGAAGAGAGATATTTTAATTGTCTGTGTATTCTAGCCAAGACAAGTATTTTACTGGCATTACAAATGCAGAAAATCAGTATATGTTATTTAAGTATCATGTACCAAAACACTCACAATTCCACGGGTAAGACCCCCATTGTCTGCTTATTCATAGTTGCAAGTAATATTTCAGCTTTTCTGCAGTTCTAGGTTCTTTCCATGTGCTATGGTCTGTTGAATCAAAGAGACTTGTTTTGGTCTCTTCAGCTGATCAAATGCCACAAAAGATGGCCCCTTGTATTTTCATAAAAAAGTCATTTTCAGAAGAAATGGTGGCCTTTTGGTGCTATAGCACAGTGACAAGGAAGTATAAATGAACAAGTCAGGCTAGGATAGCCAGCTTACCTGATAACAGGTCCTTGAGATATTCATTTTGAACTGTTTTCACTCTATAGAAGTGGATTGGCTTGGTTTTCCAGGCACGACCCTGAATCAGGTAATTGCAACAGACGAGATGAAAAATATGCTGTCCCACAAGCTAGTACCTCATGATTTTTCCTCCATTTTTATCCTCGGAAGGAGGTTGTGTCAAGGAGGTTGAGCTTCTACAGTTTAAATCTGTTATGATATTAAATTTAGTAACTGGAACAGTAAATAGTACAATAGGCCAGAACACACAATTGTAGACATTTGCTGACATTTGCTGACACATGCATGATGCAATCTATACTATGACTGGTTGCTGTAAGTATAAAGAAGGATTCCCCCCCCTTTCCCCTCCTTTTTCTTCTGTGTGTTCTGTATGCTATTTAATTTACCTCATGATGTTCTTGTGTTCTTGATTATCTTGTGTTTATTCTTTCTGGAAGACGATAAAGACTGCTGTAAGCTTGAATGATAAATATATCTCTATATCTCTATCTATCTATCTATCTATCTATCTATCTATCTATCTATCTATCCATCCATCCATCCATCCATTACAATTTAATGTCAGTGTCTCAGACTTTATCTGGACAGCTGCTGCATACTTCTGTCACATAACCCATCACCTTAAATATGGCATGTAGCTGTTGGGCAAGAAAAGGCCCAACAGTTGGGAGTTGAACTCAACTGAACCAGCAAGTTTTCCATCCCATTGCTTCCTTCCATAGTACCTCCCTTGAGTTCCTCTCAGCTCACCCAAATGATTTTGGACAGGTGCATATTTACCTTTACTTCTTTAGAGAAGGAATTTAGGGGTAGAGTTAGCCAAATTGTGGATACAATCATCCATTGCTTGTGGTCTACCTATTTGGCAGAAGAAAAAGTACTCATTGACACGGGGGTTTCAAAGATGAATTTTTACCGTCATCCATGGAGATGCCAGGAACTGAACTTGGGATCTTTGGCCTGCAAAACAAATGCTCTGCTACCCATTTATGACTGTTCTCTCTCTCTCAGATTAGTCCACATCAATTCTCAGTGTACAATGTGGCATTGGAAGGCAAGGAACCAAGACCACCCTTACCTTTTTAAGCAGTAGATCCTATTACATCCTCCCAGTGGGGGTTCTGCATGAGTTCAGAGCCAGCAAAATTTAGTGTGAACACTTCCAGTGCTCGGCTACCAGAGAAGGCAAAGGAAACATCAATGTCCTAACATATTGGCTTGGGGTATTTTCCTTGGCAAGCAGCTGCAGGCCCAGTGGCTTACAGAAGAGTTTCAGAAATTTGTGGTAGCATCTCAAAGCACCTAATCTACAGGAGAAGGGTTATTCTGGCCAAGGTTCTTAAAGCCATAGGATCTATGTGTTGGCAGTTTAGTTGATGTAAATAATGCATTAATTGCTATGACCTATGGATTTTACTCCATTTTTGCAGATCAGCTTGAAATACCTCTTCCAAAGAAAGCACCAGGAGCATCCAAGCAAAATACAAAATTCCCGTTACACGTCAACCGTTGCGACAGCAAACGCCATCTAGGCACTGATGGTACCTCCTATGTTAATCTTGCCCTGTGAATATATGGAAAATAAGTTTAAAAAGCAATCTGGGCAGGGAAAGAATCAAACATATGTGGTAAAAAAACATGGAGCATGAACTGGAACTGAACAAATAGTACATAATAAAATAGCAGTAAAGAGAAGCCTTCATAGCATCCAACAGTATAACATGTTAGATGGAGATGAATGTTTGATTAACACAGCTGTATGTGTTGGAATAACTCTTCCTGTATTTCTACCCAAGAGGACATGAATTAAAATAAAACATTGCATGCTCTAGAAACAACACAATGCTTCCGGCAGACTTCACTAGTCTCTCTGGCCACCTTGATTCTCTGAGCGAAATATTTCTGCGTATTTTTATGTCTGAAACATAAATGGGGAAAAGTGCTGAAGAAGAAACTAGTAAAGCTTCGTGTTGTGGATGAAAGATATTCAGTGAGGAAAGATATTCCTCATCAATTTTCATGATTATGAATGTATCATGTAGCTAGTATAAGGACGTTAAAAGGAATCCTTCCTAATCTATTCATGACCTAAAGTTAGCAAGATAATGAAATTCAGATCGACTGTACAGAAAAAGTAGAGAAGCCATCAAAACTGCTTGCATTTTACAGGGTAACATTCCGGCTTTCAGCACAACTGTATTAGAAGAAATATAACATTTGATTTTTGGAAAATATCCCTTTCTACTCCTATTACTTTTTCTTGGGTTTGATTTAATGCAGTTTGTTGTTTCTGGCACATATGCCATGGAAGATCAGCTTTGTACATATTACTTTGAGTCTGAGGAGGTCTACATGTATAAAGTGTGGAAGATTTTTACCAGGCACCCCAAATATGCCTCATCTGACTTGCAGGAGAATCCTTTTGGTAGTCATAGCATTTGGTAAACTTCCTAAGAGGAGCAATTTTGAAAACAAGTTGGATCCGGACATGCCTCCTTGCAAATGTAAGGGAAAAAATTAGCAAAGCCTTCCGTTGGAAGGATGGGATAGGGGATGATGGTTCCTACTTGCAGTTTTAGTTCCTTCTCCCTTATTATTCCGGAAGATGCCCAAACCAAAAGATAGTACATACAGTATAAGAGACATTATATCAAGAAAGAGGCAGGTAATGTTGAGAAGGAGCAATCTTGATGTCAGCATTACCAGGTAGCCTAGACAAGAAATATAACCATATAAGTTTATACAACTTTATTGTAAGGCTACATTAACAGAATCTTGCAACAATTATCCTTTACAGCCTGAGAAACTAGAGAGCCTCTTGCCTCACCTTCTAACCAACTGTGGGTTGTGTTGTCTCTTATCTAACTGTTCCCTTGGCAGCATCTTTTCCTCTTTGTTATTCTGCTATCTCGTCTCCTGAGGTCTTTCCCACATACCCTTACACCTGATATATTGCTACCAGTTAGTGAATGCTAGGTATAGGGAGCCTGTGTGTACCATCAAGATATAAGCAGATTCTTGGTCTATAAGTAAGGTGACCAACTTTTTTACAATGAGAAGGAGGACACAAATAAATTGAAGAAAAAAATATTGTAAATAAAAGAAACATTTTATTCATTGCAACAATAATACAGAATACACTATAATATGATAAATGCATAATAAAACACATTTGTAACAATAACATTTTATATTGTAATTATGCTTACCTGCCTATTAATTATTATTTAAATGAGTATTTTTCCATTGAATAAATAAACTTGTAAATAAAATTATAGATATTTGGAAATTACTAAATAGATAATGAATTAATAAAATGTGAATTATTGTGCTCACCTGTGTATGATTGAATATTCACTGAGAAAGAATTGAATCAAATGCGTACGTGTGTGCCTTGTCGTGTTTCGTTAAGAAGTAAACAAAGCCACTTGCGCACAGCACACTCTCTCAAAACAATTCTCCTGTGCGGAGCACATGCGTCTCATAATCGTGTCTTGTCGCACTGTACTGAGCCTTGACAAATCGTCATGTCAAATACAAATACATCACATCACACGCAATGGGTTGGATCAGCATGGATCGAATACGGAGATTTACAGATTAGTCTTCAAATATCGAAAAGGAGGACATGTAGGAGGACACTTTTTGAGAGATGACAGAACTTACAAAAGAAAGACTGTTCTCCCTAAAGGAGGACGATTGGTCACCTGTACTATAAGTGCATCCTTATGTAAAGGCAAAGAGTGGGCTGCTTGATTTGGATTAAGGATTGAGAAGAAAGCTAATGTATCAAAGTTCACATTTGCAAACCAACATACATGCTGAAACGATTATTCAAAATCTGGACTTTCACCTTTGCAAGGCAGTTCCTTGATGTTTTGAAAAAGATGCTCACTAGAGAGAAGACCATTCAAAAACATTTCATCATTGTATTAAGAAAAAACTGCAAAAGGAAAAAAGAAAAAAAATATAGAGCGGGCAAATTTCTAAGCAAATGCCTATGGTTAGACGTATCCATGCAAAATTCAGTCTGAAGTGGGGTTTTTGTGTGTGTGTGTATGTGAAAGTTGGATAAATTGAATCTCACCAATTTGTAAAAATGGGAAACAGAAGGAAGCCATAATGGATGTACTAGTCATCCCTAGCTTGGACCCTATGAGAAATTAAATTAAGAGCTTAGGGGATGGAAAATTTCCCACCCCTCCTTCCTACCACAAACTTCAAAAAGCCTCTCGGAAAGGTTGAGAGGCCCTCCTGAGAGATGAATGAGGAACGTGGGGGAAGGAAGAAACTTTTCCTCCCATAAACATTCTAAAGTAATTTTATATAACAATCCTAGCCAAATTTTGGGAAGTTTACTCTCTCACAACAGTCTTCTGCTTTGTTCATCAATGCCCTTTCACCCTCCAGTGCGGGGAGAGACACAGGTTAAGGCAGGGGTAATAAGAAACTTTATTCCATTTATTTGAATGTTCAGATCAGCTGCCGCAGCTGGAAAGTGTCACTGTTTTCCAATGGATCTGCAAATATTGCTGGCATGTCACATTGACTGGCATAAATGTACGGCAAGGAATAGCTGGAATCATCTGTGTGAAGTAGGAGAAAAAATAATTTTTATACAATTTTTTCTGCCTTTTTTTTTATATAAATAACTCAAGGCAACAAAGATAAGTAATACTCCTTTCAGAGTGCAGACCTAACTTGAACTTGTAATGCTAGAGATTCTCGTAAATAGGCAATATCTGTCAGGATATGTTGGATGTTGACATCTCTGCTGCACAGTATTTCAATTTACTTCTTCCATCCTTCTTTGGCCTTTGAATTGGTTACTGTCTGTCCATTGGCATCCTTGAGCATAGCTGATTTGAGTTTCTCCTTCTGAGTTTTGACATCTTTTTGAGACCTTTTCTAGTTTTTCCATGTCAGTTTCCATCTTCAGTGTCTTTACATAGGTTGTTAGAATACCGCTTGTTGTCTCTTTAACAATTCTCTGAAACTTCTTATTAAATTCCTTTCTCAGATTTTTGTCTTGCTTGGCTTTGGCTTTGCTTCTTTTCTTGGACATTTCCATGATACGTTCTGACATCCAGTTTGCTTTCTTCTTTTTCTTCATTTTTAGCAGGCTGTTTTTCACATTCTTCTTTAACCATTGCTTTAAGGTCATCCGACAGCTCCTCTGGTTCTCTATCAATAAGGTTGAGGACTTCAAGGCAATTCCTGATGTTCTCCTTGAAAATGGTTGGTATATGCTCAAGATCATATTGTAGAATCTGGTTAGTGTTCCTCTTCTTTAGCACAATTTGGAACTTGCACATGAGCAGTTCATGATCTGTTCCACTCTCAGCATCTGGCCATGTCTTTGATGTTATAATTTGCTCCTTTTGACAATAATATGGTCAATGTGATTTCTATGTACTCCATCTGGTGATGTCCCTGTATACAGAAGTTCCTTTGGTTGTTTGGAGACAGTATTAGCTATGAAAACATACTTTGAGTAGCAGAAGTTGATAAGTCATTCTCCTCTTAATTTCATTTCCTAAACCATCCAATCCAATTTCATTTTCTTCCTTAATATTTCCAACATTGGCATTCTGGTTTCCAGTCACAAGCAGTACATCTTGTTATACGCTTCCTAACAAAAAAAAAGCAACTTTGCTTTTCATGTCCTAAGCATTCAAAATATGATATTCTGACTCAAAGGGTCCAATCCCAATCCATTTCAATTTGCTCATGCATTATATGTCAATTTGAGGTTTCTTGTAACTTTTTAAGTTTCATGTCCCAACATAACTCTGTCAGCAGCTTTAAGTTGACGTCCTGTCCTGCTTGCCCTGCCCTGCCCTGCCCTGCCCCGCCCCGCCCCGCCCCGCCCCGCCCCGCCCCGCCCCGCCTCGTCCCATCCCATCCCATCCCATCCCATCCTATCCTATCCTATCCTATTCTATTCCTTCTCATTTCTGAACTCCTCTCTTCGGTAAGATAGCCAAACATCTAAACCAGTGGTGGGATTCAATTTTTTTTACTACCAGTTCTGTGGGCATGGCTTGGTGGGCATGGCAGTGAAAGGATACTGTAAAATCTCCATTCCCTCCCATTCCAGGGGAAGGATACTGCAAAATACCCATTTCCTCCCTATCAGCTGGGACTTAGGAGGCAGAGAATAGATGGGGGTGGGACCAGTCAGAGGTGGTGTTTGTCGGTTCTCTGAACTACTTAAAATTTCCACTACCGGTTCTCCAGAACTGGTCAGAACCTGCTGAATACTACCTCTAATCGAAACATATATAATTAGGCTAAAATAGTAAACAAATAATGACTATTTCATTGGGAAATAGTAGTATAATGGCATTCAGGGAGAATAGAATCTAAATAGCTTTCTACTTTTCAATTTAACTGACATTTGCTCTCTACATTCAGGTTCTGTATTTTTTTAAAAAAAATGGTGCCTCCATTGGTTTTGTAATTGACTATGAACAGATTATTATTTCCTTCCATGCTCAGTTGTATTGTCCAATGATAGACAGATTCCATAGGAAGAAAGTGGTCTTTTAAATATTCTAGTCCCAATCCATAATGACTTATAGGTGAAAACCAACACCTTGAATTGTGCCTTGAAACAGAACTCAGAGTATTTGATGTAATGCCACCTTCCTTAGCCAGGACAATCTTCAGATGCGTAGTCTTCAACCTACAGAATTCCTCAACTGCCATTTTCCTAGCTTAATATTCTGAGAGTTGAAGGGTACTTTCATGCATCCAAACAATGTTCTCACTTTAGGAAGCCAGTCTCAATATAAGCAAACTGAGGCTGAGCCAGCCAGAATTCTTTCCACTGGCCAACAAAAATATGTGGCACCTTCCTTCTGACCTGGTTATTGCCTCTGCTGTATTTATTTTCATGAAACAAAAGGGTGTTGTTGTTTTTTAAAGGCCACTGCTAGCTGCAAATCTGCCTGTCAGCTTTGGGAGCCATATTAGGCCGGAAGCTTCCGTGTTGCCACTTTCTCACGTGTGGGAAAGTAGGGAGGGGATTTAGTAGAGGGGTTGTCTTTGGACATTGTAATGTATCTTTAAATGTTTTGGCGGAAAAAAGCACGTTGCTGATTGGTTGAAGCCTCCGGCTAAACTGTATTTAAGGAGAGGTTTTTCCCAGCCCGAGCTGCTGGGTTCACCATATAGTAAAGAGCTGTTGTCACTATCCTGGTCTCCTGCCTCGTTATTGCCCGAATCTAACACTGGCGACGAGGATGGGATCTCGAGGCTAAGAGCGCCAGGAAAAGAGCTGAACTCACCAGGAAGACGCGAACCCAGCAAAACAAGGGCGGAAAGCAGCGATGTCCGGCTACACACCGCCAGCGCCATTCGACCCAGCTAAGGAGAAATGGGGGTCATACATGGCTCGCTTCGAGTGTTTCCTCGAAGCAAACGAACTTCAAGGAGTTTCCGACAACAGGAAACGAGCCTATTTCCTGAGCCACTGCGGTCCGGAGGTTTTCGACACCGCAGAATCCCTGGCTGAGCCAACGCCGGTACAGTCGGTACCGTGGCAAACTCTGCAGACTCTGCTGAAAGCACATTTTGCACCGATGCCATCCAAGTATGTGCAACGGTTTGAATTCGGGGAGCGCAGACAGCAAGAAGGCGAGTCCATCAGTGCATACATGGCCGCCCTAAGAAAAGCCTCAAAACATTGCGAGTATCGAGACTTGGACGAGGCATTGCTGGAGCAACTCATCCGCGGGGTCAGGGACATCCGTTTGCGGAGGCGGCTGCTGGCTAAAAGCAACCTAACACTGGCAAACGCCCTGGACGAAGCCAGGGCTCACGAGATGTCCACCCAAGCAGCGGAAACCTTACAAAAGCAGGTCACACCAACGGCTGGTGCGAAATCAACCCCGGTCCACAATGAAGAGGTCCAGGCCGAATCGGACGGTGAGGAGGAAGAAGGAGTTTTCCACACCGGGAGGCCGGAAAAAGACGACCGGGGCGACTGTGCAAGTTGCGGAGGGCAACACCAACGACAACAATGCAGATTTAAAGATGCAACATGTCGGCGATGCGAAAGGAAGGGGCACCTAGCACAGGTCTGTCGAGCTCCCCAACCTTCCCGCCAAAAATTCAAACCGGCCAATCAGAGCGCGGGAACGACGAAGTGGCCCGCGAGTGGTCAGTTTAAAAAAGGCGCGAAATTGAATCAAACTGTCATGAGAGTGGGTCACGCATCAACACGCCTAGAAAAGAAAATCTTCACAAAAGCAAAGATTGAGGGGGTGCCGTGCCGATTGGAGGTGGACACCGGCTCATCGATCACGATTATGTCCTGGGACAACCTCGTGAGAGCCTTACCCGCCATCGCAAAGTGCAAGCTGCAACCACAAAGACTAAAAGTACAGGACTACCAGGGGAATCGCATCCCTGTTCGAGGGGTAACGTCCGTCCACGTCGAGTATGGACACTACAAGAAAACTCTGCCCATCACCATCGTCGATGGGACCCTGCCAAGCTTGTTGGGACTGGACTGGTTCCGAGCATTGGGCATGGGAGTGACCGGAATCTTCAGAAATGAAGTCGACCTCAAAGACGCACTCACGAAGGAGTTTGGGGACGTTTTCAAAGACTGCCTGGGCAAGTACAAGGGGACCCCTATATCCTTTAACTTAGACCCCCAAGTTGCCCCTATCCGCCTAAAGGCTAGGAGGGTCCCGTTCGCCCTAAAGCCCAGGATTGACCGGGAACTGGACAAACTAGTAAACCAGGGAATTCTAGTGCCAGTTGACCATGCTAAGTGGGAGACCCCCATAGTCACCCCAGTCAAACCGGACGGATCGGTCGGGATTTGCGCTGACTACAAAGCAACGCTGAACAAAGCGTTGCAAAAGAGTGCTTACCCCGTTCCGGTGGTACAGCACTTACTGCACTCAATGGGGCAAGGGCAAGTTTTTGCCAAGCTAGACCTGGCACAAGCCTATCAACAGCTGCCCGTAGACAGCAACACAGCCGAAGCGCAGACAATTGTGACTCACAGAGGGGCGTTTAAGTGTACCCGATTACAGTTTGGGGTCAGTGTAGCTCCAGGGTTATTTCAGAACCTGATGGAGCGGCTATTGCAGGGCCTACCAGGGGTGGTACCATACTTTGACGATGTACTGGTATCCGCTGAAAACCTAGAGGAATTAGGGGCAAGGCTGCGAAAAGTTTTGGGCATTTTCCGGTCTGCCGGTCTCACGGTCAAACTAAACAAATGCCAGATCGGGGTTGAGTCTGTGGAATTCCTGGGCTACCGGATAGACAGGGAAGGGATTCACCCCACTGAGAGCAAGGTACGGGCCATCAGGAAGGCCCCGGTGCCCAAGAACAAAACGGAGTTACAGGCATTCTTGGGTCTGGTCAACTTCTACGCAGTATTCTTAAGGAATAAGGCAACAGTAGCAGAGCCGCTGCATAAATTATTAGCTAAGACGGCTGCATGGTCTTGGGGAAAGGCGGAAGCTAGGGCATTCGAAGGGGTAAAAAGTCTCCTAACGAGTGATAGCCTCCTTATCCAGTACAATGGCACACTACCTCTAGTGTTAAGCTGCGATGCATCTCCCTATGGGGTGGGGGCTGTGCTCAGCCACAGGTTACCTAATGGCACAGAAGCCCCCATTGCATACTACTCCCGAACCATGTCATCAACTGAAAGGAATTATAGCCAGCTTGATAAGGAAGCCTTGGCTATAGTCGCAGGGGTAAAGAAATTCCATGAGTATGTATTTGGTCGTGATTTTGAAATCATCACGGACCATTTGCTAGGTCTGCTGGCAGGCGACCGCCCAACGCCCGTGGCACTTTCGCCAAGACTGACCCGATGGACTATCTTCCTGGCAGCGTATTCTTACAAATTGCTACACCGGCCAGGAAAGGATTTAGGGCACGCAGACGCACTGAGCAGATGCCCGTTACCAGAGACTATTGAAGACCCCACTCCAGGAATACCAGTTCTACTAATTGACTCTTTGGACTCTGGCCCAGTCACATCCAAAGAGGTGGCTCGGGCTTCGTATAAGGACATTACAATACGAACGGTACTTGGTTGGGTACAAAGAGGGTGGCCCGCTGCGCCGGGCGAGCGTTTTAAAGAGTTTGTAAAGAAACGAGGGGAACTTTCGGCTCAAGGGGGGTGCCTGCTATGGGGGGATCGAGTGGTGATCCCAGAGAGATTGAGAAAAAGGGTGTTGGATCTCCTTCACGAAGGTCACCCAGGGATCGTGAGGATGAAGGGTCTAGCGAGAAGCTATGTGTGGTGGCCCTTAATGGACTCGGAAATTGCTGAGAGGGTAGGGAAATGCCAGGCCTGCCAGGAGTCCAGACCGCTACCCCCAACGGCCCCGGTTCGGGAATGGGAGAGACCCCAAGGGCCCTGGTCTAGGATCCACATCGATTTTGCCGGCCCCTTCCACGGCCAAACCTTTCTGGTGGTAGTCGATGCCTACTCCAAATGGCTGGAAATCATTCTCATGAGATCCATGACAGCCGAGGCAGTGATCTCAGTCCTACGGCACCTATTTGTAACCCATGGGTTGCCCGACACGTTAGTATCCGATAACGGCCCGCAATTCACGGCAACCCAGTTTGAGGGGTACTTGGCAGAAGAGGGCATCCGGCATGTCCTCTCGGCGCCTTTCCACCCTGCGACGAATGGCCTTGCAGAACGTTCCGTCCGGAGCGCAAAAGAGGCATTGTCCAGAATCAAGCCAGGCGACTGGCAAACAAAAATCGATACCTTCCTGGCCGTACAACACAGAACCCCCTGTGTCACAACTGGCAGAAGCCCAGCAGAGTTATTGATGGGGCGGAAACTCAGGTGCCCACTAGACCGTTTAAACCCGAACTACACACCAGACGGTTACAAGGGGGCAATCAATAAAACAAGAGGGATGGCAATAGGCGACCGAGTGTGGGCACACAACTATAGCGAAGGCCCGACCTGGGTAGCAGGAAAAATCCTAGAAATAACAGGTCCCAAATCATATTTAGTGGAGATAAAGGATGGCCGGGTATGGAGGCGCCACATAGACCAAATAAGAAAACGCATAACCGAACAATCCGAATTAGACGAAACAGGCCCTGACTATACAATGTTTGAATCCACAGCTGACTCAAACCCGGGGCAAACGCGGGACTTATCTGACTTCCAGGAGGTCCAGCGACGCCAACAGGTTCCGTCAGAAAACAGCAGGGACGACTCTGCAAATAATCCAGGGCCGGATGGCCTAGAGGAGGAGCTGAGAGGAACAGACAGTCCCTCCGGTCAGCTCGACTCACTCCCAGAGAATGAATTGCGCAGGTCCGAAAGAGTCAGGAGACGCCCAGTCTACTTGCGTGATTACGTTGAAAAATAATATGTAAATCTCATGTAAATAATGGTAAAGTGTTTTCTGGGAGGGAAGGAGTGTAATGTATCTTTAAATGTTTTGGCGGGAAAAAAGCACGTTGCTGATTGGTTGAAGCCTCCAGCTAAACTGTATTTAAGGAGAGGTTTTTCCCAGCCCGAGCTGCTGGGTTCACCATATAGTAAAGAGCTGTTGTCACTATCCTGGTCTCCTGCCTCGTTATTGCCCGAATCTAACAGACATAATAGCATTCTTCCTGTCGGTCAAGGTCAGACCAATCCTGCATCTGGAGAAGGAGTGGTCGGAGTGCTGTCTCGAGATGGGACGGATGGTGATTGGAGCACGTGATCGACTGCGGAGTTGGGATGGTTTTGTGGGTTTTGATTTACTGAGGGAAAACTCGGACCTCTCAGATTCGGGTTTTCCCAGATGTGCCAGTTTACCTATTCTAGTAAATAGAACTTTGAAAATGCTTGCTTCAGAGTTTTACTTGGAGTTGGGTTTTTTTCCTGGAACACTGACACTGCCCTTACGGTTAAAGGATATGAGAGTTTTATATTAGCTGTGAGGAAATGGTAGATGTAAGAATATAGGAGGTGGAGTTTCTACCTACAGGAACCTGGTCCTTCCCTAAGCCACAATGGAATTGCAGTGTTGCAATTATTACAGTATAAAGTTAGAGGAAGATGAATTGAGCTACTCAGTGCCCATAATATGATCTCATAGAGACACAGGGTCCATCTATTAACAATATATGGCCCAAATCAACCCATCTTCACTGGCTGGAATTTCTAAGTGCTTTTCAAGGGCATCCAATGTACTGTAGGACATATAATAATAATCTAATCAAATGGGTTCGCAAAACTAAAAACCAGAATTCTGAACTATCCTGTGATTTCTGCTTGGCTAACAGGAAAAAAAGGTTTCCACTCCTCAAACACCCCTTTCCTTGACAATATCCTGGAGTGGCTTTGTTTGGGGATAGGAGAGGTTATTTCTCTGTCGTAGTAATAAAATAAAAATCTGTTTTATACCTGTTTATCTTAGGAAATCTAATGAGACCTCAGCACATTAAATATGACTACGGAGTAACAGCTGTTTAAAAGGAAGAACTGTCCAACGTCATGATCTGAGCACAAACTCCACCACATATGTTAAACAGTTATTGTGTACGACAGAATGAGCTTAATTGTATTTAGCCATGCTGTAATTTGCAAAAGGATTGTTCAACATGCTGCAAGATGTCAAACTCGTATTTTTAATATGCTGGGCAAGTCATCAAATAGTCAGTGTTCCTTGCTTCATCCTTTTTTGATTAGTAGCCTTGCAGACAGATTTGGAAAGATATATGGAAACAATGTGGAGTTGAACAAAGAAGGAAAAGGAGTGATAATCTGAGAGAAAAACTGGGAATTGGTTAACTTGGTGTGGAGGGGGAGTGACATGGGACATGGCGTGTTTTAAGAAAAGTATTTGTTGGTCTATATCAGTGTTCCCAAGTTTGGCAACCTGAAGATGTGTGGACATCAATGCCCAGAATTCCCCAGTCCGGTATGCTCTAGAGCAGGGGTCTTCAACCTTGGCAACTTTAAGTCTTGTGGACTTCAACTCCCAGAATTCCTCAGCCAGCAGAGCTCTCTGAGGAACTTTGGGAGTTGAAGTCCACAAGTCTTAAAGTTGCCAAGGCTGGAGACCCTGCTCTAGAGTAGTGATGGCTAACCTTTTCTGGACTGAGTGCCCAAAGTACACTCAAACCCCCAAAATGCAATGTGAGCGTGGCCCCCGCACATGCGCCTCACCCCCGCATGCCCCCTGTCCCCCGCTCATGCACGCATGGCCCCCCGCATACGTTCCAACTCCCGTGCATGCATGGCAGAGCCCAAAGACCAGCTGGCTGGCAGGAAGTACACGCACATGTGCGGCAGAGCTGAACTGGGGCAACTGCTTGCATGCCCACAGAGAGGGCGCTGCATGCCACCTCTGGGACCCATGCGATACGTTCACCATCACGGCTCTAGAGTCTGAAATAGAATCTACAATTTTATTTCAATGAGAGGACATTTTATGGGAAATGTTATTTCAAATTATAAGGAATATGTCACACATTGAGAGAAGTTATTTTCCATTCCATAAGTAGTAGCAATCATCTATGACATATCTGTTATATTAACATAACTTTTTAATACAAATGAACAATAAATGTGATACAAGTTTAACATACAACTGAAACCAGTGCTTTTCCTCTTGTAACTGATCAATAAGCAATTGGGAAAAAAATGAAAAATGCATTTATATATGATAATCATGGCAAAATTATTGTACACATAAAGATGGAAAGGTTTGGCAATACATTATATATATGTATGTATGTATATGTATATGTACTGTATATACATACACACGCATACATATACATACATACACACTGGAGGGATGGTTGGTGAAGGTGAATCAACCTGTTGAGATAGACAAGCTGACTAATTTGATTATAGAAAAGACCGTATCTACATTCCAGTATCTACTGGAAACCCATAAGGGACTTTTTCCATAAAACAGTAAAAATGAACTTATGATCTATGGATTTGATGGATAAATAGGATAGATTATAGAAAGAAGGGAGTCATTGTGAAACTTAAAAAAAAGATAAATCTACAATTAAATTCATAACTGCTCTAAAAAAGATTGGAAGCTACTTCTTTATATTTTTTTCTGTTTTCACTTTTCTATCATTTTTCTTTTCTTTTTTCTTTTTGCCATTTAGCTTCTGTCTATTTCTTCCTGTTTCCTTTTTACTCCAGTGCATTAATTTTACTCGTTTTTAAAGTTTTCAATAATTTTATATTAAAAAATACAATATTTTTTGTATAGTAAATTAAAAGATCCATCTATTCATCAATCTTTCTATGATATCAGCATAAATTAGAGCTACCAAGTCTGATTTGTAAAAGTTTGGGTGACCAATAGATGGCAACAAAGAGATGCAATCAACTTTCATTCTGCTGCCATCTAGTGACTGTATAATTTTTGCAGCCTCATTTGAACCTGTCCAAAATATGACGGAGAAAACCCTGTAGATTTTAAGGTTTTCTAAGGTCACCCATTTATAAGGATGATATTATAACACCAAAATGGAGATTTCTGTAAATGGAGATTTTTGTAAATGTAACCTTCCTTCCTTCCTTCCTTCCTTCCTTCCTTCCTTCCTTCCTTCCTTCCTTCCTTCCTTCCTTCCTTCCTTCCTCTCTCCCTCCCTCCCCTCCCCTTCTCCCTCCCTTCCTTTTCCTTACAATGCAAAAAGAGTTATATACTTCACATGTTTTAACAGACACCACAGCAAGAGAAGAGACTGAAAGGGCCAGAAAGCTGCACCAGCTAAAAGCTGAATCTTTCATAACTGATTGGTTAATTAAAACCTTGATGCCGCCTGCAGCCACAGCAATAGCAGTTTGCCCTTTGCTGACATTTTTTATAGCCTTTTCATGAAACAACCTTTAAGGATGGTGGGAAAGAGAGATAATGGTTGAGGGGAGGACGGCTGGCCCTTCATCACAGAAAAAGAAGAGGTTTTATATATATATGGCTGCATTCAATTTGCCACATGAAAATAAACCGGTGGCCTAAAAATAAACTTCAATGAGCATTTATTATATTTGAAAGCCACAAGAAAAACAAAATGCAAAGCACTGAGGACAAGACTAGATTGATTACAGAAAGACACTCTTGGAGATAAGGGAAGACAGCTGGCTGGGTTGTGGAAAAAGAAAGGAAAACAGAGGGCATGTTTCTGAACAGCACATGGCTGGAGCCGTGAATGAGTGAATGCTGTTTTATTACAAGGATCTCATGGAATGAGCTGTCTATATATCAGATTTTCCCAATCTTGAGCTATCCAGATGTTTTGGGACAGAGCTCAGCATTCTAGGTATTGATCACAAGACATCCAGAGGATAAGGAGGGGAAGGTTGAGGCATACATGTGGTTAAAACCATAGAGGTGATAATTTAATATGAAGCCGCCCTGAGTACAGAATGTCTCATCCGTGTGGTCAAGGAAAGTTCAGAATGGCAATTTCAGGAAACAAATTATTTATGCATAACATTGAGGACTTGTTTTCCCACCAATCAATGGGCACTCTGTGTGAGATAGCATTTCTCTTTGCTGTGTCGACTAAGAATTGGGCTAAAACTTGGAATGGATATACGGTACTTTGCACTTTAGTGGCTAGTTTGGAAAACTAAAGGGATTATTGGAGTGGGCAACATACAACCCTCCTGATATTACTAAACCTGAGTCCAGGAACCCACTGGCTAAACCAGGGGTCTCCAAATATGGCAACTTTAAGCCTGGCGGACTTCAACTCCCAGAATTCAAAGCAAAGCTGGCTGGGAAATTCTGGGAGTTGAAGTCCACCAGGCTTAAAGTTGCCAAGGTTGGAGACCCCTCGGCTAAACAGTTTTGGGGAGCCTGGGAATCTGCTATGTGATGATTTCTCAAGTGAACATCACCTGGAACAAGAAATTTGCTTTTTTTCCTCAGCAAAAGTGTAACTTAAGACATCAATATCAGTTTAAAAAAAATAAATGAACTCAAAATTCTGGCCAGTAGCTGGAGGCGAGTTACTGGCCCCAAAGGACAGGGTGCGCAACTTAGGTGTCCTCCTGGATGATCGGCTGTCGTTTGAAGATCATTTGACGGCCATCTCCAGGAGGGCCTTCCACCAGGTCCGCCTGGTTCGGCAGTTGCGCCCCTTCCTTGATCGGGATGCCTTGTGCACAGTCACTCATGCGCTCGTTACCTCTCGCTTGGATTATTGTAATGCTCTCTACATGGGGCTCCCCCTGAAGTGCACTCGGAGGCTTCAGTTAGTCCAGAATGCAGCTGCGCGGGTGATAGAGGGAGCTACGCGTAGCTCCCATGTAACACCGCTCCTGCGCAGACTGCACTGGCTACCTGTGGCCTTTCGAGTGCACTTTAAGGTGTTGGTTACGACCTTTAAAGCGCTCCATGGCTTAGGGCCTGGGTACTTACGGGACCGCCTGCTGTTACCACATGCCTCCCACCGACCCGTACGCTCTCACAGAGAGGGACTTCTCAGGGTGCCGTCCGCCAAACAATGTCGGCTGGCGGCCCCCAGGGGAAGGACCTTCTCTGTGGGGGCTCCCACACTCTGGAACGAGCTTCCCCCAGGTTTACGCCAAATACCTGACCTTCGGACTTTCCGCCGCGAACTGAAGACACACCTTTTTATCCGCGCGGGGCTGGCTTAAATTGAATTTTAAATGTCAAATTTTATTAATTTTAAATGGGGTTTTTTAGTGTATGGTAAATTTTTAAATTTTCAGGCTAATTTAAATAAGTTTTTTAAATTGCATTTTAATTGTATTTTGTATTGTTCGTTTTATTCTGCCTGTACACCGCCCTGAGACCTTCAGGAGAAGGGCGGTATAAAAATCAAATAAATAAAATAAAATAATAAATAAAAATTCACTTCCATGATTTGTGTTCCTTGATTCCCGTTGGTTTCACAGATTCTTAATGATAGCAGCTACTTCTATTGTATGACCTGCAACTTTGCCATTGAAAAGAGTTTCTAGCATTCTGTCTGTCAGTGTTTATAGCATGACTACTATTTTGAGACCACCCAGGAGCAAAATACAGGACACAGAGGTTTTTTCTTACAAACAGCAGTTTATAGACAAAACTTCTATATATGGGCATAGAAGTGGTAGGCACGTACCAGACAAGCAATCATTGTTCAACCCTACACGGAGAACTACAATGCAGATACATGAGGAGATACACGTGGAGAGAGAGAGAGTCACCCTCTAATGGCCTCTCTTATATAGACAGCTTCTTAAAGTGGCAGTAACCTTGCTGATTCATTCTCATTTCATCATCTCGGTTTACAGCCTTACAGCAGCTGGTCAGCTTTAAATCTGCATTACACTGACACTGTTGATAAAAAATCTCAGCCATCCAGACACAGGTGTCTGGAGGTTGAATAATGGCAACTGGATAAATTTTTGTAAGCTTAGAGATTTCGCTGCTCATCCAAGCAGCTTCATCATTCAGAGCAAGTCAGTTATGCCGAGAGTAGTTGGAATGTACCAACTCCTGCCACACCAACCTCAGGGGATTCCTCCCCAAAGTGTCCATTTGCAATATTTCTAGCATTCTCTTTAGCACAATAGCTTTTCATGTGTGGAGCTCTTGTTCTATCAAAGAGTAAGAATTTGAAACCTCACCTTGCTTTTATTCTAAGATATAAATTAGCTCACAATTTGGATAGATTACGAACTTGGGTCAATCACCATCTAGCCTACTACTGTCCTTGCTGACAACAGCAATGCAATGAAGGTCATCCCATCCAAAAATGATGGCCATAACCACCGTCCCCCCTCATAAAACTGAAACTGAACTGAAAACAGGATTTTTTTAAAATGATGATTACAGGAATATTCAGTGAGCCAACAATAAAAAGGTGCTTTAAGAAAGATGTCTGGAACTGTGTGGGATTAAAAATGATGCTGAGAAGCTGAGCAAAACGGGAAGCCAGAACGAAACAAAAATAAATCAGCCCTAGGCTACTCATACTTTAAAATGATGGTGCATGTGTGGTCCTCCAGATGTTATTGAGGACAGCTGTCAAAGTCAACATGGAAAATGCAAAAAAAAAAAAAGAAGAAGAAGATGGACATGAGACCTTCTGCATTGGCTTTGAAAGAATCTTGAGTGCTCTTCGACTCATAAGTTTATGTTTCCTTATGGTTTACCTCAGGTTCCAAGTTAACACAATCTGAGGGAAGAATGTAATTGCCGATAAAGTTCAAAAATAGGGATTCTTACATATTTTGAAGAACTTTGGCTTTATCAGACCTGAGGCTCAGCTAAGAAAAGTGGTTGATATATAGCCTAGATTTAATAAGATGTTAAAAGGCTAAGCTGCTATATATCAATATTGTTCATTAGAATTCATAATATGGACTACCTTTTTTCCTTTTTTTTCAGTATATTATTATATGGAAAATGTATTTTCACTCAAATTGTTTTATTTCTGCCTGTTAATTTTCTTTATAAGATTCAGAGAAGGTTGGAGAAGTCAGTTTCCAGCCAACTTATTTTTTAGCTGTGTTAGAATAGAATAGAATAGAATAGAATAGAATAGAATAGAATAGAATAGAATAGAATAGAATTTTTATTGGCCAAGTGTGATTGGACACACAAGGAATTTGTCTTGGTGCATATGCTCTCGGAATACATAAAAAAAAGATACATTCATCAAGAATCATAAGGTATAACACTTAATGATAGTCATAGGGTACAAATTTAATATTTAATGATACAACACTTAATGATAGTCATAGACTACAATTAAGTTAATGTTAACACATCGGAGCAAACAAGTTTAGCTACTGATGTGGCCATTTTTATCCTCTCTTCCCCTAGGGGTTTGTAAGTTTGTTTTTTATGCTGTTTATGTCTGAATGTAGATTTCTATATTTTTTTATAACTGTTTTTACATTTGTCATTTTTATCTAGTTATGGTGCGCAGCCCAGAATCTGTTTTGGTGAGATGGCCAATTCTACTAATTTGATTAATAAAACTGGGTTCTGGTGAATTCTTTAAAAATAACAGGGAGGCACCGGAATCAATCTCTCATATGAGAGAGATTTTTCCAGATGTGTAAATAAGTTTATCAAAATCTTATTTACATAAGCAATTTGAAGCAGCTGACAGCCATTCTGAAATATGTAGATAGCATAGTTCCTATGGCTGACTGTAATGTCATATTGCCTTACACACTGTAAGCCGCCCTGAGTCTTTGGAGAAGGGCGGGATATAAATGTAAATAAAAATAATATATGGAGGAATGCTGTTGGTTTCATTGAAATGTTGACCCTCAGAAATCTATGCTATTTTTAGATCTTACGTACATGTAATTGTGAGGTGTTGCTTAAAATTTTTCGGTTTTCAACAAGTATAAAAATGGAAAATTAGGCAAAAGCTGGATCCCGAGAAAATGACATAAATTCGAGCTCCATTCCACAAGGAGCATTGGGAAGAAGCCTGCATGCATTATGGAAATGTGTCTGCTAATGATCTCACTGTTTATTGTTTCCATATGCTTATTTCTAAACAGCATAATTCAAGGAATATGTATCGCTGACCTTTTTGCAGATGGGAATGAAATATAATGGGATACACCTACAGTTCTAATTTTATTTATTCTGTTGTTTTAAAACTATTCGCGAGGATCCTATAGAAAGAGAGGTAAAAATCAGTTCCTGGGTTCTCCTTTTTCATCTTTGTGCATGTCTATGGAGATTCTCAGTCATCCAGGTCATGGTTGTCCCAAAGGTGCTTTTTTCAAGAGGCAACTGGACTTTCTGGTTTTTCTTTGAAGATGTTTCGCTTCTCATCCAAGAAGCTTCTTCAGCTCTGAAAAAAAACAAGAGAGAGTCCAGTTGCCTCTTGAAAAAAGCACCTTTGGGACATCTTTGTGCATGTTCTAAACCTGGAAGCATGGGTGAAGTTATGAAGATGAAGAGTTTTATAAATAAGATTGGAGTTTCATTTGTAGAAACAGAAACTGGGAACATACAGGTAGTCCTCAAAGTACAACAGTTCGTTGAATAACCACCACTGAAAAAAGTGACTCATGACCATTTTCACACTTACGACCATTGCAGCATCCCCACGGTCACGTGATTGAAGGACACTTGGCAACTGACTCATATTTATGACGATTGTAGTGTCCCGGGGTCATGTGATCACCTTTTGGGACCTTCTGACAAGCAAAGTCAATGGGGAAACCAGATTCACTTTACAACTGGGTTACTAACTTAACAACTAAGTGATTCACTTAACAACTTGGGCAAGAAAGGTCATAAAATGGGGCAAAATTCAGTTAACAAATGTCTCACTTAGTAATAAAAATTTTGAGCTAATTTGTGGTCGTAAGTTGAGGACTATCTGTACTGGTTTGTAGGTCACTAATTTTATTAATCGTGCTTCCAGCAATGAATGCTCCCAAATCGTACATGTGCCATTTTGAAATCTAGCAGGTTCCACATTATGCATCCCTCTCTCTCTCTCTCCCTCTGTCCGTCCCTCCCTCCCTTTCTCTCCCTTGTGTGTGTGTATATAAAACGGTTTGCAATAACAATTACCTAATATATTTTTCAATTATTAAATGCTGGTCATTCCTGGCTTTTGAAGACATTCTTTCAAGAGAAATTACATAAATTTCACGTAATTTATGCCTCTTTCCCTTTGGCTTTGAAAGACTGCTGAAATCTCTGGCAGAACATTTTTTAAAAAAATTTGTGCCAAAGCATTTTTAGAAAACCTTGTCTCTGTTAGAAGAACCAAATATGACATTTGGTTTCTACATGTTCCAGAGAATGATCGTCCAGGAAGATAATGCAAGGGTGACTTCAAACAGAATGTAAGACTGGGAAGGCATTGGGTAGTAAAATGAAAGAATGGTTGAATGGACATAAGGAAACAATGAGAGGATCAACACAGAATCTGGTTCTAAAGGAGGTAGTGCTCATTTTCAGAAAAAAAGCTCTTCTTGTTGTTTACTCATCCTCAGGAGAAACATTAGTGGTTACTATATGCTTATTTACTCCTCTTTTTACAATCCTAGCAAATTGTTTTGGCTGAGCCTAAGAAATCTGAAGAACAAACTGCACACTAAAAATAATTAGGATAGATGCAGAGATCAAACTGATAGAAAGCTTTAGGCCCGAGTGTAAAGCTTTCCTCTCACAACCTGCGGTTTGGACAATGTTGTGGCTTCATCTATCATGTCTTTAAAAATAAATGCTGGAATATATTTATTTGCTTGGCAAGAAGATGGTGTGGTTGTGAGTTTAAATCACTGCATTTCACATGCACTTCAAGACAGATGAAATGTGTAATCAGCCCTATTTTTTTTTTAATGAGCTGTTGGCACCCTGAAGGTAGATTTCCCCAAGTGCAAAACCCATGCTGGAATACATCCTTAGATCCCATGCTCACATTACTCTAGCACAGGAGTCTCCAAACTTTTGGACTTCAGGGACCACTACATTCATAATTTTAAATCTCGTGGACCACTAAAATGATCTGCTTAATGGCTGGCTGGGTGGGTGTGGCTAGGTGGTCATGTAACTGGGTGGGCATGACCAACTTGATGTCACTCATGTCGAGGGGCACCTCACTGGCCTCTACTCACCCCTCCCCTCCTACCCACTCCTCCTCTGCCTGCCCGGGCTCCTTAGGGCCCCAACAGGAAGCAGTAGTTGGAGCCAAGCAGCCACCATGAAAAAGAATTGGCAAAACAGCTGGCTCAGTTCAAATTGGATCTGACCGAGAAGGAAGCTCAGCAGGAGCACCTCTGTCGTGTCCCACTCCTCCGCTGACGGCTGGGTCAGGGAAATCCGAATCAGGCTTGCCTCTGCAGCTCTGCCCAAAGTCCTAGCAAAGTCCTCAGAGCAGGCAGGAGACTAGTAAGTGACTTCAGCAAGATAAGTTCGACTTTTGCCTGACTCAGAGACTGCCAGAAAGTAGATCCTTTATATAGGCCATGGGGTGTGGCTCCATGACTCAGCACTCATTAAGGCCTGCCCCTCCCTTCCTTCTGTTGCCTCCGCCTCTCCAATCTTCTGATGCGAGGGTCACTCCAATCAGCTGTTGTTAGAGTAAACCTCCTCAGGCTCACCTGCTGTGGAGGAGGGGGAGGGGTCTAGCTGCTCCGTTTGCCTGGGCATGGAGTCAGGGCTGGGGCAGGGAGATGCTCCTTCTTCTGCAGTTTGTGTGGGCATGGAGCCAGGACTGGGGCCGGGAGGCATACATTCCTCAGTGTTCGGGAGCAGGTAAGAAGGCCCCGGCTGCTCTGAGGGCGGGCAAGACACAACAACCTCACTGAAGACTAGGAGCATAGGAGTGCAAGCCCAGATACCGGTGCCTGGAGGCTCAGTGGGCTGAGATGGTCAGCCAGTTCCAGGCCATGATGCAGTCCCACTGGAATAAGGCCCTCCGGCTCTTCACCACCACCAGCACTTCCCTCCAGCCTTCGCCCAAAGCTCTGCACCAGGTGGCTGAAGCAGACCCCAACCCACACAAAAAGACTCTGAAGGGGGAGACTCTCTGCAGCAACACAAGCATTCATTGCACATATCTGTCCCAGGGGCCGTAGTTTGAGAAACCCTGATTTAGTGCAATATAAAAAATGCAAATAATTTTTCTGGGGACCATCAAAAGTTGGTGACCGCTGCTCTAGCACATAGACATCAATCTCCCTGAAGCTATAAACGGTCCATTTGCATGCCTTGAATGCAGATGGTCAAACATTTCACCCTCAGAATCAGAATTTTCAATTGTACACAGTGAAAAGATTCTGCATTGGGTGTATGAGCCACGGTGGCTCAGTAGTTAGAGTATGCAGTACTGCAGGTACTTCTGCTGCCTGCCGGCTGCCTACAATTTGGCAGTTCGAGTCTCACCAGGCTCAAGGTTGACTCAGCCTTCCATCCTTCCGAAGTTGGTAAAATGAGGACCCACATATATTGACTCTGTAAACAGCTTATAGGGAGTGTAAAGCACTGTAAAGCAGTATATAAGTCTAAGTGCTATTGCAATTGCTATATACATGCAGAGCCTACATTATGGCCTCCAACCCAGGAGTGAAATCCAGCAGGTTCTGACAGGTTCTGGAGAACCGGTAGCAGAAATTTTGAGTAGTTCAGAGAACCGGCAAATACCAACTCTGTCTGGCCCCAGAGTGGGTTGGGGATGAAGATTTTGCAGTATCCTTCCCCTGGAGTGGGGTGGGAATGGAGATTTTGCAGTATCCTTCCCCTGCCACACGCACCAAGCTACGCCCACCAAGCCATGCCACGCCCACCAAGCCACACCCACAGAACTGATAGTAAAAAAATTTGAAACCCACCACTGGTATATAATTCTTTCTCTCTTACTCTTACTCATAATATTGGAACCAGCAGGCATCCAGTTCAACTAAATGGTGGGAAGGGTGAGACCATTAGAATAATCCTTTCCTGGAGGTTAATGGATTCCAAAAAACTCATGGAGATTTTCTAGCTCATATGACTCTACCTGACTCTGTGGTTTCTTTTTCAAATCCCCAAAACTTTAACCTTAGACTGTCTACTGTAGACCTCACCCCATTCCTAAGAGGTCTGTAAGGGGTGTGCATAAACGCACCAGCGTGCCTACCGTCCCTGTCCTAATGTTTTCTTTTATTCGTATCCTTTACATGTATTTATAATTATGTTTACACTTATATCTGTCATAAAATACATGCTTGATGAAATAAATAAATATAAATAAATAAATACATTTATATTGCAGATGTACTCTTAAGTCTTGATCTTTGTGAAATACAAAGAGTTCAAAGGTGAATGGGGGAATTTGGCCAAGCAGGGGATCACCTAGAACTTGCAGAACTTTTTTTTATTGACTTTGATTACAAAATCATCATACTCATAATTTAGACAGTTCTTGTCCCTTTGAGTTCATCAGGTATTCAAATAAATGCCTGAAGCAATTTAATGGAAATATCTGACTGTGATAAAACAATAGCTTAGATCAGGGCCAACAAACTGCAGTTTAATCCATACAAGCCAGAGAAACTATTCTGGATGTTCAAGAGAATAGTATTCAAGTTTTCTGGAAAGGATTGAATCAGTGGTGAAATCTAAATTTTTTTACTACTGGTTCTGTGGGCGTGATTTAGTGGGCGTGGTGTGGCTTGGTGGGCGTGGCTTGGTGGGCATGGCAGGGGAAGGATACTACAAAATCCCATTCCCTCCCCACTCCTGGGGGAAGAATATTGCAAAATATCCATTCCCACCCCACTCTGGGACCAGCCAGAGGTGGTATGTGCCAGTTCTCCGAACTACTCACAATTTCTGCTACCGGTTCTCCAGAACCTGTCAGAACCTGCTGGATTTCACCCCAGGATTGAATTCTCCTAAACCAGGGGTGTCAAACTCACAGCATCATGGTGGTATCACGTGATGTATTTGGACTTTTCTCTCTTCACTAAATTGGGCATGGGCGTGGCCAGCGTGTGAATAAAATAATATTCCTGTAGCACAAAGCACCTTTTAACTAAAAAAGATAAGTTCTCATATATACTTATATGAGATGTATGTAATGTGTTATGCAATGTGCTAAACATTCAGATTCTTGAACGTGGCCTGGAAATACCAATCAGTATAAACTATTGCAGGAACAATACTGGAAATTACATTCGTTTCATAGCAGTTTAGCTGATCTTTGCTCACTCCCAGATTGTTTCCTGTCTCATTTCAAAAAGCTGTTATTAAGCACTTTTAATTTGGGATCTCAGGTAATGTCTTCTCGTACATTCCTGTCATATCCGAATTTCAAAGATAAATTTCCAAAGCCCATAAACATCCTTGTACCCTGAAAAGTAGTGAAACAGCTACTGGGAACGATCCTTTTCAATGAAAGCTCTTCAATTCCAAATGATATCACCAGCAGTGGTGGGTTTCCCCCAGTTCGGTCTGGTTCTTGTGAACCAGTAGTAAAACCGGCGGGAGGCTCCTCCCACCTACCCGGATGTCATCATAGACAATCTGTGCATGTGCAGAAGTGCAGCGCGTGTGTCCGTGAGCAAAGCAAGCACACATGCGTGATCCCATTGCGAACTGGTAGTAAAAGTAAGTAGAACCCACCCCTGGTCCCCAGTGACATGCACCTGGCCTCAGTCATTTGCATAAATAGCTACTACTGATAACGGTTATCTATTCTATGGAATCGAGACCAGCATGCCTCTTATTACCCAGTGTTTAAGATCAGGAATACAAGGATGCCACAGCACTGTCATTTCTTCCTTCTGGTCTTCCATGGCCATCTTGTGGTCATTGTGGGAACAGAATTGAAAACTAGATGGATTATTGGTTGGTTCCATGGGGGGGGGGTCTTCTCCTGTTTCTTTAAAAAGCTGTGTTTAGATAGTCTCCCCCAAATAAACCTTTTCAGATTAACCATTTCTTCAAGCCCCAATAGTCTCTTTTTCTTTTCAAAAGGATTCTGACAGATGAAAGGTATGAGAAAGCTATTATTTTAATGTTTATTCAATGTAGCACTATGTTATGTTGCCAGATATCTGCCAACATAACATTTACTTGAGGAGAAATGAAAGTTGGAACCTGGATAATGAAACACAAGCGAGAACACAGCTGAGATCATGTTACCTGAACTTCCTGGTTTAGCTGAAGCATAAGAAGAATTTTTTTTTTATTTTGTCACAACAGTATATGCAAACATCGACATAAAAATAACAACATATCATATAAACATATATATAGGCTAAAATATGTATAAAATATAAAATATAGGCTAAAATATGTATATATATAAGCAAAAGTATTAATTTGATATAATGAAAGGGAACAATAGGACAGGAACCGTAGGCACTTTTGTGCTCTTATGCAGGCCCCTTATAGTCCTCTTAGGAATGGGGTGAGGCCAATAGTAGACAGTTTTTGGTTGAAGTTTTTGGGATTTTGAGAAGAGACCACAGAGTCAGGTAGTAAGTTCCAAGCGTTAACAACTCTGTTACAGAAGTCACATTTTCTGCAATCGAGATTGAAGCAGTTAACATTAAGTTTGAATCTATTGTTTGCTCTTGTATTATTGCGATTGAAGCTGAAGTAGTCTTTAACAGGAAGGACATTGCAATAGATGATTTTGTGTTAAACACAGGTCTTGTCGGAGTTGGTGGAGTTCTAAGTTTTCTAATCCCAGGATTTCAAGTCTGGTGGTATAAGGTATTTTGTTGTTTTCAGAGGAGTGGAGAACTCTTCTTGTAAAATATTTCTGGACGCGTTCAATTGTATTAATGTCTGAGATGTGGTATGGGTTCCAGACAGGGGAGCTGTATTCAAGAATAGGTCTAGCAAATGTTTTGTATGCTCTGGTTAGTAGTGTAGAGTTTTTGGAAAAGAAGCTGCATAAAATTAGAGCTTTTTTGTTATGTAGTTGCAGTGGGCTTTGCCGCTTAAGTCATTTGATATGAAAACTCCAAGGTCTTTAACAGGGTGGGGGTCATCTGTAAGGTAATGTCCATCAAGTTTCTACTTAGTGTTAGGGTTCTTTTTCCCAATATGTAAGACTGAGCATTTGCTGGTTGAGATTTGGAGTTGCCAAGTTTTAGACCAATCAGATACAAAGTCAAGGTCTTTTTGTAGGGTAGAAGTATTGTTGGTGGTGTTAAATAGTTTGACGTCATCAGCAAAGAGAACACAATAACTTGAGATAAGGTCACAGAGATCATTTATGTATAGTATGAAGAGAGTTGGTCTTGATTGATTGTAGGATATGTTTTAATAGTTCCGGCATCGAGGCAAGTCAAGCCCTTTGAGTTCAGAACTGTCCCACCTTCATTCAAACTTTATAAATGATCTTACTTTCATTAAAAGAAAAAGATGTGGGGAAGGCAAACTAAACCAAATGCTGTTTCTGCTCCATTCAGCCATTGGGTAGTTGTTTGGTGTTGCATTTGCAAATCAAATATTTATGAAGATATTTGTTTAGAACTTTAATTGGGACTGTAAATGACTTTCATATGTTTATAGTGATTTGCAGCCGATCATAAATGCCATACGTTGCTCTATCATTCTGTCAGGAGTAGTCACTACACATTTCACCATCACAACTGTTACATAACAATAAGCAGAAAGGACAAAAGGATAACTTAATCTAAAACAGGCCCTATACATATTTATTTTGTTGGTAATACAGATCCTATCTGAAGTGAAATGTGCTTCTAATCAGGTAAATGTGGACAGTTATCTTAATATTTTCCATATTTAAAGTTTTGATGAATACCCACCATGATAAAATGCAGTAAGACATCCAAACCTGTGGGCTGAGGTTGGAGCTTAATTCAAGGTGGGTTTTCTTTAGGAAGGCCAGGGTCCCCTTTGTCTCACCTTTGCTAGTTGTGTAGATTAAACTTTCTCACTCTAACAATACTACCAGAGAACATTTGAAGGCAGAGCCATAAAAATGAGTAACTGCATGGAATGGGGATCAATTGGATATTTCTATTTATGACCGAATGACATATGGATCTGATTGAACCAAAAAAGCTTATTATCATTATTAACACAGATCTGACCAAATCAACACACTGATTAAAGTTTCAATCCTAGGCATATCTGGGAGAAAGTTTATTAAATTCAACACGCATCTCTACAGCAAATACAGATGTTCTTATGA
This sequence comes from Ahaetulla prasina, assembly GCF_028640845.1. Lineage (NCBI taxonomy): Eukaryota > Metazoa > Chordata > Lepidosauria > Squamata > Colubridae > Ahaetulla > Ahaetulla prasina. The sequence goes on from NC_080539.1 coordinate 161,027,878, forward strand.
TAGTTCTTCTCTTTACAGCCATTGTATATAGTAGGTATAAGTTTTTACATTGTCCTGTCTTGTATAATATAAGTAATCATGGAGAGTGTTTACAACTCTATGATGTTGGGTAGAGTGAACAAGAGCCACAGAGCTATGGAACTGGAGCTATTCACCAGCCTTGAGAGACATAGGTGGAAGGAAGGATCAAAATGGCAGCCATGATCACTGAATCATGGAATCACAAGGAGAGTTCTCCACTCCTCTGCTCGCAACAAAATACCTTATGCCACCAGGCTCAAAATTTTGGGCTTGGACAACTTAGAACTTCACCATCTATGGTCTGACCTAAGCATAGTACATAAAATCATCTGCTACAATGTCCTACCAGCCAATGAATACTTCAGCTTCAACCAAAACAATACAAGAGCACACAATAGATACAAACTCATGGTAAACCGATCCAAACTAGACTGCAGAAAATACGACTTCAGTAACAGAGTTCTCAATGCTTGGAATGCACCACCTGACTCTATGGTTTCTTCCCCAAATCCCCAAAACTTTAACCTTAGACTGTCTACTATAGACCTCACCCTATTCCTAAGAGGTCTGTAAGGGATGTGCATAAGCGCACCAGCATGCCTACCATCCCTGTCCTAATGTTTTATTTGTATCCTTTTCATGTATTTATAATTATGTTTACACTTGTATCTGTCATAAAATACATGCTTGACGAAATAAATAAATAAAAATGAATCAAAACCCACTCTTTTTTCACATACACTGCATGCAGATGCTCCTGCCAATCCCCAAGGGACCCCGCCCAACGCACAATCTATCTAAGTGTAGGCAACCTGAGCCATTCCCTATTGCTGAACTATCAAGTCAACTACAGCTACAACCTTACAGTTGCTGCTAAAGTGTGGTGAGTCACTTTTTTCCAAAGGGTAGGCAACTATTGGATCCAGTTTTGTAAAATATCTATGGGGAAAAAAATCAGATGCTTTCCTAGCCTTGCTACCATAGGAAATAAAAGAAAAATATAGCCCTGAATATTTTAAATGTGGGCTAAAACAACACCATTTCATGTGGTGATTTCAGTTATCAAAAGCAAGTCTTCCCTGTTGTTGTGTTTCTGACAGTAACCTGATTGGAAAATTCATTCTCAGGAACATCCTGGTTAAGGTTTGTTGACGTAGAATGGATTGGAACAGATATCCTTCCTTCCCTTGATACTGCTCTGCTTCAAGGGGCTTTGGAATACACATGGGCTCCAGAGGTGGGTTTCAGCAGGTTCTGACCAATTCTGAAGAACCGGTAGCAGAAATTTTGAGTACTTTGGAAAACCAGTAGTAAAAATTTTGACTGGACCTGCCCCCATCTATTCTCTGTCTCCCAAATCCTAGCTGATTGGAAGGAAATGGGGATTTTGCAGTAACCTTCCCCTGGAGTGGGGAGGGAATGGAGATTTTACAGGATCCTTCCCCTGCCATGCCCACCAAGCCATGCCACGCCCACCAAGCCATACCCACAGAACCGGTAGTAAAATTTTTTGAAACCCACTACTGATGGGCTCATACATAGCATTGGTCCACAATTCTTGAAACCAAACAGTTTTCCCCTGTATTGCGTTGCAGGTGGGAAGAACAGCCATACAACTCTGGGGCAAGACACAGCTGCTTTAACAAAGCAAAATAATAATAATAATAATAAAATTCATTCCTAAACGGGGGCTTAATCTTATGATTAACATTACATAGCCAGGTGCTTTTTCCCTGTTAGAACAAGTATTCTGTCTCTGGATATTCCCAGCTAGATGACTATTCAGAAATGTGCTTTTTTAAAAAAATGTTTTACTCTTATCTTCCAGAAATTTGCATCCCCAAGGTATTAATGCCTCTTTGTTTTCCCAGCAGAAATGCTTGTGCCCTGACATTTCACATGTAGGTATTTCCAGCAGTGGGCTGTTATCTCAAGGAACCTAGGATCTTCTCTTGTGTAATCTACATTTGAAAGTGTTAACTTAAGTGTCATTCCTGAGCCTGGGTCCATCAAGCAGAGCTTTCCCTTGCTATCCCTGAAGCCTCCAAGCAATGCATGCAACTTTGCAATACCAGTTTCCTCTTCTCTCTCATGCCTCCTGTTCCACTGTTTTCCAATGTCTCATTAATACAGCTGACATCACCCCAGCTGGAATTTTGGCAGGGTGGGAATTGAAATGTTGGTTGCACCTGTACCAGATGAGCACTTTGATGGTTGCTGTGTTTTGGGGTTTTTTTTTCCCTTCCCCAAGCCAGGAGGGAAAAAAACACCCCCCACAACCCCCAGCCCTTGAAGTGATTTCGCACAGCTCTATTCAATTTATTTTTAAAACAAATTGCGGTTACATTTGCTTTTCAAAGTTGACTTTTTAATGGTGTGTGAGTGCAATGCTGTTGAAGCTTCCTTTTTCGCAATTGACTTGGACCCAAATTTCAAGCCAGCAAAACCAAAACTGCAAGGCCTGACTGAGCTCAGAGGAAATTGATGGGGAAAGATCAGTGACTTAGGGGGAACATTGTGCCCAGTGGAAATGAAAGCATTTAGAAGGGAGCCTACGGAGCCAAGGATTTAAATAGATGAGGTTTTTATGTAACAAGAATCTGAAGAAAACAAAACTTCTCGATCCCTTGTTTCAGAATCTTAATGAGAACTTCAGCAAATTCAGAAAGGGCATTGCTCTATTGTCGCCACCTGCAATCAGCACCTTTCCAGTGCAAGTCCCAGAGCTCCTTAGACTGAATGTGAAACTCTGGGGGATGTAGTTCCAGGAATTCCCAACATCCTATGTTGAGGCCATGTTCTGATTTGCACATTTTTCTATTTGCTTCTTTTTTCTTTTGTTGATCCTGGTTTAAGAAAGTATTGATTGCTTCTCAGGTGATTAATGTTGCACTTTTTAAAAGTTATCAGAAGTGCTTTTATAGCATTATGGACAACGATTGGTTAACTCCTACAGACACAATGTCTTTCAATTACCCTTTCCCATAGAAAACTTTGTTATTGGAATAGAATAGAATAGAATAGAATAGAATAGAATAGAATAGAATAGAATAGAATAGAATAGAATTCTTTATTGGCCAAGTGTGACTGGACACATAAGGAATTTGTCTTTGGTGCCTATGTTCTCATTGTATATAAAAAAATACATTCATCAAGAATAATAAGATACAACATTTAGTGATAGTCATAGGATACTAAATAAGCGATCAAATCATACTAGGAAACCAAATAAAACAATATAAATAGTAAAGATACAAGCTACAAGGTTATAGTCATAAGTGGGAGGAGATAGATAACAGGAAGGATGAGAAGAATAATAGCAATACAGACATAGTACCGTATATACTCGAGTATAAGCCGAGTTTTTCAGCACGTTTTTTGTGCTGAAAAACGTCCCCTCGGCTTATACTCGGGTCTATACGGCTTATACTCGAGTTTTTTTTTTTTTTAAGCCCCTCGGCTTATACTCGAGTATATACGGCTTATACTCGAGTTTTTTTTTTCTTCTTTTTTTCACATTTTACCGGACGGAAGCCCTGCCGGTGCAGTGAGAGGGCGGGGCGGGGGGGCCGCCAGCCTTCTCAGCTGAGGGAGGGAGGCTTTCCCCAACCGGTAGGTGCCTCATTTCCCACCCTCGGCTTATACTCGAGTCCCCAGTTTATCCCAGTTTTTTGGGGTAAAATTGGGGACCTCGGCTTATACTCGGATCGGCTTATATTCGAGTATATACGGTAATTTATTTGACAGTGTTGTGGGAATTAGTTGTTTAGCAGAGTGATGGCATTCAGGGAAAAAACTGTCCTTGTTTCTAGTTGTTCTGGTGTGCCGAGCCCTATAGCATTGTTTTGAGGATAGGAGTTGAAACAATTTATGTCCAAGATATGAGGGGTCTGTAGGTATTTTCACAGCCCTCTTTTTGACTCGTGCAGTATACAGATCCTCAATGGAAGGCAGGCTGGTAGCAATTATTACGTTTGGTTGTACAGTCTGCCAGATGTTTGGACTGGATTTGGCATTTATATCCACCTACCAAGTCCTCCCCAAGGACCTGGGATAGACAAATGTTGTTCTTCGATGGTGTGAAAGGTATAATCTCAGGATGTAAACTGTTCCAAGTAAAGCTGCCTTTTGCAATTGACTGATTGAATGGAGATTTTTGTCAATGCCAATGACAAATTTTTAAGGGGTGCTCCAGTTGTTTTGGGATTAAACACAAAGGCTTCTATTACTATCTGTACTTTCATTGCTAATCTATTCAAGCAAGAACTTTCATAAGGAAAATGTGAACTCAGACCATACACATTTCATGTAGAGACTGGCACTTTGGCTTTATCCCAGCAAATCAGAAGGCATTCCCTATATTGTCCTCTGATTAATAAAGATTATCCTTCTGAACCATGTTTTTTTTTAAAAAAAACCCCACTTACAACGGTCTTCAGTCAAACGATTAGAGTGTAATTATTCTCAATGACTTCTATGTGATTTGTTCAACATCAAAAACTGTTTGCATTACTTTTCTCCGCATAGATTTCTTACTGAATTTCCATTTTCTCAAATTACATGAAAAGGTTGTCTCTCTTTTGAGAAAAATTACTCTGAAGACCAATGCATATAATTAGCAGGCTCCTACACAGCACCTTTTAGCAGAAATCTTTTTATCCAATCCAATAGATCAGGGGTTTCCAACCTTGGCAACTTTAAGCCCGGTGGACTACAACTCCCAGAATTCCCCAGCCAGCTTTGCTTAAGTCCACCTTTAAGTTTGCTTAAGTCCACCGGGCTTAAAGTTGCCAAGGTTGGAGACCCCGAGTTTGAAATCTTGCCTCCATCCTTCCTCCAATTCCTTATGCATGAAAAACCATTGCACTAGGCTTTGCCAACTGCTTTCAAGTTGAGGTGCTTTTTTTCTTTTTTCTTACAAATGGTAAGATCTTCAACTATGCAAACATTCCTTTCATCCCATTTCTTTGCAGTTTGCGGGAATGCAGTTCCAGAAAGCTTGAGGAAGCTATCTGTCCTAGTCCTCTTTTTTTTTTTGGCATGTTTTTGCCCCGAATTCCTGTCTGTTACCATATTAATCTCACCTAAAAAATAATTTCAAGCCTCTTTAAGTGTGTGTAAGTGATCCATTGTGTATTGAACCAAATGAAACCCTTGGTGGAATGCTCACTTCCAATTCACACAAGAATCCAGAAATGCAGAATTGATAATTTTGTTCTGGAATCTGCTCATATCAAATTGCTCAGGCATCCTTTTCTCCAGGAAAACTACGTTAACTGTTTGCTTTGGCAGTCATAAAAATAAAGCTAGACAAGATGACCTCATTGTTTGGTCAGAGTCATCCGTCCACAGATTGTTTCAACATAACTAAGAACCTTGTTGGAAACAGACAAAGCTTTCTTTCTTCCTTCCTTCCTTCCTTCCTTCCTTCCTTCCTTCCTTCCTTCCTTCCTTCCTTCCTTCCTTCCTTTCTTTCTTTTTCTTTCTTCCTTCCTTCCTTCCTTCCTTCCTTTCTTTCTTTCTTTCTTTTCCTTCCTTCCTTCCTTCCTTCCTTCCTTCCTTCCTTCCTTCCTTCCTTCCTTCCTTCCTTCCTTTATTTCTCTCTGTCATCTATCTATCATCTATCTAATCTTCCTTCCTTTCTTTTTTCCTATCTCTCTTTCTCTCATTTATCTCTCATCTATCTATCTAATTTTCCTTCCTTCCTTCCTTCTTTCCTTCCTTCCTCCCTCCCTCCCTCCCTCCCTCTCTATCATCTATCTAATTTTCCTTCTTTCCTCTCTCTCTCATTTATCTCTCATCTAATTTTCCTTCCTTCCTTCCTTCCTTCCTTCCTTCCTTCCTTCCTTCCTTCCTTCCTTCCTTCCTTCCTCTCTCTCTATCATCTATCTAATCTTCCTTCCTTCCTTCCTTCCCTCCTTCCTTCCTTCCTATAACTCTAACCGCCACAATTCAAAGATTTAGATGACAACTTCTCTACATTTACAACAGATTATAGATACTACATTTAGACTTCACAACTCTCTTCATTCCCCTCTTTGGAGACTTTCTAAAATTGAGGTTTGACATTTGACCTGAAAGTCTGGTAAAGTCTGAAAGCTGGTAAAAAGGAGAATGGCAATCTGATGTGGCATTTCCCCCTCTGAGATTGTTAGCTCCCCTCCAGGAGAGAATAACAGTAACAGCTCATGCAGGAGACCTGTACTAGGGATTCGAACCACCGAACTGCTGACCTTTCTGATCAACAAACTCAGTGTCTTAGCCACTGAGCCACCTAGTCAGACATAAATTGAATATGATGAGAAGTGAACATATTCAGTACCACTAGGGATTTTAGACACAGACCATGCTCTAAAGTATTTCTCAACAAGGTTTTTTTCATTTGTGCAATAAATAAAACAATTACAACTAATTCAACAACGAGAAGGATTTGGTACACATGCATTACCCCATTGAAGAAAAATGTTGGCGGTACAGGGACCTAACAGCATGCACAAACCTCAGCTCATAATATTAACATATAATCTAGTGTTATGAGTTTTTCATCCCTTACAATACCAAAGAGCACCATAAATATTTTTAGATGTCATTCTATATTTGTATTATTAAGCAACTTGTAATACCTATTTGAAAAAGAAGTGGCAATAATTCATTAATAATTGGGGGGAGGGTCATGTATGACGGGGAGGGAAGAGGCAATACTGGCTACCAGAATAAAGTGAAATGTGGCTTACATTTTCATCAGTTTGAAATAAAGATGGAATATTTGGTGCACCTGTAAAAACACATTTGCTCATAACAGTAAGTACAACATTCTTCATATTGGGTTCACATTTCCTTCAGTTTTCTTCAAGCAAGAAAAATGATGATAACATGGAGTATTTCCTGAGTTTATTTTGATGGATGGCAGCAAAAGTATCTTTTCCTTATTAAAAAAATACAGATTGGTATAATTTAATAGAGGAGTATAATATACAGATGTCCAAGGCTGTTGGAGTTAGGTACTTATTAATCACACTATTTCATTTATATGTATAAAGATATATGCAGGAGCCAAATTTTTATTAGACCTGCATATTACAGACCAGTATCGGATATCAAGTGCCTTATTTGAATTATGTCCGTAGATCAAAGTAGCTTTTGATTCATGTGTCTATAAACCTCCCACTCCTTATGCTGCTCTTATTCTTTCTTCTTGCTACTGAACCTGCAGTACAGTATCTAGCAAGAGATTTTCTGGAGTCACTAATGTTCATTTTGAAATCTACTATTTCTTGAGATCCTAACACCGTATGAACTATTTGAAGCTAGTTATGCTTCAGTTTTCAGTTCAGGTGAAGTTGTCTTTTCCAGGGTGTGCAAGGATATACAAATAATGCATTCCAGAAATGATCCAGATATGGAAAAATGGATGGATCTGGGACAAAACTTAGTTTGCTTTGATTTAAATTAAACTCAATTAAAATTAAAGCCTTACAGTATACAGGTAGTTCTCGATTTATGACCACAATTGAGCCCAAAATTTACATGGCTAAGCAAGATAGTTGTTAAGTGAATTTTGCCCCATTTTATGACCTTTCTTGCCACAGTTCTTAAATGAATCACTGCAGCTGTTAGTTAGTAACACGGTGTTTAAGTGAATCTGGCTTCCCCATTGACTTTGCTTGTCAGAAGATCGCAAAAGCTGATCACATGACCCTGGGACACTGCAACCATCATAAATACGAGTCAGCTGTCAAGCATCTGAATTTTCATCATGTGGCCAAGTCAAATTCACCATCAGTCAATTGGAAAAGGCGGCTTTACTAGGAACAGCCGCTTCCATCCTGTGACGATATCTGTAACACCATCAAACATCCATATCTGTCTATCCCAGGTGTTTGGAAAGGACTCAATAGGTAGACAAAAATGCCCAGCCCAGTCTGAACATCTGGATGACTGTATGATAACAATTGTCATCATCATCATCATCTTCACCACCATCATCAATATAATTCCAGGACAGGAACTGAAGAGGGAAATATGACTTTGCCAAGGGAGGGGGAGCGAGACAGAACGAGAGGCAGAGCATTAGAATACAGGGCCTCTGAATGTGTCTTTTTTTTCTCTTTCCTTCAGAAAGTTCAGTTGTAAGTTCTTAATCAAGATTGTCAGACATTTCCTGCTCCTTTAAAGCCACCATCGGCCGGCATAGGTAACTCCCTCCTAGCTGCCGAGGGGCAGACCCAGCAGGCTGTGTGATCTGCTGCCGACTGAGCCACCTGCAACTTGTTTGCTACAGCTGTGGTAGATCTTATGCAAAAAAAAAAAAAAAAAAAAAGTGGGCTAAAAAAGAGCTGGCTTCTGGCCAGGGACACTGTTAGGGGATTATAGCTTAATGCTTTGGGTTGACCTCCTCTGGAGAGCCATCATTCATTCAGTGCAGTGTCATGAGAGGCCATTGAGATTAGAAACAGAAAAGACACTGCAGTTTTTTGTAACAGGGTGATCACCAAGAGGTTCTGTTGTTGGAGACCCAAAGAGATAAATATATGATTTTCCTCCTTCTATTACGGGCGTGCATGGAGCAAAGGATCTGCATTTTTGCAATCCCCAAGATCGTCAATCCTGATTGGCTGTCAATTGATGGCTAAGAGGCACTGACAATGGTAATCTATACCATTTTTTAATGATTCAACTTGTCAAAAATAAAAATATTTTAAGGCATAATGATGTTTATTTAAAGAATCATCTATCCGGTGGGGAATATTTTCAGTTCCTGGGGAATATTATCAATTCCTAATCTACTCTACCAGTCATGAATAAGTATCCCTGATTTTTTTATTTAAACCAAACCTGTTTCTACTCCTCAAGTTTGAGTAGAATATTGGAAATCTGCTTCTGAATTAGATTCTACAATAGCAGCCCCATATAAAATACCTGGCAGTTATCCAATTGGAAGAAAACAGGTAGCTGTGGCCAGAACACCCTTTTTAAAGAAAGAGAGGAAAAAGCTAAGAATCAGTTACGTAAACCTTCAAGACACATCAGTCTCTTGTGGCTTCTAGAAGTGAAGGGCATTTGGTCTCTGGATACAAAACTTGTGCATTAATTAAAGCACCCTTCCCTAAGGTGGTGCCTTCTGGCTAACCTGGTTCTACCAATTCCAGAATTTCCAAAACTAATCTGGGAGTAGAGCTGGGAAGTTGCGGTTCCAGCAGAACTGGAAGGTTATAGCTTTGGAAAAAAAGGAGAATTAAAGGACTACGAGGGTTGAAAACGCTGCCTTGTTTTCTCCCTCAGTACAATATTAAAAGCAGGCTCAGCAAATTTCAGGAAACTACACATTTAACATTTCATTTCTCGATGGACGCTGAGTATCTTCATTAAAATGATAAGTCTCTCTAGAACCGATGGCTGACATGTGACCTTCGAATACTATGTGGCCCTGCTTAGCCTGCATGAAAAGATTAAATGTCAGGACATTTGATTCCAAAGATTTGATATTTATGAAGGTCAGCAAATGTTTGAGTAATGTAAGACAATCTGCAATTTCAAGTAAGATTTGTGTTCATAGAACTTTTTTTTTTTAAAAAAATCTTGCACATGTACAAATACACAGTTGCAACGAATTTATTTGATTTAAGGCATGTAGATTCTCAATCCACGTAATGTTAAAAACCGACACTGTCTTTCCTTTTAAAGCTAAAACATTAAATCTTGCCAGCATTCACAAGGAAGGCATTAAAAAGGGAATGTGTGAATATATTTTAGGAGGGGTTCTAACTGCTTGAGAATGAGACAAATACGTATCTTGGCGTTGCATTCCAAATATGTTTGACTGCCTTCCCCAGGAGAGGAGCTTATGGTGCTCTGATGAGGTTGCACCATTTGAAGGGTGTTCATCCCAAAGTGCAGAGCTAAATGTCTAGCAGATTCTCAGTCACTCAGATCATGGTTGTCCCAAATGGTATGGGAGTATGAACAGGTTTCCAGAAAAATTGCAGACTACAGGAACCATTTGCATTTCAGTTTGAGATGCAGACAAGCACAGACTCATCCTCAACAGCCTGTGCCTGTGTTCAACTGTGAAGGGACACAGGGCTGAAAACATCCTGCAGAAAGCACAGCTCCACAACACAGTCCTTTCAGCAGTTCCTAGAAGGCTTCACACCCATTTGCACTACTCAGGTGACTCTTAGGAAACAGACAAACCCCCCAAATATTTTATAGAGTTGTTGCTACAACAACTCTATAAAAGAATGCAAATGACCAGCTGTCTGCAAGGAATATAAATCCTTCCATTCCCCACCATCCAGTCAGAGCTGAAGAAGTTTCTTGGATGAGAAGCGAAACATCTTAAAAAAAAACAAACACCAAGAAGTTCAGTTGCCTCTTGAAAAAGCACCTTTGGGACAATCATGACCTGGAATGATTGAGTATCTCCATAGACACTCTGATGAGGTTGATAGTTATGTTGGTGGTAGTGTGCTATGTAGTGCATGGGTCTGCAACCTTAAACACTGAAAGAGCCATTTGGACCCGTTTCCTACAGAAAAGAAAGGAACCACAAAACCTTTTTCGTGCATGACTATTTCTTGAGTGGCCACAAAACTAGCATATGTAGTTGAATTGAATGTTCTGTTTTCTTCTGAAACTTTTCTTTTCTTGGATTTATCCATGGTTGGCCTACCGGGGGTTGAAAAGCTCAATAAATCGTGTGTCAGCGGGTGCTGCACATTGGCAGTTGTGACACATATTTTGAGTGACAGAGAGCTGCAGCAGAGGGGTGAAAGAGCCACATGCGGCTCTAGAGCTGCAGGTTGCTGACCTCTGATGTAGTGTATTCATCCATGCCAGACAGCTCTTAGCCAAAGAACCAGACCAAGGGTATTCACCAACCCATTTAATATGGTGCAAAAACAGAAAAATAATCCTATACTTGATCAGTCATTGCCGAGGTCAACAAGGATAACATCTGATGTTGGAGTACGCGGGCATCTGTTGACAAGTGGGCAACGGGACTCAGGAGCTATGTCAGGGCAACCAGGGCCTAATCCTATAGGATTATTGGAAGAATCACCATCAAAAGATATACTGTGTTGGAAAATTGCACCATTATGTCCTGCTGTTATAAATTGGAATCAACACAGTCGGGTACTTAAAGTGAATATTTGAACACTGGAAAAGAATTTATGGAAACTGAAATACCTCTCAGCCACAATTAGCAGACCAAAGGAGATTCGTTACTAGAAATGAAATACCCTAAGATGCAGAACTCAAAGAAGTTCAAAAAATGGAAGACCCTAAACCAGGGGTGGGCAATTAATTTTCCCAAGGGGCCACATGAGAAAATGGATGTGTTATGGAGGGCTGCTCCTATCCTGCCCAATGCCACTGCCCTGTTCCCTGATACCACTGTCCTACCCCAAACGCTATCACTGCCCCATCTCCCGCTGCCCTTCCCCTACTGCCACCTCACTGCCACCACTACAGTCACCTCACTTCCAGCCACTGCCACAAACTGGACTGGGATTGTCTGCAGGCTGGATGTGGCCTGCAGGCAGTAAAATGTTCAGGTCTTCCCTAAACAATAGTAGAAGAGACTTGACTATGACAATTAACTATGCATTACATTACCATACTGACATTGCTAGATTGCACCTGCCCTACAGAAATGGAAGCAAAGGTTTTCTTCAAGTCAAACGAACTTTCAAGAAGAAAAAATGTGCATTGGCTGACAACATGAAAGACATTCAAGGACAGGCATTGTTGCAAGTTAAAAATTGGAATTTACTGAATGTGCAGGAAACAAACCATGAATATTGAAATAATGTAATAAAAACAAGGAAGGAAAGGAAAAGCATTAAATGGTCAATTTCTACAAAAGATTGAGGGGAAAAGTATGCAAAGATCAAAGCTGGCAATGGCTTACAACTGGACATTAAAAAAAAAGAAACTTATAGGCTTGATTTTTTTTTAAAAAAAGAAACTTATAGGCTTGATTCTGATTGCACAAGAGAAAGCTATTTGAACTAATGCAATCAAGGTGAGACCTGAAAAAACCCCAGATCAAATTATTCAATGTGCAAATTGTGCAAAGAAGTAGAAGAATCAGTAGATCATATACTCAGATGGTACAAGAAGATTACACAAACTGTTGATAAAAAATTACATAAAACAGTCCAACACGATTCACTGGAACATCTGTACAAATTATCATGTACAGTAATGAAAAACGGGTGGGAACAGAGTTGAGAACATAGTTGAAACTGAGCAGGTGAAAATATTTATTAATAGTTATTGTTTTCTTCCCTAATTTTTCCATTATAAACAGGGTGGATAATCAAATTACGAAATTTGATTCAAATATCTTTGAACAAAGTTACAGCTCTAACCCCTCCTCCATCCACCCAGCCTTCTCTTGCTTTGTTGCTCCCTTCCCTCCGTTATTTCTAAGCAACAGCATCCCCTAATAGCTGAGCCAAAATTTATCAGATGGAGTCTTGTTTTTCATTCTTGTCTGAATGTTGAAAAATTTTGCATGTTGTGATCATCCTTCCTGGAATTTCATTGTCCAAAGAGAACATGTCAATGGCTTAGACTCCATTTTTTTAATAGATAGCTGGCTGAGATGAGCACTAAAAAAACATTGAGAGTGTTGTAGAATTTAATGTTAGGAGCCCTTGATTTGTAGGTAGAAGTTGCAAAGCCACTGCATGAGATAAATGCCAAATATGACTGCTTTTCCCTGTATTTCCCTTGCAATATTTCCCCCTCCGCTAGATCTGTTGTCTTCTTTTCAATCAACATTTTTTCAAGAGAACAGTATGTGTTTATACTGAATCCAAAAATTCCTTGGAGCAGTCGTGTGACATCTCTAAGCAGACTGATATGAAAGGTGCTGGAGGAGGGGAGGAGAAAAAGTGATATGAAGAACAGCGATAGTACTACAATACATGTAGTCCTCGACTTACAACAGTTCATTTAGTGACCATTCAGAGTTACAATGGCACTGAAAAAGGGACTTATGACCATTTTTCACAGTTATGACCTTTGCAGCATCCCCATGATCATGTAATCAAAATTCAGATGCTTGGCAACTCATTCATATTTATGACTGTTGCAGTGTCCCAAGGTCAGGTGATCCCCTTTTGCAAAGTCAATGGGGAAACCAGATTCCCTTAACAACCATGTTACTAACTTATCAACTGCATTGGTTCACTTAACAAGTGTGGCAAAAAAGGTTGTAAAATAGGGCATAGGGCAAATGTCACTGAACAAATGTCTCGTTTAACAACTGAAACGTTGAGCTCAGTTGTTGCTGTAAGTTGAGGACTACCTGTATAATCCAATTTGCTAAAATGCTGAGATGGAAAGGTTTTGTTTTGAAACCAGCATAGAAAGGGAATGAGCAAAACTCCTGAGGTAAAATGCTGCAGCAACTTGAGGCATACCAAACCGGTTATCTACTACAGGGGTCTCCAACCTCGGTCCCTTTAAGACTTGTGGACTTCAACTCCCAGAGTTCATCAGCCAGCAAACTGGCTGAGGGACTCTGGGAGTTGAAGTCCACAAGTCTTAAAGGGACCAAGATTGGAGACCCCTGATCTAGTAGACATTTATTGATATAGAATCAATGGAAACAGTCTACTGCTGCAGTACAAAGCAGTAATAGGGTTGGTGTAAATCATTTTGCCATGATGATGTCACCGACTCCATTTGGTCCCTTTTCTGAATGTGCCTATGGTTTCACTTTCTCTTTGTTTCCTACCAGCGTATAAATCTCTCTCTGTCTCTCTGTCTCTGTCTCTGTCTCTCTTCCTCTCTCTTTTACAATGGCACTGACTTAAGACTGTTTTTCATACTTATGACCATTGCAGCATCCCATGGTCACATGATCAAAATTCATGGCTTGGCAGCTGATTCCAATTTTTGATGGTCGCAGTCGCATATGACCACCTTTTGCAATCTTTTGACAAAGTCAATGGGAAAGCCAGATTCACATTACAACTATGTTACTAACCTAACAACTGCAGTGATCCACTTGACAAGGGTGGCAAGAAAGATCGTAAAATGGAGCAAATCTCACTTAACAAATGTCTCACTTAGCAGCCAAAAATTTGGGCTCAGCTGCGGTCAGAAGTTGAGGATTACCTGTAACATGCAATAGCTTGGTCTAAGTCAATGATGGCTAACCTTTTTGCCATCGTGTGCCAAAAGTGTGGGGAGCATGGGGGGGGGGAGTTGCACGCATGCATGCCCACACCCATAATTCTATATGCCACCAGTAATATAAACATTCCGGTCCCACCGGAAGTTGGCAAATGGGCCATTTCCATCCTCCAGAGGGCCTCCAGGGTGGTGGGGAAATCCGTTTTCACCCTCCCCAGGCTCCTAGAGAAGCTCTAGAGCCTGGGGAAAGCAAAAAACAGTCCTTCCAGTCCCACTGGAAGTTGGCAAACAGGCTGATACCGGGCTGGGAGGGCCTCTGGGGAGGTGGGGAAGGCCTTTTTCGCCCTCCCCAGGCTGCTAGAGAGGCTCTGTAGCCTGGGGAGAGCAAAAAACTGGCCTTCCCCCCCCCCAGGCCCTCTGGAGGCAGGAAACAGCCTGTTTCCCTACTTCTGGGTGGCCCAGAAGGCCCGAAAATCAGCTGGCTGTGCATGCATATGTGCCAGAGCTGAGCTTGCGTGCCCACAAATATGGCTCAGGTGGCATGCATGCCATAGGTTCACCATCACGGGTCTAAGTGGTTTAATAGCCTTCAAAGGCAGCCTTATATATAAAATATTTTAAAATAATCTATCGTAGAGCAAGGAGGTTGGGAACTCTTGGACCCAGGACAAATGTAGCTGTTTGACTAATTTCATGAAGACCTTCCAACCACTTTAAACTTGACTTTAGTGAATTTTCAGTTTCGGTTCTGGTCATATCTGCTTTATCAGTTTCGGTTCTGGTCATATCTATGTCTTGTATATTTACCCTGTCAGATTTTAATTGACAATATAAAGGCTTCCTATCTCGGTACTCCAAAGCATGGATTAGCATAGCAAAATTGGCAGTAACTACCCAGTTATGCAAGTTGTGTATTCCCACAAACCATCCTAGACCCAAGGCAATTAGAAGATTAGTCAGCAATCAGTTGCTGGATCAGAGGATAGACGCTGTCTGAATAGAATAAGCAAATATATTACCAGGATGATATCAGTGAAGGAGGGGTTGTAGAAGTGCTGTATACATTCAGCCCTAATTAACATTTCAATTTATTCCGTAAATTGTTTTCAAAATGCATATTTTGAACGCCCGTGAGCGCATTCCTAAAAGCCAAGTACCAAGGGAAAATGGCTTTTCTCTTTTTTAATTTTTTAATTTTAATTTAATTTTAATTTTTTTAATTTTTTAATTTTTTAATTTTAAACCTTCCTATAAAAGACTATTTCAGCTTCAATCGCAATATTACAAGAGCAAAAAATAGATTCAAGCTAAATGTCAACCGCTTCAAACTTGATTCCAGAAAATATGACTTCTGTAACAGAGTTGTTAATGCTTGGAACTCATTACCTGACTCCATAGTCTGCACTCAAAATCCCAAAATCTTCAACCAAAAACTATCTACTATTGACCTCACCCCATTCCTAAGAGGACTATAAGGGGCGTGCATAAGAGCACAAAAGTGCCTACCGTTCCTGTCCTATTGTTCCCTTCATTATATCAAATTAATATAGTTGATGCATATTTTTTACTCATATATATATATATTTTCTTCAAGACATGTTGTTTTATCTATGACAATTGTTTGTGTATACTGTTGTGACAAAAGAAATAATTCTCCCACCCCCGGAAACAGGGCACAGGAAGTATGAGTGCCTTTGGTCTTGTGTTATCAGTGACACTGGTCATAGACTTATTCCTGGTGGTGATGAGCTTACTATTGCTTTATTAGTAAGCACTTTCCTGGAGTTCTACCAGCTGCCCTTGTATGCATACAAGCATAATTTAAGTACATTTTTCTAAAGAGATCAAATGAAACATTAAAACGGGTTGGGGAACACCCCTCCTGTTCACTTCTGTTTTAAGGGCTTGTAGCAAGCACACAAGACTTTTCCTGCAGTTGTCTTTAGAAAAAACCAGCTCTCTAATCTCTGTAGTCATGCTATGATGTGTGGGAGATACAGGGGAGGTAAGACTTTTCCTGCAAGAACCATCTGCAATCTTTCAAACAAAGGTAGTGAACTATTCTTTTGGTAGTTATCTGCTCTTCCCCCTGCCCCCCCTTTTGAGTGAGTTTTGTGCTTTTTTCGGAACAATTGCTTTGGCTTTTTTGAGTCAGGAAGATCTTCTCTTCAAGCCTCCATGAAAATCACACATCCCATACCGTTCCAGTTCTTTTGCCTAGTTCCCAGTTCATTTCAACAGTATGTTGGATGGGAGCACCTGCTTGTACCCAGGGTTGAAATCCAGCAGGTTCTGACAGGTTCTGGAGAACCAGTAGCGGAAATTTTGAACAGTTCAGAGAACCGGCAAATACCACCTCTGGCTGGCCCCAGACTGGGGTAGGAACGGAGATTTTGCAATATCCTTCCCCCAGGAGTGGGGAGGGGATTTTGCAGTATCCTTCCCCTGAGTGGGGTGGGAATGGAGATTTTGCAGTATCCTTCCCCTGCCTTGCCCACCACGCCACATCCACCAAGCCACACCCAGAGAACCGGTAGTAAAAAAAATTGGATTTCACCACTGCTTGTACCTAATAACCCTTAAGGGTTCAAGGACAAATAATTGCCACTGGATGTAAATGCATCAAATATGAAGTGGTTAATATATATTTTCACCATTTTTTCTGTCGGGCAACAATTGTATAACTGAAAGAAATCCAGCAGATAAAAAGAACTTTTTTAAAAAAAAAACTACCAGCACGGTAACTTGAGTTCAAAAAGTGCGCATGCCAAAAGTGCATAACTCAGTCATGGCCAGCATACTTTTGCAAGTGTTTCATGGTATTACTGACAGGAGGATTGCTTTGGTCCAAGACAGATGTAAAATACTTCATTTAACAACTATTTACTCCACAATTATCTGTAAACCTAGAATGTACAACTTGACATAGTCAAATATCTTAATAACCTATTTAAGAAATATTCCTGCCTAATTGTTCGAAAGTATGCTTTGAGGGAGTTTGAACATTCACAATAGACCATCGTACTTTACACCTCCAGAATGGATATTTGAATTTATGTATTTTTTAAAAAACTTTCTGCACACCCCTGCTTGGGTGTGTTCTAGTAGAGAACAATGATGGTTGCTCAGTCATGTGTGACTCTACAAAAGTACCAGGAATTAGTTTCAGTTACAATACATAAAACTGATTTACATTTAATCTTTTCAATCAAGGCACCGCTGGAATTTAGTGAAATAATTCTTACACATTATGTAACATAACTCAGAAGAAGAAAGCAAACATTTAAAGATGAACTTAATTCTAAAACAAAACTTACATGCAATAATCATTTGGGGATATGTGAGTCTTCAAATATTTAATACAAGCATGCTCTTTCTGATTTGGGCAAATTAATCCTTTGTATATTCATGAAAGTACATGTTGTTGTGTTCAATGGGTTGCCAAATAAGGTGGTGCCCTCTATGTAGTCTTTAAAGACCTGAAACTGGCCTTTGATTCTACCCCATTAGCCACTACAGCATAAACCAGGGGTCAGCAACCTGCGACTCTGGAGCTGCATGTGGGTCTTTCATCCCTCTGCTGTGGCGCCCTGTCACTCAAAATATGCATCACAACCACCAATGTGCGACACCTGCTGGCACGTGATTTGCTGAGCTTTTCAACCCCCGGCAGGCCAATCCAAAAAAAAAAAAATTCAGAAGAAAACAGAACGTTTAATTCACCAAATATGCTAGTTTTGTGGCCGCTCAAGAAATAGCCAAGCACGGGAAGGGTTTTGTGGCTCCCGGTATTTTCTTTTCTGTGGGAAACAGGTTCAAGTGGCTCTTTGAGAGTTTAAGGTTGAACACCCCTGGCATAGACTATAATTTTCTAGGCTGCTGGGCTTGTCCCAACTTGGCCATTCATAAAAGAAGAGCCTTTGGCTACATTTGTAATGAAAGGAATATTTTTAATAAGGCAAGTGGTTATAAAGCAGAGAAAACCAGATCTGAGGTTTGCAAGCAAATTCTGCCTACTTACTTTCCCCTTTCCCAGGTTAAATGTCTATGGCAATTCTCAGTCATCCAGGTCATGGTTGTTCCAAAGGTGTTTTTTCAAGAGGCAACTGGACTTTCTTGAACAGCTGTCTGCAAGGAATATAAATCCTTCCATTCCCCACCATCCAGTCAGAGCTGAAGAAGCTTCTTGGATAAAAAGCAAAATGTCTTCAAATATAATGGATTATGTGCCTACTTCTTGAAAACATTTTCCACCCTCCACTTAGAGTCAAACAACCTACTCTCTAACAAGCAGTTTGGTTTCAGGAAAAAATCTGTCCTGTAATCTGCAACTCCTACAGAAACATTTGGACCACAAAACGTGACTAGGGTAAAGCAATAGATGTAATTTACATAGACTTCTGCAAAGCCTTCAATTCAGTGGTACCTGACAAGCTACTGTTAAAACTAAGCTCTTACGGCTTACACAAATGGATAGCTGTGTTCCTGTCAAACAGGCAACAAGTAGTCAAAATGTGGAGCACCCTATCAAACCCGGCACCAGTAAACAGCGGTGTCTCCCAAGGCTGTGTTTTAGGACCCACACTCTTTCTGCTTTACATAAATGACCTTTGCGATCATATTATAAACAGCTGCATCCTCTTCGTAGATGCATGTTCTTTTTTCTATCCAATAAAGTATAGGGATGTAAAGATATATGCTGAAGCACATCGATCTCTTGGCGTTCTCTATGGCTGGTCATGATATTGAAAAACAATCATGTGCAATCTAGAACGTTGCATTTGCAATATATTTTTATTAGTGCAGATAGTGCGTGTCATACTATGACATATTCATAGTATTTATATGTCATAGGAACAGTAACATCACATCAAGCAAATATAGAAGATCAAAGAATAATCAGCTACCTGTTGATTATTGATTCCAGACTGATATCAGATACTTTCATTGTTGAGCTTCAGGTACCAGTTTCAAATTATTTTTGATAAAAGCAGAGTAGCAGACTGTGTAATGCTTAGCTGGAGAGACAAAATTCATCATTCTGCCTTTTTCTACCTTTGCTGAAGGTTCCTTCCTGACTCTATTAAATGTCTTTTGAGGTTCCAGCATTCAGTACACATCATGATTATAACTAATACAATAAAACTAATAATAAACTAATAATAATAATAAACTGTTTTTTTCACTTTCAGCATATTTTTTTCATCAATAAGTAGAGACACACCTTCGTGAACCTTCGTATACTGTACTAAACTACAGGTAATCCTCAACTTAAAACATGCTGTGGTCCATCAGCAGCCTACAGAGCTGGCAACAGAGTCAGACAGCGATGAGGCTGAGGTGAGGCCAGGGCCATCGGGAAAAGAGGTGCGGACTCCAGAGCCTCCAGAGACTGACAATAGTGAGGCAGAGGAACAGGAGGAGCCTATTCCTAATGCACGCATGAGAAGAGCTGCCAGAAGGCAAGAGCCAGTCAAGCAGAGAGGACAACTCAGGAGTAGGGCCAAGAGATGATTGGCCTCTCCCATAAGGCTTAAAACAGATCAGCACACTGGTGTTTAGCCTTTGCCGGAAAACAACGTTGTAGCTGCATCTTCTGTTCTGTCTTCTGCTTCGTATACATCTTTGTTTTTGTGGCTTCTGGACATTTGTCAGGAAAGGACTTTGGCAGTTTGCCTAATTGGGACAAGATTTGTTAGATAACTGAGGAATTTGTGTTGGGAGGCATTTGTTTTACTTTGAGTTGAATGACGCTGGGAATGAAGTAATTCTCAGCTGTTCGAATAAAGTTTGTTTTTCCACGACTAAGTTTATTACTACCTACTTGGGTCTGGGTCACAACAAAATAGTTCATTTAGTGACCGTTTACAGCGGCAGTGAAAAAAGTGACATGGCTGTTTTCACAGTTACATCCTTTGCAGCCTCCCCATGATAAAAATTCAGACACTTGGCAACTGACCCATATTTGTGATGGTTGCAGAGTCCCAGATCAGGTGATCACCTTTTGCACCCTTCTGACAAGCAAAGTCGATGGGGAAGCCAGATTCACTTAACAACCGTGTTACAAACTGAACAACTGCAGTGATTCACTTAACAACCGTGGCAAGAAAGGTTGTAAAATGGGTCAAAATTCACTTAATGATTGTCTTAGTTTAACAACAGAAATTTGGGGGTCAATTGTGATTGTCAGTCGAGGACTACCTGTATAGGTATTATGGACACTCAAAAACTTAGGGTAGCATAGTTTAGTCAACTACCATGAAAACTTATCCACAGCCATAGAGTGGTTCTTGTGTAGAAGGCTCAGGAACACAATACCCAAGAAGTTAATTTGCAAGCATGGCATGGGATAATCTAAGATTACAAATTTCTAATGAAAGCATACAGTCACAGGACAAATCTGACTTCATCAAATTACAAGTACAGTATGTCCACCGTGCCACTGTTGAAGAAAACTAGAGAACTGTATTATTTACAATCATTTTGGCCAATTTTTCTGTAGGCGTTGACAACCCACTTAACAAGATCAAACATCAATATCGTCATCATCATTTTTCTTCCTCTTTTTTGTCTTCTCTTCCTTTTCTTTCTCCTAACTCAGTTTGTGCTTAGGATAGTTGCTGGTACAAACTAACAAACAAACAACTGACGGAGGGCTAGGGCTTCTTATTTGCACAAATAAGAAAAATCCGAAGCAGGAACCGAATGCACAACCAATCACCACAAGCCACCATTTTAAAATACTCACTGAAATTTAACATCAGCAAGACGAGCAGTTGTAGAAATTTCTGGAGGGCAGTCTGCAAATATTTCTACAGACCAATGAATGAATTCACAGAATCCACCTAGATGACAACGCTTAGCAAACTAGTCAAAATTGTAGTAGACATCTTTAGATGTCACCAAATGTAGGACCATTAGCAACACTTGCATGTTAATTGGTTAATATAGGCATACAAGTATCTTTGTGTTTACCTGCCTGCCAGTAAATAAAGTGCAGTACAACAAGAGTAAAACAGTTCCATCTATCCATGTGCAATTTTTTTTTCTATTTTGAACAGTAATGTACCAGCCAAGGTGATTGAAAGTCAGCTGCAAGCACTCTTCTATCTAGTTAAATGCTTAATTGCTTATTTTCTTTCAGCGTTCCACTTCCATTGCACGCCATCTAGTTTAGATCAATAACTGCAGGAAGATAGCTGCACTTTGCTTTTTAAAGATTTGTTTGGAAATGGTTGCAAGTAGACAACCTAATTCCAAGCAATAAAAGAACAGCTGAGTTAGCGTGCTTGGAATGGTGTAAATGCTCAAAATGACACTTCCAAAAACAGTCAAGTTTTGTTTCACACCGAGAACAAAATAGCATACTTTGTTAAAATTTCAAAAGAGTAGCATTTGTTTCATGCTCAGAAAGACACAGAACAAGTCAGATCAACTTATCACCACACAGAATTTACACCTCCGCACAAGGCGCAGTTGGGATTTGGGAGGTGTGTGGGTTGGCTTTTTGCAGCCATCTGCAACCTAAACTTACCCATCAACCCCTTTGCAGTGTAGATATGTGACAAAGCCTACACGTAGTTGCAGCAACTCTAAATCTAGCTGTAATTTCCACTGAAGTCCTAACCTGGCTTGACTCTGCTTAGATTAGCTTAATTTATCTTACCGAGGATTGGCCAAGTACTGCCAACTACTACAGACAAGATTCAGAGACAATTGCTTACCATTATTAGTTTACTCACTGAGTAGCCTCTGAGAGGATGCCAGGTTTATGTGTTTGCTGAGTGCATATTATTTTCTCCTAGTCTTACTTAATAGAAAATCCATGGTAAAAATGAGACTGGTACAAGATAAGTCAACTGATTTTTATTAATAAAGCATGCTAGAACATCCTGAAATAATAACAACAACTTGCAAATAATTCTGCCTTTGCCATAAGGAAAGTGCAGCACTGTTCAATAAGATAAAGTATTGTCCCAAATGAATGGAAAGATGGATCTATAAATTTGTGCCGTTATATAGCATCAGAGATCATTTTGTCAATAGAATTTTTATTTGCTTTTCTGTGCGGAAAAGGGGAGGGTGACAAATATCAGGGAAAGATGAAAAACAGACTGGAGTCTACTTGAATCCAAAAATAGTTATATCCACAGAACTTACAAAAACATTCCGAAGTAATGTAGTGTGATGACCCGTATTAACAATCACAGCAACTCTATCCAACTTTTTGATTTTTTTTTTAATAACCCTCTCATTAATCTTTGTTGGAAATAATAGAGATTTTATGAAGAAAGTTCACTAAAGAACTTGGAAAACTTACAAGACATTTAACAGCTGAACAGTGTATCTTTCAAATAGTCTTTAAAGGTGCACTTTCAAAATAAAGCCTTTTTGATCTGGTTTTATAGTCAGAATTAGCTTTGGTCTAAAATCTCATCCATCCTTTCCAACTAATAAGAAAATCATCCCGCAGTGCAGTACTCCCAAGATATACAGAAGAGCAGTTCCTGTACCCATTTATATTATTATTATTGCATTTATTGCGGGATTTCTCAGTTCCTAGGAGGTATCATGTTTTTACAAACTCTTTCTCTTCTCTTCTCTTCTCTTCTCTTCTCTTCTCTTCTCTTCTCTTCTCTTCTCTTCTCTTCTCTTCTCTTCTCTCCTCTCCTCTCCTCTCCTCTCCTCTCCTCTCCTCTCCTCTCCTCTCCTCTCCTCTCCTCTCCCCTCCCCTTCCCTTCCCTTCCCTTCCCTTCCCTTCCCTTGTCTTCTCTTAAAATGAATTGATGAGATTAAGCTGGCTTGTTTCTGCATAGATCCCTTATGCAAAAAAAACACCCACACATACAGACAGACACACATACAAGTACTTTTAAAGATATGGACAATGTTTCTGCCTATTGCTTTAATCTGGATCTCTGTTCTGATAAAGAACTGCTTGTTTGAAGATCCACCCTTCGGTTTTATGAGGATATATTTCAGACATCCCATTTGTAAAGCAAACTTGAAGCCAAGCCAGCTGTACTTACAAACAAACTTCACAGGCACAATTAATCTGCTTAAAGGTTTTATGAGGGGAAACATGAAAAACTCAAATAAAAGCTAATTGGAAGTATTTAAAAAATGTCTGAGCTAGTAACAATCCATGATGTTCAACAGTCAATGAATGTTTAGAAAACAAAATGGAATTTAAGAACGCATCCTGATTTTAATCCACTAAAATTTCTTACCTCCCATCCTAAACTGTACACATCATGTTTAAGGAAGTTTTGTGAGGCTGTTAATAGGTTTTTTTTGGCACTTGACAGTCTGATTCTCTAAAAAGAGGGACATATAAAACTTGAAACCTCAATAAATGCTGGCTTTCTACATTCACCGCTTCTGTTTTTGTAAGAAATATTAGTTCTTCTCCTTCCTCCTTTCTCAAAAAGATAACACAGGTTACATGATGTGCCATTAAAGTATGCAACTTGAAAACAGTGAAGCAGGGGATTGGGTGATTGGACTTATCTGACCATATTTGTGTTCTTTTAAAATGGAAAAGGAGGAAAACAAAAGAAAAATAAAGCACAAAGTGGATGCTCAGGGAATTTACAAGCAGATTAGAATTAGGTTAAACTTTCTAAATTTTCACTAGTTTTTTTTAAAGTAACTGAATAACCGCAGCATTTTTAAAACCCCAAAACATTGTTAACATCCAAGCAAAAATTGCACATCAAGAGCAGTGGTCAGCACAATGTAAATTGCAAAATGAGATTAAGAATTATATTCCTTTGTATCCAAGCAGTTATGTTTATGTTAAGAGGAACCTAAATTTTGGATGTCGGACCAAGCTAGTGATGATTTTGTTATCCATTCAGTCGTGTCCAACTCTTGGTGATTCTATGCGCCAAGTCTCCCCACATCTTCCAATCTTGCACTTCTTTGAGTTTTTCTATGCTCAATGTTCTTTGATGGCCTGGTTTCCATTTACCCCTAACTCTTCCAAACACAATTGCTTTCCCCAGTATATATATACGTAGGTCTTGGCATATTCGGGTCTTTTCCCATGTAAGGTTGAAAGTATCTTGGCGATGTTTCGACGAGGTCTCACTCGTCATCTTCAGGCTGGTACTTACAGCTTCGTGCTTGTGCAAGCAAAGTGTGGTCGGAGCTGCTGTCTCTCTCTAAATACTGGTGGGGAGGTGGGGAGTGTAGGCTTTGTTGCTGTAAGCGGGTTGGTTGGCTGTGTGGTTGCATCTTGATTGGTAGGTGGAGTGGGTGTTTGCAGATTAGTCGGCTGTTTCGTAGCATCCTGTGTGGGTGTGGTCCTAGTTGTGTGCCAATTAGTCTTTTGTGTTGTAACACCTGGGTAATGGACTGTGTGGAAACATCCTGAGTTCTGGGAATGTGACCTCCTGAGTCTTGTGCTGTAACATCCTGGATGGTTGGTTGTGTTGTGGTGTCCTGAGTTTTGGTGTTGTGGCTTCTTGGGTTCTGTGATGTAATGTCCTGAGCAGATGGCTGTGATGCAGCATCCCGGGTTTTGGTTTGGCTCCGAGTTTGAGGTCTTGTCATATGTTCATGGTGTGTGTCAGTTTGCTTTGTGTGGGGATCGGAGGGGGGCACAGCTGCTGGTGGTGCCAGTGTGGTCTGGCTTCTGGATGGTGATTGTGTTTCATCTGTGGGATGGATTTGGGTTTGAATCTGGTGAGGATGATTGGTGGTAGCATTGTGTGTTATCCTGAGTACGGTGTCAATTTTCGTGGCTGGGACTCATTTTGTGGCTGGGACCCCCACAACATGAACAAAGGGGACGACACCTCCCACCTACCAGACATCTGGAAACTAGCCTTAGTCAACAAATGAGTCCCAGCCACAAAAATTGACACCGGATGCAGGATAACACACAACACCACCACCAATCATCCTCACCAGATTCAAACCCAAACCCATCCCACAGACGAAACACAACCACCATCCAGAAGCCAGACCATGCTGGCACCACCGGCTGCTGCGCCCCCCTCCGATCCCCACACAAAGCAAGCTGACACATGCCAGGAACAGATGACAAGACCTCGGACTCGGAGCCAAACCAAAACCCGGGATGCTGCATCACAGCCATCTGCTCAAGACATCACATCACAGAACTCCAGAGGCCACAACACCAAAGTTCAGGAACAAAAGACTAGGACCACACCCACACAAGATGCTACGAAACAGCCGACCAATCTGCAAACACCCACTCCATCTACCAGTCAAGATGCAACCACACAGCCAACCAACCTGCTCACAGCAACACTCCCCACCTCCCCACCAGTATTTATAGAGAGACGGCAGCTCCGACCATGCTTTGCTCACACAAGCATGAAGCTGAAAACACTAGCCTGAAGATGATGAGTGATACTTCGTCGAAACGTCGCTAAGATACTCTCAACCTTACACGGGAAAAGACCCGAATATGCCAAGCTCTACATATATACATACACACATACATATATACATACATATGTATATATGTACATACACACATACATATATACATACATATGTATATATGCCAGATCAAATTGTTTGGATAAATAAGCTGTAAAAGTTCATAAATTATTTTGCAAAGGGAGGAAACTTTGAATATCTTGACTTAGAACAGCGCAAAAGGTTTCAGCTAAGTAAAGGTGAGCATTGGATACAAACCACATATGGAAAAACTACACTAACACCAATCAATTATTTTAGTAAATGGAAATTAAATGGAAACATAACATTGAATAACAAGTGCATCTTAATAAAGATTTAATTTAAGCAGAATATATACTTACTTCGTTCTCATGGAAGTCAGTGCTTAAATTATTAAGATACCTTCTGCAGAAAACTGGTTTTCTGGGCAGAAGAAATGTCCTGGAAGAGGAATCACAAAAGCTGGCCCATGAGACTTTTGTGCTCCTCATCCAGCTGATCAGATGTTGTCTTTCCCAGGATCAGGTCAATTATATATCATACAGGTATACAATTCATTGTTTCTTCCTCCCTTTTAAAAACATGTACATTCAGCAAGTTGATGCTGAACTTGCATCAGGAAAGCAATGAATAATATTCAAGCAGCCACACTATCCAATATCATTTGACGCGTTGCAACATCACATATTCTGCTTATACAGATTTGGAATTGTCATTGCCACCCACCTGAGGATATTTTATTTTCTTCACCTGTTTACACGGTGTTTACCTATGATTATTTGTCTTGTCTCTCTGTGTGCTTGATTTTAAAAACATACAAGAGGATTCCAGGTTCTGGGACAGCCTGTCTTTATTTATTTATTTATTTATTTTGTCACAACATCATATAGAAAGATTATATATATGTATAACATATGTATGAGTAAATATTAAGAGGTATAAGCATATATATATATATAGGAAGAAGAAAAGAAAAACAATAGGACAGGAACGGTAGGCACGTTTGTGCGCTTATGCACGCCCCTTATGGTCCTCTTAGGAATGGGGTGAGGTTAATAGTAGAAAGTTTTTGGTTAAAGCTTTTAGGATTATGGGAAGAGACCACAGAGTCAGGTAAAGTATTCCAAGCACTGATGATTCTGTTACAGAAGTCATATTTTCTGCAAAATAAATTAAAGCGGTTGACATTAAGTTTAAATCTGTTGGTTGCTCTTGTATTATTGCAATTAAAGCTGAAGTAGACTTTAACAGGAAGGACATTACAATAGATGATTCTATGAGTTAAACTTAGGTCTTGTCAAAGGCAACGGAGTTCCAAGTTTTCTAAGCCTAGGATTTCAAGTCTGGTGGGATAAGGTATTTTGTTGTTTTCAGAGGAATGGAGTCTTGTTCCTGGGGAAGGATTTCAATGACATTTCATTCCCATTATATTAATCATTGCATTCAATTAAGGTGGCTTTTGTGCATTAAAACAAAGCATCAGGTTAAGAAACCCAGAAATAAACATTAGTTCTGCTCCACTAAAAAGACAACAAGGAGGAAAGATGGGCGGAATGACACTACTGATAGCTCTCTTTCTTAGGCTAGAGTTTTGCATATGACTGTCAGTCTGCTTGGTTAATTTTTCTAGCAGTCTCTTTGCTTCTTTGGTCCTTTTCAAAATCCAGCTTCAGAATCTTGGTCTGCAATGCCCCCTAACTGCTCAAGGCTCATTGATACATTCAGTGTAATTAAGTAATAAATCTTGCTCTAGACAAGACTCCCATCAGAGGATTCTATGCAATTTGATTTTTCCCCCTGGCTCATCTGCAATCTATTTGCAATAACTGGCCTTGGAAAAACGTTGCAGTTCGTGCAGGGAATTTATCAGCAAGCAATGCCAGAATTTATCAGCAAGCAATGCTAGAATCTCTGCCCTTACATATCCGAGATTCTTAAACTTCAGGCCTTTCAAACGGAACAGTGGCTTGATACCCTTGTCACCACCTCTTCCTAGAAACCGATGGGATTTTTAAGTGGGGCCCTGGAATCAAACAAATTATTTCTTTTCTTTCTTTTTTCTTTTGCATGGAATTGGGAAGTTTTGATACTGCAGGATCTGCAACAAGTCAAGATAGAGCAAGGATTTTATCCTCCCTCGCCCAGGCTGGTGTTTTGAAGATGAGGGCAAATTGCTTTTGAACATTTGGGAAGTAGAAGCCGTGGCAGCCTGGACACGCCAGATATGATTTTTAGCTGTCTTTAAGGTTGTTTAAATGTATTCACAGAAATGAACCTCCCTATGTGCAGAACTACCCAGATCAACTTTCTGTAAAAAAACAGACACTTCAAAGCAGTTCAGTTTTTTTAAAATGAATTACTATAAAACAAGGGAATCTGTAAAATATTTAATAATGTGGAATGGTCTTATTTAGGGATCCAGCCAACTACTCAGGGAAAGCTTTTCATCTTTTTTTTTGTCAATCATATATAAGATAACAGGTAAAAGTATAAACATAATTTGGATAAAGAGTAAGTAAAAAGGAATATTAGGACAGGGACGATAGGCATGCAGGTGCTCTTATGCACGCCCCTTACAGACCTCTTAGGAATGGGGTGAGGTCAACAATAGACAGTTTAAGCTTAAAGTTTTGGGGGTTTGGGGAAGAAACTACAGAGTTAGGTAGTGCATTCCAAGCATTGAGAACTCTGTTACTGAAGTCGTATTTTCTGCAATCAAGTTTGGAGTGGTTCGCCTTGAGTTTGCATCTGTTATTTGCTTGTGTATTGTTGTGGTTGAAGCTGAAGTAGTCATTGACAGGTAGGACATTGTGGTGGATAATTTTATGTACTATGCTTAGGTCAGACTGAAGTCTGCATAGTTCGAACATAATTAGAACTGCAGAAAAAATAATTGCTACCAACCTGCCTTCCATTGAGGACCTGTATACGGCACGAATCAAGAAGAGGGCCATGAAAATATTTACAGATCCCTCACATCCAGGACATAAACCGTTTCAACTCCTACCCTCAAAAGGACGCTATAGAGCACTGCACACCAGAACAACTAGACACAAGAACAGTTTTTTCCCGAAGGCTATCACTCTGCTAAACAAATAATTCCTTCAACACTGTCAAACTATTTACTAAATCTGCACTACTATTAACCTTCTCATCGTTCCCATCACCAATCTCTTTCCACTTATGACTGTATGACTGTAACTTTGTTGCTGATAATCCTTATGATTTATATTGATATTGATTGTTCCTGATTGCTTATTTGTACCCTATGCTTATCATTAAGTGTTGTATCACTAAGTGTTAAATTGTACCCTATGACCATCATTGGCGTAGTAAATGTTGTACCTTGATAAACGTATCTTTTCTTTTATGTACACTGAGAGCATATGCACCAAGAAAAATTCCTTGTGTGTCCAATCACACTTGGCCAATAAAAAATTCTATTCTATTCTATTCTATTCTATTCTATTCTTTTTTTTTTTTTAATTACTTTTTTTGCAACAAACAAACAAAAAGAAAATACATTATTACACCTATTCTATTCTATTCTATTCTATTCTATTCTATTCTATTCTATTCTATTCTATTCTATTCTATTCTAAGTTGTCTAAGCCCAAAATTTAGACTCTGGTGGCATAAGGTATTTTATTGCGAGCAGAGGAGTGAAGGGCTCTTCTTGTGAAATATCTCTGGACTATCTCAATTGTATTTGTGTCTGATATGCAGTGTGGGTTCAGACAGATGACCTGTATTCAAGAATCGGTCTAGCAAATGTTTTGTATGCTCTAGTTAGTAGTACAATATTACTAGAGAAGAAGCTACGCAAGATTAGGTTAACGCTTAGTGCCTTTTTCGCAATGTTGTTACTGTTAGATTCGGGCAATAACGAGGCAGGAGACCAGGATAGTGACAACAGCTCTTTACTATATGGTGAACCCAGCAGCCCAGGCTGGGAAAAACCTCTCCTTAAATACAGTTTAGCCGGAGGCTTCAACCAATCAGCAACGTGCTTTTTTCCCGCCAAAACATTTAAAGATACATTACACTCCTTCCCTCCCAGAAAACACTTTACCATTATTTACATGAGATTTACATATTACTTTTCAACGTAATCACGCAAGTAGACTGGGCGTCTCCTGACTCTTTCGGACCTGCGCAATTCATTCTCTGGGAGTGAGTCGAGCTGACCGGAGGGACTGTCTGTTCCTCTCAGCTCCTCCTCTAGGCCCCCCGGCCCTGGATTATTTGCAGAGTCGTCCCTGCTGTTTTCTGACGGGACCTGTTGGCGTCGCTGGACCTCCTGGAAGTCAGATAAGTCCCGCGTTTGCCCCGGGTTTGAGTCAGCTGTGGATTCAAACATTGTATAGTCAGGGCCTGTTTCGTCTAATTCGGGTTGTTCGGTTATGCGTTTTCTTATTTGGTCTATGTGGCGCTTCCATACCCGGCCATCCTTTATCTCCACTAAATATGATTTGGGACCTGTTATTTCTAGGATTTTTCCTGCTAACCAGGTCGGGCCTTCGCTATAGTTGTGTGCCCACACTCGGTCGCCTATTGCCATCCCTCTTGTTTTATCGAGTGCCCCCTTGTAACCGTCTGGTGTGTAGTTCGGGTTTAAACGGTCTAGTGGGCACCTGAGCTTCCGACCCATTAATAACTCTGCTGGGCTTCTGCCAGTTGTGACACAGGGGGTTCTGTGTTGGACGGCCAGGAAGGTATCGATTTTTGTTTGCCAGTCGCCTGGCTTGATTCTGGACAATGCCTCTTTTGCGCTCCGGACGGAACGTTCTGCAAGGCCATTCGTCGCAGGGTGGAAAGGCGCCGAGAGGACATGCCGATGCCCTTCTCTGCCAAGTACCCTCAAACTGGGTTGCCGTGAATTGCGGGCGTTATCGGATACTAGCGTGTCGGGCAACCCATGGGTTACAAATAGGTGCCGTAGGACTGAGATCACCGCCTCGGCTGTCATGGATCTCATGAGAATGATTTCCAGCCATTTGGAGTAGGCATCGACTACCACCAGAAAGGTTTGGCCGTGGAAGGGGCCGGCAAAATCGATGTGGATCCTAGACCAGGGCCCTTGGGGTTTCTCCCATTCCCGAATCGGGGCCTTTGGGGGTAGCGGTCTGGACTCCTGGCAGGCCTGACATTTCCCTACCCTCTCAGCAATTTCTGAGTCCATTAAGGGCCACCACACATAGCTTCTCGCTAGACCCTTCATCCTCACGATCCCTGGGTGACCTTCGTGAAGGAGATCCAATACCTTTTTCCTCAATTTCTCTGGGATCACCACTCGATCCCCCCATAGCAGGCACCCCCCTTGAGCTGAGAGTTCCCCACG
This sequence comes from Ahaetulla prasina, assembly GCF_028640845.1. Lineage (NCBI taxonomy): Eukaryota > Metazoa > Chordata > Lepidosauria > Squamata > Colubridae > Ahaetulla > Ahaetulla prasina. Next base: position 161,058,830 of record NC_080539.1, read on the forward strand.
TTTTTACAAACTCTTTAAAACGCCGCGCAGCGGCCAACCTCTTGTACCCAACCAATTACAGTTCTTATTGTTATGTCCTTATACGACGCCCGAGCCACCTCTTTGGATGTGACTGGGCCAGAGTCCAAAGAGTCAATTAGCAGAACTGGTATCCCCGGAGTGGGGTCTTCAATAGTCTCTGGTAACGGGCATCTGCTCAGTGCGTCTGCATGCCCTAATTCCTTTCCTGGCCGGTGTAGCAATTTGTAAGAATACGCTGCCAGGAAGATAGTCCATCGGGTCAGTCTTGGCGAAAGTGCCACGGGCGTTGGGCGGTCGCCTGCCAGCAGACCTAGCAAGGGTCTATGGTCCGTGATGATTTCAAAATCACGACCAAATACATACTCATGGAATTTCTTCACCCCTGAGACTATAGCCAAGGCTTCCTTATCAAGCTGGCTATAATTCCTTTCAGTTGATGACATGGTTCGGGAGTAGTATGCAATAGGGGCTTCTGTGCCATTTGGTAACCGGTGGCTGAGCACAGCCCCCACCCCATAGGGAGATGCATCGCAGCTTAACACTAATGGCAGCGTGCCATTGTATTGGATAAGGAGGCTATCACTCGTTAGGAGATTCTTTACCCCTTCGAATGCCCTAGCTTCCGCCTTTCCCCAAGACCATGCAGCCGACTTTGCAAGTAATTTATGCAGCGGCTCGGCTACTGTTGCCTTATTCTTTAAGAATACTGCGTAGAAGTTGACCAGACCTAAGAATGCCTGTAACTCTGTTTTGGTTTTTGGAACCGGGGCCTTCCTGATGGCCCGTACCTTGCTCTCAGTGGGGTGAATCCCTTCCCTGTCTATCCGGTAGCCCAGGAATTCCACAGACTCAACCCCGATCTGGCATTTGCTTAGTTTAACCGTGAGACCGGCAGACCGGAAAATGCCCAAAACTTTTCGCAGCCTTACCCCTAATTCCTCTAGATTTTCAGCGGATACCAGTACATCGTCAAAGTATGGTACCACCCCTGGGAGGCCCTGCAATAGCCGCTCCATCAGGTTCTGAAATAACCCTGGAGCTACACTGACCCCAAACTGCAATCGGGTACACTTAAACGCCCCTCTGTGAGTCACGATTGTCTGCGCTTCGGCTGTGCTGCTGTCTACGGGCAGCTGTTGATAGGCTTGGGCCAGGTCTAGCTTGGCAAAAACTTGCCCTTGCCCCATTGAGTGCAGCAAGTGCTGTACCACCGGAACGGGGTAAGCACTCTTTTGCAACGCTTTGTTAAGTGTTGCCTTGTAGTCAGCACAAATCCGGACCGATCCGTCCGGTTTGACTGGGGTGACTATAGGGGTCTCCCACTTAGCATGGTCAACTGGCACTAGAATTCCCTGGTTTACTAGTTTGTCCAGTTCCCTGTCAATCCTGGGCTTTAGGGCGAACGGGACCCTCCTAGCCTTTAGGCGGATAGGGGCAACTTGGGGGTCTAAGTTAAAGGATATAGGGGTCCCCTTGTACTTGCCCAGGCAGTCTTTGAAAATGTCCCCAAACTCCTTCGTGAGTGCGTCTTTGAGGTCGACTTCGTTTCTGAAGATTCCGGTCACTCCCATGCCCAATGCTCGGAACCAGTCCAGTCCCAACAAGCTTGGCAGGGTCCCATCGACGATGGTGATGGGCAGAGTTTTCTTGTAGTGTCCATACTCGACGTGGACGGACGTTACCCCTCGAACAGGGATGCGATTCCCCTGGTAGTCCTGTACTTTTAGTCTTTGTGGTTGCAGCTTGCGCTTTGCGATGGCGGGTAAGGCTCTCACGAGGTTGTCCCAGGACATGATCGTGATCGATGAGCCGGTGTCCACCTCCAGTCGGCACGGCACCCCCTCAATTTTTGCTTTTGTGAAGATTTTCTTTTCTAGGCGAGTTGATGCGTGACCCACTCTCACGACAGTTTGGTTTAATTTCGCGCCTTTTTTAAACTGACCACTCGTGGGCCGCTTCGTCGTTCCCGCGCTCTGATTGGCTGGTTTGAATTTTTGGCGGGAAGGTTGGGGAGCTCGACAGACCTGTGCTAGGTGCCCCTTCCTTTCGCATCGCCGACATGTTGCATCTTTAAATCTGCATTGTTGTCGTTGGTGTTGCCCTCCGCAACTCGCGCAGTCGCCCCGGTCGTCTTTCTCCGGCCTCCCGGTGTGGAAGACTCCATCCTCGTCCTCCCCCTCCGATTCGGCCTGGACCTCTTCACTGTGGACCGGGGTTGATTTCGCACCAGCCGTTGGTGTGACCTGCTTTTGTAAGGTCTCTGCCGCTTGGGTGGACATCTCGTGAGCCCTGGCTTCGTCCAGGGCGTTTGCCAGCGTTAGGTTGCTTTTAGCCAGCAGCCGCCTCCGCAAACGGATGTCCCTGACCCCGCGGATGAGTTGCTCCAGCAATGCCTCGTCCAAGTCTCGATACTCGCAATGTTTTGAGGCTTTTCTTAGGGCGGCCATGTATGCACTAATGGACTCGCCTTCTTGCTGTCTGCGCTCCCCGAATTCAAACCGTTGCACATACTTGGATGGCATCGGTGCGAAATGCGCTTTCAGCAGAGTTTGTAGAGTTTGCCACGGTACCGACTGTACCGGCGTTGGCTCAGCCAGGGATTCTGCGGTGTCGAAAACTTCTGGACCGCAGTGGCTCAGAAAATAGGCTCGTTTCCTGTTGTCGGAAACCCCTTGAAGTTCGTTTGCTTCGAGGAAACACTCGAAGCGAGCCATGTATGACCCCCATTTCTCCTTTGCTGGGTCGAATGGCGCTGGCGGTGTGTAGCCGGACATCGCTGCTTTCCGCCCTTGTTTTTTGCTGGGTTCGCATCTTCCTGGTGAGTTCAGCTCTTTTCCTGGCGCTCTTAGCCTCGAGATCCCATCCTCGTCGTCAGTGTTAGATTCGGGCAATAACGAGGCAGGAGACCAGGATAGTGACAACAGCTCTTTACTATATGGTGAACCCAGCAGCCCGGGCTGGGAAAAACCTCTCCTTAAATACAGTTTAGCCGGAGGCTTCAACCAATCAGCAACGTAGTGTAAGCCGCCCTGAGTCTTCGGAGAAGGGCGGGATATAAATGCAAATAAAAAAAAACAACAAAAAAAAAAACGTGCTTTTTTCCTGCCAAAACATTTAAAGATACATTACAGTTACAGTGGGCTCTGGCACTTAGATCTTTAGAAATGAGTACTCCAAGGTCCTTGACAGAGTGAGGGTCATCTATAAGGTCATGTCCATCTAATTTGTATTTTATGTTTTGACTTTTTTTGCCAATGTGCAAGACAGAGCATTTGTTGGTTGAGATTTGAAGTTGCCACTTGTTAGACCAATCTGACACATAGTCAAGGTCTTTTTGAAGGGTAGTTGTATTGTCTGTAGTGTTGAATAGTTTAACATCGACAACCAAGAGTTGCTTTTAATATGATCGCAAAGGTCATTTATGTAAAGTATGAAGAGTGTTGGACCTATTCTGACTCCTGTCTCCATCCCAATTCTCCATTTCTCTCTCTCAACCTTAATGTTTGGTTGAGTTAGAGCCATTGCATGCCCATGCTCAGAATTTCACATAGAAGCTACTTAAAAGATCCAGAATAGGTATTTTGTAACCCAAAATAATAACACTTCTTTCTTTTCCGTTGGACGATCCTAGAGGATTGTATGGTTTAATGAGGAGCTAGGAGAGATGAAGCAGCTGAAATGAAGTCTAAAGAGCTGGTGGAGGAAAATGGAATATGAACTTAACCAATCACGAAGAGGAGAGCAGGTCTATAGCATGATAATTAAGGGAAACGAAGCCTTAGTTCTCTAGGCAGCTTTCAAAGTTCTTGTTTGTTTGTTTGTTTGTTTATTTCCTGCATTTATTATTTTTTTTACAAATAATTCCAGGCAGCAAAGATATCCAACATATTCTTCCTCCTATTTTCCCCACAATAAACAAGAGAGATAATGACTGGCGCACGCTGGCTTTCATGGCTAAGGCAGGGCTTGAATTCAGAGTCTCTTGCTTTCTAGCCTGGTGCCTTTTTCCCCCACTTATGACCATTGCAGCATCCCTATGGTCACATGATTTACACTCGGATGCTTGACCACTGACTCACATTTATAATGGTTGCAGTGTCCCGGGGTCATATGATCATCCATATTTTGGGACCTTCTGACAAGCAAAGTCAAAGGAGAAACCAGATTCACTTAAGAAGCATGTTACTAATTTAACAACTGCAGTGATTGACTTAACAAACGTGGCAAGGGAAGTCATAAAACGGGGAAATTCAGTTAACCAATGTCTCACTTAGCGGCATAAATTTTGGGTATTACAACTGTGATCGTAAGTTGAGCTCAACATTTATACAGGTATAAAACCTATCTTGAAACCAGTGGTGCAATCCAAAGTTTTTTTTACTACCGGTTCTGTGGGCGTGGCTTGGTGGGCGTGGCAGGGAAAGGATATTGTAAAATCTCCATTCCCACCCCACTTCTGAGGGAAGGATATTGCAAAATCTCCATTCCCTCCCCACTCCTGAGGGAAGGATATTGCAAAATCTCCATTCCCACCCCACTCTGGGGCCAGCCAGAGGTGGCATTTACAGGTTCTACGAACTACTCAAAATTTCCACTGCTGGTTCTCTGAACTGTTCAAAATTTCCACTACCGGTTCTCCAGAACCTGTCAGAACCTGCTGGATTTCACCCCTGCTTAAAACTATTTCTGAAGTGTTTCCTTGGTGCTGTCGCTATCTTTTTCCTGAGTCTATGTGCTTTTGACAAGAGCAAGTATTATGCAGCCTTTCTTGCTATGCAACAAAGGGATAAGGGGGCCTCAGCTAAGAATGCCAAAGGTTTCATTACAAAAAACAAGAACAAATCCTCAACCAGAGATTCAGTGCTAATAGATTGAAACAACCCGGCTAGATGCAGCAGATAAATGAGAATGTAAATATAAACTGTTTGGAGATGTGGACATCCAGGCCAATCTGAAAAGTGTGTTTCATTTCCCAAACCTGTCTCTGGTGTAATCCCCCATAATTTATAGCCTCGCTTTAAACAGCAAGTTCTCCTTTTTGTGGTGCTCATTTGTTTGAAATATTAATCAGTTCCATGAAAGGAGTTGCGTTTATGAACATTTCCTTCTGATAAATGGAGAATTCTGAGGCTGTTTTCTCTTTGCTGTGGTTTTCTCAAAGGATGATAGCTCCACATTCAGGCATTAGCAGGATGAAAAGTTTTCTCAACACCTGCTACTGCAGTTCCAGAACAAAAAGCCGGGACACCATCTGCTCAGGGAATATTTTTGCTGGCACATCCAAAAGGTTTAGGAGACAGAAAATAACCATTGCAGTGAGGCCATTAGGACTGGACTTGGGTCAGGGTTTTGGGACCTTATGGAGAAGAATAAACAGCCTCTGAAGGACTCCTATTTGAAGTAATTGAAGTAATACTCATTACTATTTAAAGAATCTCCCCTCTCAAAGATAATTATGAAGACAGAATTATGCTGCCATCATATAAGGTCTTCCACACATAAATCCACAAACTGCAGAAATTATGGCTACCTCACTAAGCCACCTATTCTTTGGGAGCCTCTTGAGTTTTAAGGTGGTACTGCAACTGGAATGTCTCAAAAATAAGTAAGAACTGGATATCCTCATCAGTCTATTTTTTCTCTCCTCCATATTACTATTTTCAGAAAAGCTTTTCTGCTTCTCTAGGCCATAGGTACCGTATATACTCGAGTATAAGCCGATCCGAATATAAGCCGAGGTACCTAATTTTACCACAAAAACTGGGAAAAACTATTGACTCGAGTATAAGCCGAGGGTGGGAAATGAGGCAGCTACTGGTCAATGTAAAAAATAAAGATAGAGCCAAGTAAAATAACATGAATATTTATTTGAACGAAAAACAATAAAAGTGCAAAAGGGGGTCCCCAAAAAGAATATGGTATCAAAAATACAGTATCTTTAAAAGTAACAGCAACCAAGCTAACGAGAGCTAAAATCCCTCAAAACTGGAGTTCTCCTCCTCATCATCTGTTTGTCCAAACAGAGCTTCAGCTACTTCAGCTTCTGTGATGTTATCCGCATATACGTTGTCGTCATCACTGAGTTCACAGTCGTCATCATCACTGCTGTCACTCTCATACAATGCGCTGTCTTCACTGCCATCCATAGCATTACTAATGCCACATTTCTTGAAGGCACGTTGCACCATGTCCTCTGGAATATCTTCCCATGCATCACGAACCCACTGTGCTATTAGTTCTATGTCTGGCTTTCTCAGATTTCCAACTTTTGTCAGACGAGCTTGACCAGATGTCATCCATTCATGCCACATCCTTCGCACATGGTCCTTGAAAGGTTTATTTAAACTGACATCTAGGGGCTGCAATACAGATGTAAGCCCACCTGGAATAACGGCCAAAGTGACTTGAGATGACTTTGCCAATTTTTATGTCATCAGATGTGTGGGCTCTGAACATATCCCAAACTAACAGTGATCTTCTAGTCCAGTCCCCACTCCTCAAGCAAGAGATCCTATACTGTTTCAGACAAAGTTGTCCAGTCTGTTCTTTAAAACCCTCCAGGAATGAAGTGTCCAATAAGGTTCAAATTGCAAGTACGGTAGTCCTCAATTTAAGACTGCAATTGAGCCCAAAACGTTGTTTTGTTATTTTCCCTAACCGTGTATGTATCCCCTGCCCCCATTTCGTCAGGCTGCCATCAAAGCGAAGCACTGAATATTATTATTATTATTATTATTATTATTATTATTATTATTATTATTATTATTATCATTATCATCATCATCATCATCATCATCATTATCATTATCATTATTATCATTATCATCATCATCATCATCATCATCATTATTATTATTATTATTATTATCATTATCATTATTATCATTATCATCATCATCATTATTATTATTATTATTATTATCATTATCATTATTATCATCATCATCATCATCATTATTATTATTATTATTATCATTATCATCATCATCATTATTATTATTATTATTATTATCATTATTATCATTATCATCATCATCATCATCATTATTATTATTATCATTATCATTATTATCATTATCATCATCATCATTATTATTATTATTATTATCATTATCATTATCATTATTATCATTATCATCATCATCATTATTATTATTATTATTATCATTATTATTATTATTATTATATGATGATGATGATTTTTTTGCATTGGACAGAGCGAGCTTCAGTTTACCAAACTTTGTATCTTTTAATGAAACGTGTTAGTCTGGAAGGGACTGTTTGAACTCACAAAACACTTGCAACTTTTAGTTCCGTGCTGAGGATTTTTGGAAAGCAGCCCAGCAATATTTATTTATTGCTCGGACTGCTCTTATTTTCACTCCCCCTTTTCTTTTCTTTTCCTTCCTCCTCCTCCTTCTCTGCCTCTCTTCGTCCCCCACCTCCCGGGATCCTTGCGGGTCGAAGGTTCTGCCCTGCCTTACACCAGCCGCCCACCTATGCCAAGGTCTCCCTGGCTCTTTCGCTCTCTGTAAGCAGCGGCTTCTCGGCAGCGTCGCCCCCCTCCCCTCCATGGATCGGCTCCTTCCCCAGCACTGAAGGCATCCTTAGGAATACACCTCCACCTCCAGGAAAATAAAAGAGGCAGAGAAGGTAAATCGCCCGCCCGTTCGGAAAGGAAGGGAGAGGACTCCAATGGAAGAAGGAGAGGAGAATTACCAATAACAAACACAAAGCGCTGGGTTAGAGGTGCCTTGTCATGTACAAGGAGATCAGAGAGGGCAACCACCATGAAACAATAATCAGACTCAAAACGGGCTGCTTATTTGCCATTTGCTCTGGGTAGAACGGTTTTTTTTAAAAAAAAAAAATTGGTTTGGAGAAGGAAAGCTAATTTGCTGATCTGCGCGAGGGTCGGTTTCTTTTGCCTCCCTTCTTCTTCCTCCTCCTTCTTCCCACCCTAGCTTGCAATGCCCCATCTCTCCTCCTCCTCCTCCTCCTGCCCCCTCTCGGATTCGCGTTCATTTCTTGCCTTTGCGGAGCGGAGGTGTTGGGGGAGGGTTTGGGAATAGATTTGGCAGAGGAGATTACCGTAATTTTGCTCACTGTTTACGAGCAAGTCTCGGGTTACAATGTTCACTCGGGAAGTGAAGCATAAAGTATAGTTAGCCTGGAAAAAAACTGAACCGTGTGACTGGCGGGAGAGAAGGGCGGCGCCGGGAGGGGCGGGGGGAGAAATTGTTTGTTCTTGGCGTATTTCTCCGCTTTCCAAGAGGCCTTTCTTTTTCACCTCTTTCTCCCCACCTCCCCAATTTCCATAGGGGAAAAAACCCTGGGGAAAACTTGGCAAAAATAAAATAAAATAAAGAGTACTGAGTGCAAATGTTTTTTTCTAATACTGTAGTTGGAGTTTTCCACGTTTCTTTCACATTCAAGGCAGCATTCTCCCCCCATCCCTCGCTGCTTTTCCAAAACATGCTTTGAAACCTTTGCATTTTATTGGGATGTATTCGTGACAACGCCCCTCCGCCCCTCCGAGGCGAGAGGAGGAGCAGTAAGAGGAGGCGAGTGACAAACAAATAAAGAGAGTTCTTCTCGCCTTGGCGTTTGACACACTCGCCGTCCTCTCCGAAAAGCCGAAATTGAGTGCGAAGCGGCAGTGGGGGTGGGTGGGTGGGTGGGGGGAGGCCGCCGTGAAGTGCCGGCTGGGGGAGCCCGGGATTGAAGTGCCGGCAGGACGAGCCCAAATGCTGCCGGCATGCTTTGCCAGCTCGGCCGGCTCGTTTTGGGGCGGCGGCTGCCCCCCGGCGTTTTCTTCCGCCGCTTTTTGATGGCGGCGGCGGCGGTGGTCGGCGGAGGGGGCGGAGGGGGCGTTCGACATTTTCGCCCCCTCTCACTCGTCCTCCTCTTGCCCGCGGTGGGGGCGGAGGGGGCGTTTGTCACCCTCGCCCTCCTCTCCGAAAAGCCGAAATTGAGTGCGGCGGCAGAGGCCGCGTGAGTGCCGGCTGGGGGCCAGGAGCCAATCCCGGCTCCCCAGCCGACACTTCACGGCGGCCTCCCCACCCACCCACCCCACTGCCGCCGCACTCAATTTCGCTGAGAGGAGGCGAGTGACAACGCCCCTCCGCCTCCGAGGCGAGAGTGACAAACAAATAAAGAGAGTTCTTCGCCTTGGCGTTGTCACCCTCGCCTCCTCTCCAGCCGAAATTGAGTGCGAAGGGGCGGTGGGGGGGGGGGGAGGCCGCCGTGAAGTGCCGGCTGGGGGAGCCCGGGATTGGCTCCCGGGCTCCCCCAGCCGGCACTTCACGGCGGCCTCCCCACCCACCCCACTGCCGCCGCACTCAATTTCGCTGAGAGGAGGCGAGGTGACAACGCCAAGGGGCGAAGAACTCTATTTGTTTGTCACTCTCGCCAGCGGGCGTTGTCACCTCGCCTCCTCTCCGGCGAAATTGAGTGCGGCGGCAGGGGAGGCCGCGTGAGTGCCGGCTGGGGAGCCGGGATTGAAGTGCCGGCAGGGCGAGCCCAAATGCTGCCGGCATGCTTTGCCAGCTCGGCCGGCTCGTTTTGGGCGGCGGCTGGCCTCGGCGTTTTCTTCCGCCGCTTTTGATGGCGGCGGCGGTGGTCGGCGGAGGGGCGGAGGGGCGTTCGACATTTTCGCCCCTCTCACTCGTCCTCCTCTTGCCCGCGGTGGGGGCGGAGGCGTTGTCACCTCGCCTCCTCTCCAGCCGAAATTGAGTGCGGCGGCAGGGGAGGCCGCGTGAGTGCCGGCTGGGGGCCAGGAGCCAATCCCGGGCTCCCCAGCCGGCACTTCACGCGGCCTCCCCACCCACCCACCCCACTGCCGCCGCTCAATTTCGCTGAGAGGAGGCGAGGTGACAACGCCTCCGCCCCTCAGCGAGTGACAAACAAATAAGAGAGTTCTTCTCGCCTTGGCGTTGTCACCCTCGCCTCCTCTCCGGCCGAAATTGAGTGCGGCGGCGGTGGGGGTGGGGAGGCCGCCGTGAAGTGCGGCTGGGGGCCGGGATTGGCTCCTGGGCTCCCCAGCCGGCACTTCACGGCGGCCTCCCCACCCACCCCACTGCCGCCGCACTCAATTTCGCTGAGAGGAGGCGAGTGACAACGCCAAGGGGCGTTGACATTTTCGCCCCTCTCACTCGTTCTCCTCTTGCCCGCGGTGGGGGCGGAGGCGTTGTCACCCTCGCCTCCTCTCCGGCGAAATTGAGTGCGGCGGCAGTGGGGGTGGGTGGGGAGGCCGCCGTGAAGTGCCGGCTGGGGGCCAGAGCCAATCCCGGGCTCCCCAGCCGGCACTTCACGGCGGCCTCCCCACCCACCCCACTGCCGCCGCACTCAATTTCGGCGAGAGGAGGCGAGTGACAACGCCAAGCGAAGAACTCTCTTTATTTGTTTGTCACTCTCGCCCGGAGGCGGAGGGGCGTTGTCACCTCGCCTCCTCTCCGGCCGAAATTGAGTGCGGCGGCAGTGGGGGTGGGTGGGTGGGGAGGCCGCCGTGAAGTGCCGGCTGGGGGCCAGGAGCCAATCCCGGGCTCCCCAGCCGGCACTTCACGGCGGCCTCCCCACCCACCCCACTGCCGCCGCACTCAATTTCGGCGAGAGGAGGCGAGTGACAACGCCTCCGCCCACCGCGGGCAAGAGGAGGGCGAGTGACAAACAAATAGAGTTCTTCTCGCCTTGGCGTTTGTCACCCTCGCCTCCTCTCCGGCCGAAATTGAGTGCGGCGGCAGTGGGGGTGGGGAGGCCGTGAAGTGCCGGCTGGGGGCCAGAGCCAATCCCGGGCTCCCCAGCCGGCACTTCACGGCGGCCTCCCCACCCTCTTTATTTGTTTGTCACTCTCGCCCGGAGGCGGAGGGGCGTTCGACATTTCGCCCCTCTCACTCGTTCTCCTCTTGCCCGCGGTGGGGGCGGAGGCGTTGTCACCCTCGCCTCCTCTCCGGCGAAATTGAGTGCGGCGGCAGTGGGGGTGGGGAGGCCGCGTGAAGTGCCGGCTGGGGGCCGGGATTGGCTCCCGGGTTCCCCAGCCGGCACTTCACGGCGGCCTCCCCACCCACCCACCCCACTGCCGCCGCACTCAATTTCGGCTGGAGAGGAGGCGAGTGACAACGCCTCCGCCCACCGCGGGCAAGAGGAGGGCGAGTGACAAACAAATAAAGAGAGTTCTTCTCGCCTTGGCGTTTGTCACCTCGCCTCCTCTCCGGCCGAAATTGAGTGCGGCGGCGGTGGGGGTGGGGAGGCCGTGAAGTGCGGCTGGGGGCCGGGATTGGCTCCTGGGCTCCCCAGCCGGCACTTCACGGCGGCCTCCCCACCCACCCACCCCACTGCCGCCGCACTCAATTTCGCCGAGAGGAGGCGAGTGACAACGCCTCCGCCCACCGCGGGCAAGAGGAGGGCGAGTGAGAGGGCGAAAATGTCGAACGCCCCCCCGCCCCCTCCGCCGACCACCGCTGCTGCCGCCATCAAAAAGCGGCGGAAGAAAACGCCGGAGGCCAGCCGCCGCTCCAAAACGAGCCGGCCGAGCTGGCAAAGCATGCCGGCAGCATTTGGGCTCGTCCTGCCGGCCCAGCTGTTCCCGAGGGCAAAAAACCCTCTCCCTGGGTCGGCTCTGCAAGGGTAGACTCGAGTATAAGCCGAGGGGGCGTTTTTCAGCACAAAAAACGTGCCGAAAAACTCGGCTTATACTCGAGTATATACGGTAGTTATATTCACCAGATCAGGCCAGGCCAAACTTGTAATTCTGTTTGTGATCCAGAATTTTCCATTTTATTTATTTAAATATACAGCAGCAAACACATCCAGTAACAGTGACACAGTTGGAAGGGACCTTGGAGGTCATCTAATCCAACCCCCTGCTTGCGCAGACCTAAAGTAGGGATTTGAACTGCCAAACTGCTGACCTTTCTGATCGACAAGTTCAGTGTCTTAGCCATTGAGCCACCTAGCCAGGCTTACCATCCAACAAACCTTCCTCCTCCTATTTTGCCCACAACAACAACAACAACCCTGTGAGGTGGTTTGGGATGAAAGACTATCTGGCCCAAAGTCACCCAGCTTTCATGGCTTTCATGGCTAAGGTAGGACTTGAACTCACAGTCTCCTGCTTTCTAGCCTAATGTCAAGGTTCCAAGTAATAACTCCATAGTTATTAACCTTTGGTTAATAGCCTTAACCATTGGACCAAACTGTCCTTTTCCAAACCCTCTTATATCTTTACCATCTTGGTTATGAATAAAACAAATCTTGCTATCTGTGAAGTATGTTTCAGGGGTAAATACAATACAACATAAGAAAATACAATGAATACTACCCAAGAGTAACACCAATGATAGTATGCCAAAACATGAGTCCAATTACTGAAATATATAACTTGTCAGTTCTGAAGCCATTCCTACTGCTTAGAAGTACGGAATAATATAGCAGCAGGGGTGGGCTTCAAAAATTTTAGCAAGGGGTTCTCTGCCCAGTTGCTGGATAGGTGTGGCCATGGTGGGCGTGGCCTAGTCAGCCTCCTGCACCACGGGGGTGGAGGCATTTTTGTCCTCCCAGAGCTCTGGAGGGTTTCCTCGAGCCTCCAGGAGGGCGATAACGGCTACCCCAGGCTCTGGAAGCCCTACTTCCGGTAGGCCTGTTTTTTGTCCTCCCTGAGCCTCCGCACACGCCCTGCACTTACCTGCATCCAAAACGGGCTGCGTGGGGACTCCTGGGAGGGGAGGGGTGGGCAGGGCCAGCCAGGAATGGGATTTGGGGGTTCTCCGAATTGCACAGAATCTTAGCTAGAGGTTCTCCCGAACTCCTGCAAACCCCCAGCAGCCCACCCCTGTATAGCAGTAATAAGAGGACAGGGAATGGGGAAAAATGGTAAGTAGGATTGAGTTCATTAAAGGGACAGAGTACTGGGTACATTGATAGACCAAAACATGGAAATGACTAGATGGTTTTGGCCTAGTCATGAACTGTCAGACTGGTCTACCCCAGAAGATTCTCATGGAGGAAAAAAATGGAGGAGAAAGTGGTAAGGATGCTGGACCTTAATATGAAAGTAATCACTAGACATCAGCAATGAGATTTTAAGCAATTACTACCGTATATACTCGAGTATAAGCCGAGTTTTTCGGCACGTTTTTTGTGCTGAAAAACGCCCCCTCGGCTTATACTCGAGTCTACCCTTGCAGAGCCGACCCAGGGAGAGGGTTTTTTGCCCTCGGGAACAGCTGGGCCGGCAGGACGAGCCCAAATGCTGCCGGCATGCTTTGCCAGCTCGGCCGGCTCGTTTTGGGGCGGCGGCTGGCCTCCGGCGTTTTCTTCCGCCGCTTTTTGATGGCGGCGGCGGCGGTGGTCGGCGGAGGCGGAGGCGGAGGGGCGTTCGACATTTTCGCCCCCCTCTCACTCGTTCTCCTCTTGCCCGCGGTGGGGGCGGAGGCGTTGTCACCTCGCCTCCTCTCCGGCGAAATTGAGTGCGGCGGCAGTGGGGGTGGGTGGGTGAGGCCGCCGTGAAGTGCCGGCTGGGGGCCAGAGCCAATCCCGGGCTCCCCAGCCGGCACTTCACGGCGGCCTCCCCACTGCCGCCGCACTCAATTTCGGCTGAGAGGAGGCGAGTGACAACGCCAAGCGAAGAACTCTCTTTATTTGTTTGTCACTCTCGCCTCGGAGGCGGAGGGGCGTTGTCACCCTCGCCTCCTCTCGAAAGCCGAAATTGAGTGCGGCGGCAGTGGGGGTGGGTGGGTGGGGAGGCCGCCGTGAAGTGCCGGCTGGGGGCCGGGGCCAATCCGGGCTCCCCAGCCTCCGCCGCACTCAATTTCGGCTGAGAGGAGGCGAGGGTGACAACGCCCCTCGGCGGCGAGTGACAAACAAATAGAGTTCTTCTCGCCCCTTGGCGTTGTCACCCTCGCCTCCTCTCCAGCCGAAATTGAGTGCGAGCGGCAGTGGGGGTGGGGAGGCCGCCGTGAAGTGCCGGCTGGGGGCCAGGCCAATCCTGGCTCCCCAGCCGGCACTTCACGGCGGCCTCCCCACCCTCTTTATTTGTTTGTCACTCGCCTCCTCTCGCCTCGGAGGGGCGGAGGGCGTTGTCACCCTCGCCTCCTCTCGGCGAAATTGAGTGCGGCGGCAGTGGGGGTGGGTGGGTGGGGAGGCCGCCGTGAAGTGCCGGCTGGGGGCCGGGGCCAATCCGGGCTCCCCAGCCGGCACTTCACGCGGCCTCCCCACTGCCGCCGCACTCAATTTCGGCTGAGAGGAGGCGAGGGTGACAACGCCTCCGCGGGCGAGTGACAAACAAATAGAGTTCTTCTCGCCCCTTGGCGTTTGTCACCCTCGCTCTCCTCTCCGAAAAGGCGAAATTGAGTGGGAAGCGGCAGTGGGGGTGGGGGGAGGGCGCCGTGAAGTGCCGGCTGGGGGTGCCCAGGAGCCAATCCTGGCTCCCCAGCCGGCACTTCACGCGGCCTCCCCACCCTCTTTATTTGTTTGTCACTCTCGCCTCCTCTTACTCGTCCTCCTCTCGCCTCGGAGGGGCGGAGGCGTTGTCCTGAATACATCCCAATAAAATGCAAAGGTTTCAAAGCATGTTTTGGAAAAGCAGCGAGGATGGGGAGAATGCTGCCTTGAATGTGAAAGAAACGTGGAAAACTCCAACTACAGTATAAAAAAAAAACATTTGCACTCAGTACTTTTTATTTTATTTTATTTTTTGCCAAGTTTTCCCCAGGGTTTTTTTCCCCCCCTATGGAAATTGGGGAGGTGGGGAGAAAGAGGTGAAAAAGAAAAGCCTCTTGGAAAGCGGAGAAATACGGCAAGAACAAACAATTTCTCCCCCCGCCCCTCCTGGCACCGTCCTTCTCTCCCGCCAGTCACACGGTTCAGTTTTTTTCCAGGCTAACTATACTTTGCGTTTCACTTCCCCGAGTGAACATTGTAACCCGAGACTTGCTCGTAAACAGTGAGCAAAATTACGGTAATCTCCTCTGCCAAATCTATTCCCAAACCCTCCCCCCCCAACACCTCCGCTCCGCAAAGGCAAGAAATGAACGCCGAATCCGAGAGGGGGGCAGGAGGAGGAGGAGGAGAGATGGGGGCATTGCAAGCTAGGGTGGGAAGAAGGAGGAGGAAGAAGAAGGGAGGCAAAAGAAACCGACCCTCGCGCAGATCAGCAAATTAGCTTTCCTTCTCCAAACCAATTTTTTAAAAAAAAAAAAAACCGTTCTACCCAGAGCAAATGGCAAATAAGCAGCCCGTTTTGAGTCTGATTATTGTTTCGCGGTGGTTGCCCTCTCTGATCTCCTTGTACATGACAAGGCACCTCTAACCCAGCGCTTTGTGTTTGTTATTGGTAATTCTCCTCCCTTCTTCCATTGGAGTCCTCTCCTTCCTTTCCGAGCAGGCG